>NW_027507758.1:162027908-162602908 GCF_037356315.1 Lithobates pipiens
ACTTTTGCTAATCCTATTTTAAGAAAAAACATTCGATTTTTTTTTTTTTTTTTTTTTTTGGCGAAAGTTTAGGACTTGATATCACACTTGAATACTGCCTCTGCCACTGAGGCCATTTCTTATGGTAGCCTGGAGTTTCTTGATGTGTATGCATAAAGTTTTATTTTAGGTGGGGTTTGTATTCAAATTGGATATTTGAATTAACGCATTCAGTGATGTACAGTCTCAGCATAGAACAATGGCAATAATAAGACTGTATAAACAGCAAAATTCACAATAGATAGTACTATGCAATTTTATAATAAATACTTAGAGGTATATTTACAAAGTGATCAGTTCTTGCATCCAGCTCTTTTCTTTTCAGCACCCACTGGAACATTCACTTCACCTCTAATCACACAGGGTATGGATTTTAAATTCTTCAGAGAGTAACATTTATAAAATTTAAAACAGAAAATATATTAAAGCGTAGGTAGGTAAAAGTATGTACTGTATGTAAAGTACTTACAGACATCGCTGCAGTTTCCTATGTATCACATCAGCTGGCTTGGAAGGGACAATAATAGGGGTTATCCCTCACAAGGTAGGCTCACAACACCCACTTGTTAGTGTGTGCAGGGAGAGTTAGTTACTGTGCAGTAAGCTATAATGGAGTAAATTACTGTGTTATGCAGTGTGATGAGCTGCATATTCTCATATACTACTCCTTCCCTGTATTCACAGTCCAGAGACCCAACAGTCGTTTTTAGGGCTACCTTTTAGTGTGTGTCAGCAATAGCTATTGTTGGTGTTTCGCTGCTTTTTGTTGTGCTTTTTCATTTCCTTTTGTTTCCTTTTTATTATTTTCTGATAGGTTAAAAATATTAGTTGAGATTAGTATTTTATTGTTTTTTTTTGTGTGGGGGGAGGTATATTTTATTTTGCTAGGGCTTCATTTTATTTAATCTGGAAACAAAAAGCAGCACTTCTACCTCCTTAAAGCAGAGCTTGCACTCCTGCCCCCTCCACTGCCACATTTGGCACTTTTTGTGGGGGGAGTGGGTACCTAGTTTTGACAGATACCCATTCCCACTTCCGGATAAGATCGCTGCTTGGCAATTTATTACAATTCTGGCCCCTCCTCCTTCTAGCTGCTGCCTTATGGGACACCAGAAGATGGTAGGACCATTCAGAAAGTGCAGCTTCACTTCCTGTTTCCCTTACTACAGATGCAGACACCTGCACCCCAAGCAGATTGACGAATCGGCTAGGGGTGGAGACATTGCGGGATCCCTGGACAGGTAAGTGCCCTTATATTAAAAGTCAGCGGCTACAGTATTTTTTAGCTTCTGACCTTTATTTTGTTTCTATAGACTGGAACTCCTCTTTAACCACTTCATGACTAGGGCATTTTTTGCTATTCAGCACTGCTCTGTTTTAATTGGCAATTACACAGTCATGAAAAATAATAATAATAATAATAATAACAAATATAGGTGCACTAATCTAAAGTCTCAAAATATCGCCCAATGCAATCTAATCTGAAAATTATATTCTATATTGAAAGAAAGTCCATATAATAAACATTAGTTGAACAGTCTATGTAGAATGTTTTAGTGCTCATGTTATGTGAATTTATTCCTTAATTTATTTTTTGTCACCTTTTTCATTTCATACTATTTATATGGATTGTATTCAGTGATCTTATTATCATATGTATTGTTATATGTATGTTACTATGCATTACTACTTTGTACATTATTCCTACCTGTATTATCACGATGTAACATTGTACGGTTATCAATTGATGTATTAATAAAACTCCCTTTTATTCACCCTTTTATCGTCTTGCTTCCATGTGCTGCATTTAAAGTCCCACCCTTCCTGTTGATTGATTTCCCCTTCTTTTTTTCCTTTAGGCAATTGGGATGGATATTCACAACCTTACCAGGCCGTGGTATCATTTAAAGTCCCTAGGGATGGAATTATTGGACCTTACCAGGCCATGGTTTCCTTAAAGTCCCTAATTCTCATTAAATTAAATGTCTCTATGTAGAATGTCAATGCATGCTGATAGCACTTCCGACAGATGGTATGGCCGGCTCTGGAAGGCGGCCTCAGACCAAGGCTTGGAGGGCGAGATGCAGCTGGCTCAAAGGGATGACATCATCTCAATGGGATGCGTTTCGAGAGCATGTGCACTTGGTTGTTATCACAAGTCGCACTCCTTTTTCAATACATATGCAATACTGTATGCAAATTAAGTTTTTATCTTTTTTTATATTTTTTTCACACAAACTGAGATTTCTTTTGGTCACCACTGTGTTTTTATTTTTTGCAATACAAATGAAAAAAAGACCACAAATTTTGAAAACTACATTTTCTACATTCTGTTTTAAAACATATCTAATAAAATCAAATTTCAGGATAAATTTAGGCTAAAATTTATTCTGCTAAAAAAAAAAAAAAAGAGTCCCAATATGTGTATATTAATTGAGTTATGTGAAAGTTAGAATGTCTACAAACTATGATATGTATATTTGAAAATTGATTATTTCTGATGTATTGATAGCTTCATCTCATTTCTTGAGGCCCTAAAGTACCAAGACAGTACAAATTGCTCCAAATGGCCCCTTTTTGGAAATTAGACAGTCTGAGGCATTTAGTAAGAGACATGGCGAGTTTTTTAAAATTAAAAAAAAAATGTTCACAATTTTTTTTTGACATACTGTCACCAGTGAAATACAGCGTCAACATATGATTGATGTGGCAGTGAGCAGGGACACTGATTAGTGGCAGCATTTTCTTAATTTATTTTTGATTTTTTTCTGTTTTTTTCAGGGGTTACATTGCACAGGCATGTAAAGAAACAGCATATGAACGCATAATAAGTAACATAACAGTAAACTGTTACCAGGACCATAGAGGACCAAGTAAAGAATTAGGCAGATATCACAGGCTATATTACGCTATTCCCTGGAGTACATCAATCTATATTGATAGCCTTCATATCAGGAATGAAGTGGGAAGGGAGGAAACAGGGAAAGATAAGAAAAGAAAGAGAAAGAAGAGAGAAGAGGAGAGCGGCCCCAAGAGAAGGTGAGTACCACAGACATGGGACCTGTACAAACAAGGTTTAAAGATGACCATAGCTTATCCATAGTTCCCAGATTTTCAAACATTTTGCATGTGAATCCCTCAATAAACTGGACATTTGCTCATTAACCATCAGAGCCGTCATTCCAGGTTTCACCCCCTGGAAGACAACTGCTGGGGTCTTCCAGGCATGGGCAATGTTTCACTTGGCAGAAATAAAAAGGTATGAGGCTAATTTCTGCTGGGGTGCAAAGAGGGTAATGCATAAGGTCATGTAAGAGAGCCAGCCAGGCATCCTTTCAGACTATCACATGGAATAACGTCTGCAGTAGGCCAAAAACCCTGGACCAGAAGTCGATCAAATGTGGTCAACACCAACATATATGTAGGACATCCCTTACGCTGACTACAATTCCAAAAACATCTGTCACTGCTGCCAGGATAAGCATGAGCAAGCCTAGCTGGGACCAAGTACCACTGCAGGAGCACTTTATAAATGGTTATTTTTCATTCTTTAACATTTTTTTAAAACTACTTTCATCAGAGTAATTCAGGGTCCCCATAGTAACACTGTACTACTCTGGAGGGTGATCAATGATTTTTTTTATTACACTTTGCTGTTACAATGAAGATCATTGTAACAGCAAAGTTTATAACTGTTATGAATGGGTTAACAATTCATGACAGCTGTGATCACCAGCGATCTGTTATTGGCTGCAGCTCTTATCACAATGCACAGGGTGCTGTGATTGGCTTACTTAGGTACCATGTGATAGCTGTGGACCAATCACAGCATCGGAAACAGCTGTTCTAAATGAATTCATTCATAACAGTTTTGTTGACACTGTGATTATGTGATCGCACTGCAATCATGTGATCACCAGGCCACGCACGGGGGATCATACATGTACATGGTTGTGCCCACATATATCGCCCCTCCACAATATATGTACTGTGGTGGGTCGGTAAGTGGTTGATTAAACATTCATGGCTGAATGACCAATGCTGAGTCATGGATTGTAGTCTGCTGAAGAGCTGAAGAAAGGAAGATCGCCGGCATCACGGGCAAACGCAGCAAGACATCAGCTTTGTTAAGACATATATATGAGAGAATACAGTACAAACAGCCAACACGTTTCTGCCACAACAGCTTTACTCGTGACTTAAGCAGACAGCTTAATTAGAAGACACAGGTGTATACAAGCTGGAGTGACATAATTAGCAATCACAAAGCTCACAGACTAAACAATCTCTTACAACAACTGAGATGAAAATGAAATTACAAAGTATAAAAACAGTTGTGATAAAGTAACCACAGCAAAAGTGTGATGAGTCTCCACCACCCTATAGGTGAAGGAGCCATACCGCACTCACAAAAAATATCTTTGTCTTTGCTGATTACCTCACCCCACCTTATATACACCTGTGTCAGATGTCTTCTATTTAAGCTGCCTGTTGAGGGTGGTAGTAATTCTGGTGATCTTCCTTTCTTCAGTTCTTTAGCAGACCTCAATCCGTGTCTGAGCACCAGCCATTCAGCTGTGGATGTTTAATTAGGGAGGTGCCCTGCTGTTTATTGCTTCCAGTTGGACTTTGCTCTGAAGAGGATCTTTTTCATCACATTGATTGTCGGCTGAAAGCAGCATAGCTCTATTTCATGAAGGTTACAGGTGTAAATGCAGCTAAGGAATCACAGCAATCTCTGCAATCTCTGCAAGGTGCAAGCATTCAGGAGGATCAGAGAACCAAGATATCTTTGATGTTCACTAGGGTTGTGAGTACATTACCCTCAAATCCCTATGTCAAGCCCATTTTAAAAAAACTGTTGTCTGCTATGAAATTAGAAACAAGAATATTATCTCCTACAGAAACATCCTGAACTACTAGAATAGTAAGGATCCATGCACACTGACTTAATAATCGCTGCTTTCACAGAAGTTTTGTGGTTTGCCTGTAGAAGAAGCTCAGTGTTATCCTGTGTGTCCATGCACATTAGGACAATTAGAAGCATATTTTGCTCTCAGTGTTTAGAAGCAGAAAAAAAAATCCTTCTGGGTTTCATTTTTGATTGGAGCTTTCTGGCAGAAGAAACACTCCTAAACTCGCCTAAACGTGTACAAAAATGCTCTATATGAACATTTTTTTTCTGTTAAGGGAAATGGTGTTTTTGTAAACCCAGTTTGCATGGAACCTAAACTGGAGGAACTGATAAGAAACTGAATATATTCCAGAACCCTGGAGTGAGATATGCAGTGAATGTATCAATTCACACAAAATTCACAATTTTTTTTTTAAATATTAAAAAAACACATAAAAGACATCACCCAAGTAACATTTTACATGACAAGGTTTTCCCAAATGATGTTAGCTATCATTCAATAGCAGAAATCAGGTTCCAGACACAGGTAAGTATGGAAAAATAGCAGCCTCTGCTACATGTTTTGTGACTAATGTTGCTTCCTCAGGAGGGATATAAGCCAGAATATATCTACAATAAAGTATGAACACAAATTAACATACCTATTAAAGATAAAGCAGTGTATAGAAATCTCATACATATTTATATAACAACTTACCCAACACTATAGGGGAGATAAGCTCGGGCAGGACCCTGAAGTGAGTATTAAAGATTTCTCCAGGGAGAACATAGGAGGCATAAATAGGACAGGTGATCCCCCCCACATGCAAGACTAAGATGGAAGGAGGAAAAAAATTGTAATATGCCAAAAGAAAATTGAAAGATGATGTATTCAAACCCATATGGCAGTATCGGGGGGGGGGGGGGGGGGTGATAAGATACCTACAATAAACCAATGACACATTGGTAAAGTGAGTCAGAGGGGAAAGATTTTCAGTGCACTAGATTGCACAGCATGTACCTAAACTCTGGGGGGTGTAAATTTCAAGGCATCACAAAATCCAAGTCGTATCCGATCCCTCAAATACATGTCACTATTTCTGCCATAGTAGTTTCAAAATACAAGGTCCAAATAAAACACCTATGACCAAAGAAAGAACATGTGGAAGAAAGAGTAATGTATAATAATGAAAGGTCCACAGTAGTGACAATTTACAAATAGTCCATAGGCCATAATACATAGTCCTTTTTGGTTCACCTTCCCAAAAAAACAAGTGAGCCCACTAGCATGATCTCCAACAAACTACACCCTCCTTTCCCAGCCTGCCAATATATATTGCACAGGAACGGGGAGGGAGCAGATAGAAGACTTGACACAACATTCACTTTACAGAACACTGACTTTAAGAGCCTACCCTATTATAGTGCTAGTATATGGGAAGCACCAGAAAAAAGCTGTCCAGCATAGATCACCCAGTGCACTTGTCTAGCTGGTGGACAAATACTGGTAGCGACCAAATAAAAAGCAACTTAATAGCAGTCAGTAGCTGGGCCTAGAACGGGGGCCAAATCAAGTTCTTTCACTGGAACTTTCTTAAGCTATGTTTACTGCTACATGCAAAGCAAACAGCTATAAAAAACTGTTCTCATCAGATCCTACAATATCACTTGCATTTTATATCACAAACTTCCCCAAAGCCAAGAAATACAAATTTCGAGTTGTAGATAATTTTTCATTAATCTATGAAGATCAAAAAAATTGATAAACCATATAGTTTTTGAGAATTCAAGTATATTTCTTTTTCCATCACAGTATAATTTATATTGCTTTATTCTGGCTGTTAAATTTGCATACTATCTGCATTATTTAACAATGATAAACAGGCTCATGAAAATATATGCAAAAAAATTATTTAACAAATCATGCATGCAAATAATTCATCCACCGTCATCCTTCATTATATGGTATCTTTATGACTAAACAAAAAATGCACCTACACTTTATTTGCTATAATCATAGCAATTAGGAAACATAAAGTAACTACATCTAATCAAATCAGTTCGCACAGCAGAAAAATGATGATGCATCTTGAAAATACGTTGGATAAAACACATTCCCACTAAGCCGTCTAGACAAGAAGACTTTGTTAATTGAATTATTCTGTTCTTAATTGCTCCAGTAGGTCTTAAAATTGTTCTGCTTAGAATCTATGTCAAACTGCATGCCTTGCACATTTCACTTTATTTTAATGAGAAGTAAACAATATGATTGCTGATATTATGAGAAAAATAGAGATTTAATTATAGGAACTGAAAAACAGTTCCATTCATGTTGAATGTTCAAGATGTATTAAAAGAAAACGTGTACTGATAGCAATGTGTAGGATGCTATTGCTGACCTCTACTCAAAAATGTTAAATATTTGGCTGCCATGCTGACCTTTGGCTTTAGTGATTTTTGGGTCACTGAGTTAAAGTAAATATGCAGATCAGGAGTTTTAACTTCACTTGCTGCATAACTGTTGGATCAAGGTTAGGTCAAGTTACTTGTAGAGTCAAGGTTAGGTAACAAGCATTTTTTACACTAGTTGTTGGAAAAGATATTTAAGGGCACCAGCAAACAATAAAGCCCAGTCGGTCGGATGCAGCATAATGCTTACAATAGACAAGTTCATTAAAGTGATTGTAAAGTCTTGATTTAAAAATGCAAAACAAAAAAACAAAAACAAACGTGTTATAATTACCTCCTCTGTGCAGTTAATTTTGAACAGAACAGCCCTGCTCCTCCTCTTTTCAGGTCCCTCTTTGCTAAACCTGGCCCCTCCCAGCAGCTTCCTATGGGGGCACTGGAGCTGAGTTACAGCTCTGTGTGTCCATTCAGACATGGTGTGCTGGCCTGGCCTTGCACCCTCTCTCCCCTGATTGGCTGACTGACTTTGACAGCCACGCTGGAGAGAGATGGGGCACAGGTAAGTAATTAGGGGGTTCACACAAAGAATGCATTAAGATAAAAAAAAACTTTCTGCCTTTACAACTCCTTTAACTCTATCATTACCAAGCAATTCACCCCAAAAGGCAGAGGTGTTTAAATAGTTAAAAAAAAAGTTATACTAAATGCATAATAAAAATATGACTAAACTAAAAGAATGTGATGATATATATATATTTAGCGATAAGAAGCCCAGTATGGGCAACTGCAAAAAAATCGTATCAAGACTAAATCTATAATTTCACAGTAACGAGATGACGCTCATCATCCAATTTTGGGACCTAACAAGATTACTGGGACCAGATGTTATTGAACAAATGATGCAAAGAAGAATGTAAATATATAGCATTTTTAACTGTACATCTAGTGGAACATGTTTTGACTATAGGACCGTGATAACCTCAAACTTTTTGTTAAGGCCTTTGGATGCAAGCATATTCAAAGTGTAAATCCCGAAGGTCTCCCTTTGCCAGAGACGTTTCAAACATTCTGCTGCCAGGAGAGCTCTGGGTATTATTTCAATGACCCAAACGCTTAATGCTGACAAAGCTTTATTGTGAAACTCTAGGAAATGCTTAGGGAAGCTATGCTTGTCGTCACTGTCTTCTACAAAACGGCGATGCTCACCAAAACGTTTCCTGAGAGGTCAATTGGTTCCATCTATGTTAAACATGCCACATAGGCACATAAGGTCACATAAGGTCTATGTTAAACATGCCACATAGGCACATCAGTGATATGACTTAATCAATGGAGTCAATGTCAAATACTATTGTTTATTAGTAAAACAACAAGTATCATATCCTGGTACAACACGTACAAACAAAAATGGTGAAACATGTCATTGAAATTATGCTGACCACAATACATGACAAGTAAGAACAATCTCATAGCAAACAGCTGGTCCCTCTGTCACAAATACACTGGAGAGGCAAGATGTTGACATGTGGACTAATATTGAAAAGTGTAAAATGGGTATAATATGGGTGGGCATGGTGCATCTATATTAGCCCACCATTAGCCCAATCAATTCCAATCTGCAGGGGCAGATGCATCATGAATCTACAAAGAGATATAGATATCAATGTATTCTGGTTATAAATCCTAAATAAGGGGAAAATAGATAGAAGGAAGGTAGGATAGCCATCCTTTGGATACTCACATATCAGGCATGTGAGAACCATAGGCAGAGGCTGGTAAATAATGGGAATTGTTCATCCGGGACACATAGAAGAACCGGGGGCACATACACGATCCCCAAGGGCAGAGATATCCGAAAAAGTGGTCAGTATGGGCTCCATGCTGTAAATATAAATGAGTAAGGAATATCAATATAGACACATTGATATTGCTGGTGAAAATAAAGTGATGAGACCCCTAACCAGAGGGAATAGTGACCCTCAGGGGATTGTGCAAAACCAGTGACAAAGTAGGTGCTCAAGGACAGAAAGGAGCATAAAGTGTGACTCACAGAGTGATTACCCGAGCACTGTAGTCAAGAGTAAGGGAGTGTGGGAACGTGCAACCTGATGGACTGCATAACGTCAAATGGAAGTATGTGTAAACTCCCCACATATCTATAGGCCCCGTCCAGCACCACGTTGGCATGATGTAAGTTCAGAGATGCTCTCCCAAATGTCAGCCAAGAATGGTGATAAGACATGTGACTTCCAATTGGATGTCATATGTACTGGCCGGTAGCATTGCGCTGATGCACAAAGGGACACACCCACCCAAACCCCCGAATCTAACCAAGGAGGGTGGGAGGGAATGGGTGGGGCGCCGAGCGGTATTGCAGCTCCCGGGAGACAAACACAGTCCAACCCTAGAGAAACACATGGCATGATGATAAATGATAGATTGCATATGAGTCAAAATACTAGAGAAAATGTATATATTGGGGGTTGGATATATCTCCCAAATCCCTACAGAAAGCGAACCAAAAACGAGGTCTGCCAAGGGTTACAGTGCCTTGAAAAAATATTCATACCCCTTGAAATTTTCCACATTTTGTCATGTTACAACCAAAAATGTAAATGTATTTTATTGGGATTTTATGTGATAAACACAAATAGGTACATAATTGTGAAGCTGAAAGAAAATAATAAATGATAAATGGTTTTCCAACTTTTTTCCAAATAAATAAATATAAATACAAATAAATATCTGAAAAGTGTGGCATGCATTTGTATTCAGCCCCTTTACTCAGATACCCCTAACTAAAATCTAGTGGAATCAATTGCCTTCAGAAGTCACCTTATTAGTAAATAGAGGGAGCCGGGACAAGATGGCCGCACGATAGAGAAGCTCCGTCCGTGGGAGTCCCTTTTGCCACTAAATCTCTGAGCCACTCCAGTACTGCAATGGGGAAATCAAGGGGACAAAGCTCACAGTCCCGCTCTCGTTCCCCGAGGAGCTCCGACACACAAAGCGGGCGCGGCATCCCTGGGTTTTCCGGCCCCATTCACGCGAGGCCGAGGCTTTATCTCAGGCCTACTCGGAGGCCCCATCCCCAAACAGGAGCACACCATCTGCGGAGCTCTTGCCGAGAGCGGATGGACCGCCAAGCCCACCATGCCTACAAACGCTCACTGTGGCGGATCTTCATGATGTCGCTGCAGACATAAAAAACTCACTGTCTGCTGCAATCAGGGAGCTCCGAAGGGACATCCAGGCCATGCATGCCAGAGTTTCCGGAGTGGAGGAAACATCCGCCCGCCATGACACCGCCATTCGGCAGCTGCAGCAAACATCCCTATCATACAACTCACAGCTGAGAGATGTGAATAGATATATGGAAGACCTCGGTAACAGAGGCCGCCGGCACAACGTTCGAGTAAGAGGTATCCCTGAAAGCGTTGAACCCGCACACTTGGCTCAAGTCACTATTCAGATATTTAATGACCTCCTAGGCAGACCCCCAGAAACTCCCCTGGAATTTGAAAGGCTGCATAGGGCCTTGAAATCCAGAAGCAGAGACACAGATCCCCCCAGAGATGTCGTCTGCTGCCTCGTGAACTTTAAAACCAAGGAGGAAATCCAAAAGAGGGCCAGAGATCGACGACACCTGCTTTTCCAAGGCACAGAGATAAAGATTTTCCAGGATCTGTCACCCATAACTCTCCAGAACAGGAGAGATCTGCGCCCCCTCCTTGAGGTTCTTCGCTGCAAAGGAATTCAATATAAATGGAGGTTCCCTTTTAGACTATCGGCTACAGTTTCGGGCCGCACCCCCATCTTGCGGGTTCCAGAAGAACTTGGAAGGTTCTGCGAAACGCTTCAGTTACCCCCTGTTGACTTACCTGATTGGTACAAGGCTTTCCGTTCCATCCAGCTTCAGAGAACCAACTCGATGGACACCATCCCGGAAAGAGATGATTTTCACATTAGGAGACGCAGGTCCTCATAGCCGAGACCGCTCCAGCAAAGGGACCATGGAGATAGGTCGTACACCAGCCCCATTTCTTCACCTGCCCACAGACGAGCCAGCCCGGATTGCCCGTAATCTACCTTACAGTGTCTGAGCACCATTGCTGGCCCTCGCCAGGACTATTACTTTATTCCTGCACGATTCCTGGTTTCTCTTTTCCCCCTTAAAATGTTTTTTTTCTGCCCCAGCGAAGGTCTCCGGGTGGCTATCAAGCATCTGAACTCTTCATTCGTGTTCAGTAACTCTAAAGAAACTGAGCAGGGCTCACCCCCTCCTCCCCTGGTTTCCCTTACCCCCCTACCCACCCCCCCTCACAATGCCAGTTTTCACACTCTTGCCCCATTGGATCTTTTCGCCCGAATCTGAGTTGGTAACTGAGAAAGTTCCTCCTAACTTGGAGACCTTTCGCCCCTCCAAACCAGGCAAACTGATCTACCTTGCTGTATAGTTGTTATGCTCATACCGGTCTCAGGGGCTGGGGGTGGGGGGTGCTCTGTTTTGCTATTTTTTATGTGTTGATACGGATATCCTTTTTTTTTCTTTTTTCCCTATTGAATTATTTCTGCTCTAGATACTCAGGGGCTGTGCCTACAGGATACGCACTGGACAGCTTACGGGTCACAACAGGCCCCAATACATGATCACATCTATGCTTACTGCTAGTCTGTTTGCAAAGCCCCCCCCCCCCGTCCCTCCGGTTTATGTTATAGTTAGCCTGAAATACCTTAATTCCCTTAAAGCTATATCATAGGTAGGATTGACTAGATGGTCGGTTGGGAGGAAAGGGATTTCTGGACAATGCATCAAGATGTCGGGACGGGTGGGTGGGAAATGGAAAAGAGATGAAAGGAGGAGAGTGGAGGAAGGGGGGAAGAGGAGGGAAGGAAGGTGACAGGAAAAGAAAAGGAAAGAGAACAGGGATAAAGGAAACAGGTGAAATCAACTGGCACATATTGGTTATTGCCCTAGCCTTGCCTAGCACATCTTGATCTCCTATCTTAAGGCGATGTTTATTGGGCCCCCTTTGTTATTGGGCCCCCCTTTGTTATTTGTTATTTTATTGTTTTGTACACCATATGTTTTGCATCCATGGTACCATAACTTTTCATATTCCCTCTGCCTACCTACTCTAGCAGGCTCCCGCTAAACTCTCGAAAACTCTGCAAGGACTCCCGCCGGACTGACCTCTACAAGGACATGACCCGGACTACCCTCCACGTCCTCGCACAACGGACGAATTTCCCGACTGTTGACCCGTCCCGGAATAACTGAACTAGGTCAGGGTAAGGTAGCTGTGCTACACAACCCTCCGGTATCTACTTTTCCCCACTTTCTTTTTTCTCTCTCTCCCCTTCTCTCCCTCTAAGTCTGTCCCCCGTCCACTTTCCCTATACATTTCCTTACCTATCCTTAGTCCTACCCCCTCAGCCTTGCTCTCTCCTGCCTCCCCCATAACTCGCATGACCCCATAAGTGGGAATTTCTTCACAAACACCCGACCCTTGCCTCCCGGCCTAAAAACTACTTCGTCTGATTGCGGAGAACACACGCTACTGGCCACAGACCTGGGACTGATTGCCCCACGTCACGTTACCTACCCTTGTTGACACAAGTATGCCTAATTCAACTACAAATTCGGACCCTGCCACTCTGAAAATATTATCTCAAAACGTGAAAGGCCTTAAGATTCTCGAAAAGCGCAGTCAGATCCTGAACCTGCTGTCTAAACAAAATGCGGGTGTTGCTTTTTTACAAGAAACACACTTCCGTACAAGACATATCCCTAACCTTATAAGTTGTAAATACCCTACAGCTCACTCACTCTACCAACCCTTTAGCTAAAACTAAGGGAGTTTCAATCCTCATCGCTCAAAATGTTCCCTGGCAGCTAGAAGATTCCCTGATTGACTCTGATGGGAGATACATATTCTTGAAGGGACTTATCTATAATCGGCCAGTCACTTTAGCAAACATTTACAGTCCTAACACAGTCCAATTGAGTTTTTTTCGCACTATCACAGACCTTCTAACGAACTTCAAAACGGGAATGACCATTCTAGGTGGCGACTTTAACACGGCACTCCTACCCCTTCTAGACTCCTCGTCAGGTACATCTTCCCTTCCCTACAGATCTTTGCGGCAAATCAGAACCCTCCTAAAAGCTCTCACCCTGCACGATGCATGGCGCACTTTACATCCCAACACCAAAGACTTTACCTTCTTTTCTCCCCCACGTAACAGGTACTCGAGATTGGACTACCTATTAATTTCCAAAAGAGACCTCCCCCTGCTCAAGTCAGCCTCGATTGAACCGCTTCTCTTGTTGGACCATCATCCGATTTCAATGCTCCTTACCTTCCCGGATCAGAAAAGGGCTACAAAAATCTGGCGTTTGGACGCCTCTCTCCTTTCCTCTGAGGCTGACCTTAATTTTATTAAATCTAGCTTAAACCATTACTTCCAAGAAAATTCCAACCCCTCAATCTCCCCAATAACGATCTGGGAGGCCCATAAGTGCACCATAAGGGGAAAATTTATAGAACTCGCAACATTAAGGAAAAAAGCGAACCAAGCGAACATTTCCGAATTGGTTCACAAAATCAAACAATTGGAACGATTCCATAAACAATCGTTAACACAGGCTACCCTCCAAGATCTGACCGCTACGAGACAGCTCCTATTGGAGACACTAAACCGTAAAACACATCGCAAATTCATCCTTAACCAGAAATTGTTCTACGAACAGGGCAAAAAAAACGGTAGACTTTTAGCCCAAGCCATCCACACCAAGTGTGCTTCCACTAATGTCCACGCCATAACAGACCCAAGGGGCACTACACACACATCGTCGGAAGATATAGCGACCCAATTTGAAAATTATTACAAGGGCCTTTACAACTTACCTTGCCCAACAGCCTCATCCGCAACCCTGCGACAAAGGGTGACACTCTATACGAACTTCTTAGAACAATATAGCCCTGGAAAAATATCTAGAGAAGTGGCCTCTGAGTTAGACAATCCCATCTCGGAGTTAGAACTGAAGCAGGCCATCAAGCAATTGAAACCAGGTAAAAGTCCAGGTCCGGGCGGTCTGTCCGCCCCCTATTACAGGGCTTTTATGGAGATCCTTTCAACACCCTTCCTCCGAGCTTTTAATTCTTTAAGCAACTCAGACACACCATTTCATAGGCTTTTGGAAGCTCACATCACGGTCATCCCCAAACCGGGAAAGGATGCATCCTTGGTCACTAGTTATAGGTCCATCTCCCTACTTAATTCCGACATAAAGCTCTTCGCCAAAATATTAGCCAATCGCCTGTTTCCGCTCCTCCCTTCTCTTATTGGTAAATATCAGATGTGCTTCGTCCCTGGCAGGAAAGCCAGGGATAATACTACCAAGGCCATTCGTTTACACCATTGGCTTACATCCCATAACCAAAAAGGCTTTTTCCTGTCTCTGGATGCGGAGAAGGCATTTGACAGGCTGGCCTGGGACTACCTGGGAGCAGTACTTCGTCATCTGGGTTTACCCAGCAGAATGCTGAATCTGATCATGTCCCTTTACACAATCCCTACAGCCTGCATAAGGGTCAACGGCCGCCTGTGAGATGCCTTCACCATCTGAAACGGAACGAGGCAGGGGTGCCCAATGTCCCCCATCCTATTCATTTTGACACTTGAACCCCTTCTTAGGCGCCTCCAAACTAATGAGGATAATAGGGGAATTCAGGTAGCAGGACATACCCACAAGTTAGCGGCATTCACGGGGGACATCCTGTTGTTTCTTAGCGAACCGCTAACATTGATCCCGAACCTACTTAAGGACTTTGAAACCTTTGGCCGAATATCCAATTTGAAAATAAATTTCTCAAAATCTAGCGCTCTGAACATTACCCTACCAAGTGAATTAGTCACCCAATGCCAAAACATTTTCCCCTTCTCCTGGAAGCAAGAAGCTATAACATACTTAAGGAATTCAACTCCCCAAGCATCTAAGCAACCTATTCTCAAAAAACTTTCTCCCACTGTCGCCCTCCATTGCCGAAGACTTACGTAGATGGGACAAACCCCACTTCTATTGGTTTGGCCAGGCAACCATTCTCAAGATGAATGTGCTCCCAAGAGTTCTCTACCTCTTACAAATGATCCCCATCCAACTCCCAGCCCTTTTTTCTTGCACCTTAAACGCATGTCCACACAATTTCTATGGAAACACAAGCGCCCAGGGATTAGCTATAATCAACTTACAAGCCCCAAAACCGCAGGGGGGGTCGGTCTCCTGGATCTCAAAACATACTCCTTAGCCTGGCAAATAGTCAGAATTATAGACTGGTCAGCCCATGGGCCAGATAAGGATTGGGTCAAATTAGAAGGCTCATTCTCGGCCGTACCCATCAAGCACACGCCCTGGATCCCTTCCTCTTCTATACATAAAGCACTGAAAGATCACCCCCTTGTGAATGCCACTTTAAATAACTTTAAAGAAGCTTGCAGGAAATTCAATCTCTCCTCTAATCTGGGACCCCTCACGCCCATCCAGTTTAATCCAGCATTTCCCCCTGGCATGTCTACCAATTTTCTCAAAGACATATGGCCGTATAAGGACATGCATGCACATCAGTTTTACAAGAACGGGGAAATCCTGGACTATACTGCGCTTCCGATAGACAAAGACAGCCCCCCCTTCCCCAAATGGTCATATTTTCAGATAGCCACTTCCTCAAAGGGGAGCATAGGGATGGAGCACTTTCTAGACAGTTGACACCTTTTGAGATTCTCTGTTCCCAAGCCACACCTCAGCGTCATCTAATCTCGACAATCCACTCACTTTTCTCCCAGTCCAAATCCCTGAAAGACTGGAAAGCGTGTCTAGCTTGGGAGAGAGATCTGCAAATAGATATCTCGGAGGAAGAGTGGGAAAGAATCTTTCTCATTGCGCATAAAGGCTCCTTGAACGTGAATACCCAAGAGAATAACTTAAAACTTATTTCCAGATGGTATCGATTACCTGACCTAGTTAGTAAGTTCAATCCAGAGGTCCCTAACAAGTGATGGAGGTGTCTAAACAATGATGGGTCCCTCCTACACATTTGGTGGTCCTGCCCCAGAATTCAGACCTTCTGGATTCAGGTAAACAGAGTATCCAGCATCATTACAGACAGCTCTATTGACTACACACCAGCCAGCATGATCCTTCACCACACTCCAGTCCCACCACGCACATACATGAAATCTCTGAGCATGCACCTACTTAATGCCGCCAAGCTCTGTGTCCCAATCCATTGGGGCTCGCCCAGCATTCCCTTCACAAATGACTGGTTAAATAGGGTAGCGAAGATAGCAGAAATGGATGAACTCATTCATATCGCTAGAGACTCCCCACATAAATTCGCGCAGACATGGGATAGATGGACATGTTTCCGAGAGTACGACTGCCTTAACCCCGTGGCCAACTCAATTAGCCTTATACATGCCGAGCAAACTCCCGTTTGATCTGGAGAGCGATCCCGTTTAGACATAAACCACCCAATATATTTCAGATCATATAGGCCAGCACGGTTTGTCGCTTCCCCTCATGTGCTTGTGCCTAGGTGGCTGGGGGAGACTGGAGAGAAGATCCCCTTCTGACTTTATGCCCCTATCACCCCCCTCCCCCCCATCTTCGCTTTCCTCTCTATCCCCCTCTCTTTTCCTTACACCCCTATAACTCCCCCTCCTAGGGGAGCTACCTTTGACACAGACGCCCATACCCCATGAACGGTTGACTGATACTCATTGGCAGGGCGAGTTCTTTCCTTGCCCTCTACATCCCACTCCCAGCTGATGTAATCTCCCCCTTTTCCCACAGCCTTACAATGGGTCTCTGGGAGGTAAACTGACACTTATAACCGACTGAATCCTCCCGAGGCACAAGGCTTGCCCCTTAGGAGACACCCCTTAACACTAACTGTAATGATGATCTTTCAAAAGAACAGCTACACCCACTCTTTTGGGTACAGGGGGAATTGTTTTATGCCGCGTACACACGGGCGGACTGTATGGCCTACTTAGTCCACCGAAACACATTTCAGCGGACAGTCCGCTCATGTGTGGGCTTCAGCTGACTTTTTCAGCGTGCAGTACGGCGGACTAAGTATTTCGGAATGTTCGAAATACTGTCCGTCGTACTCGCATTTCGGCGGACAATCCGCCCGTGTGTATGCCAGTCCGCCGTACTTTTGAAATGAGCGGACTTTTCCCGCCCGGAGAAAAGTCCGCTCATTTCGAGTGGGTATCCAGGTAGGCGGGGCCCGCAAAGGAGACGTCGCTGGCCCCGCCGCCTGGTATGCACTTAAAGGGGAACCCCAACGCCAAAAAAAATCGGCGTGGGGGTCCCCCCCAAGTCCACAACAGACCCTTGTCCGAGCACGCTACCCGGCCGGCCAGGAGCCGTACCAGGCCGCGTGCCCTCAACATGGGGGGGTGCCTTGGGGAAGGGGGGGCGCGCGGCCCCCCCACCCCAAAGCACCTTGTCCCCATGTTGATGAGGACAAGGGCCTCTTCCCGACAACCCTGGCCGTTGGTTGTTGGGGTCTGCGGGAGGGGGGCTTATCGGAATCCGGGAGCCCCCTTTAATAAGGGGGCCCCCGGATACCGGCCCCCCACCCTATGTGAATGAGTATGGGGTACAATGTAACCCTACCCATTCACCTGTAAAATAAAAGTACCAAAAAAAACACAACACACGAGATAAAATACTTTATTGCACAGCTCCGGGGGTCTTCCGTCTTTGGGGGTCTTCTCGCCGGACTCCTCCGCTATCTTCTTGTAGCTCTTTTGCTAGCGGAGGAGTCCGGCTTTCTTCCTCGCCGCCGACCTCTTCTCCCGACTTCGGGGGTCTTGTCCCCCTCTTCGGTTCTTCTGCCGGGCCACCGCGCCTTCTTATAGCTCTTTTACAGGCGGTGGCCCGGTCTTCTGTCGCCGCCGCCGCCTTCCGTTCTTCTTCTTCTTCTTCTTCTTCTTCTCCAGGAGATGTTGCCTCGACGATCTCTCCGGCCGGAATGCCAGGGACGCACTGCGCAGCCACTTATATAGGGACAAGGGGCGGTGTCACATGGCTTTATGTCACATGGGTTGGTCACATGGGTTGATGTCACATGGGGACTATGACATCGTAAGGGGGCGGGGCCACCATGTGACACCAACCCATGTGACATAAAGCCATGTGACACCGCGCCTTGTCCCTATATAAGTGGCCGCGCAGTGCGTCCCTGCCATTCCGGCCGGAGAGATCGTTGAGGCAACATCTCCTGGAGAAGAAGAAGAAGAAGAAGAAGAAGAACGGAAGGCGGCGGCGGCAGCGACAGAAGACCGGGCCACCGCCTGTACAAGAGCTATAAGAAGGCGCAGTGGCCCGGCAGAAGAACCGAAGAGGGTGACAAGACCCCCGAAGTCGGGAGAAGAGGCCGGCGGCGAGGAAGAAAGCCGGACTCCTCCGCTAGCAAAAGAGCTACAAGAAGATAGCGGAGGAGTCCGGCGAGAAGACCCCCAAAGACGGAAGACCCCCGGAGCTGTGCAATAAAGTATTTTATCTCGTGTGTTGTGTTTTTTTTGGTACTTTTATTTTACAGGTGAATGGGTAGGGGTACATTGTACCCCATACTCATTCACATAGGGTGGGGGGGCCGGTATCCGGGGGCCCCCTTATTAAAGGGGGCTCCCGGATTCCGATAAGCCCCCGCCCGCAGACCCCGACAACCAACGGCCAGGGTTGTCGGGAAGAGGCCCTTGTTCTCATCAACATGGGGACAAGGCACCCCCCATGTTGAGGGCACGCGGCCTGGTACGGTTTAGGAGGGGGGCGCTCGCTCGCCCCCCCTTCCTGGCCGGCCGGGTAGCGTGCTCGGACAAGGGTCTGTTGTGGACTTGGGGGGGACCCCCACGCTGATTTTTTCGGCGTTGGGGTTCCCCTTTAAGTCCATACCAGGCGGCGGGGTCAGCGACGTCTCCTTCGCGGGCCCCGCCTACCTGGAGACGCACTCGAAATGAGCGGACTTTCCTCCGCGTGTGTGGGCGAGTCCGTTCATTTCAAAAGTAGGGCGGATAGTATGGCGGACTTAGTACGCCGTATTAGTCCGCTCAAAAAGTGGTGTGTGTGGTCAAGTCCATTCATTCGAAAGTATGACGGACTGTCCGTCGGATTGTCTGACGGACTAAGTTGGCCAGACAGTCCGCCCGTGTGTACGCGGCTTTAGGTTCAAGCCAGAGATGTAGGCACAAGTTCACCTTATGCCCTAACATTGAATCAAGGCTCTGTTCAACTGTTCAATTGTTTAAACGTTCTAACTTTAATTGTCTGTGATAACGATATGTACTGTGCCTTCTTAGTACATAGTACAAGTTCAGCTTGTTATCATACTGTTTGAAAAACAAATAAATATTTTATGGAAAAAAAAAAGTAAATAGAGTCCACCTATGTGTACTTTATCCTCAGTATAAATACAGCTGTTCTGTAAAGCCCTCAATGTTTTGTTAGAAAACCTTAGTGAACAAACAGCATCATGAAGGCCAAATAACACACCAGGCAAGTCAAGTATAAAGTTTTGGGTTAGTTTAAAGCAGGGTTAGGTTATAAAAAAAATATCCTAAGCTTTGAACATCTCACGGAGCACTGTTCAATCCATAATCCCAAAATGGAAAGCGTATGGCATGACTGCACGTACCAAGACATGGCCGTCCACCTAAACTGACAGGCCAGACAAGGAGAGAATTTATTAGAGAAGCAGCCAAGAGTCCCATGGTAACTCTGGAGGTGCTGCAGAGATCCACAGCTCAGGAGGGAGAATCTGTCCACAGGACAACTATTATTTGTGCACTCCACAAAATGGGCACAAAGAGTGGCAAGTAGAAAGTCATTGTTGAAAGAAAGGCATAAGAAGTCCCATTTGCAGTCTGCATGAAGCCATGTGGGGGACACAGAAAACATGTTGAAGAAGGTGCTCTGGTCAGATGAGACCAAAATTGAACTTTTAGGTCTAAAAGAAAAACTTTATGTGTGGTGGAAGATTAACAATGCACATCACCCTGAACACACCATCCCTACCGTGAAATATGGTGGTGGCAACATCATGTTGTGGTGATGCTTTTCTTCAGCAGGGATAGGGGAGCTGGTCAGAGTTGATGAGAAGATGGATGGAGCCAAATATAAGGCAATCTTAGAAGAAAATCTGTTAGAGCCTGCAAAAAACTTGAGACTGGGCAGAGGTTCATATTCCAGCAGGACTATTGCACTAAACATACAGCCAGAGCTGTAAAGGATAAAGCATATTCATGTGTTGGAATGATCTAGTAAAAGTCCAGACCTAAATCCTATTGAGAATCTGTGCTGAGACTTGAAAATTGCTGATTACAGATCTGACAGAGCTTGAGCTATTTTGCAAAGAAGGGGCAAAAATTTCACTCCCTAGATGTGCAAAGCTGGTAGAGACATACCCAAAAAGAATTGCAGTTGTAATTGCAGCAAGAGATGACTCTACAAAGTATTGACTAAGGGGGGCTGAATACAAATGCACGCCACACTTTTCACATATTTATTTAAAAAAAAAAAATTCAAAACCATTTATCATTTTACTTCCACTTCACAATTATGTTCCACTTTGTGTTGGTCTATCACATAAAATCCCCCAAAAAATAAATTTGCGTTTTTAGTTGTAACATGACAAAATGTGTAAAATTTCAGAGTATGAATACTTTTTCAAGGCACTGTATGTGGAAACAGTGTATAGGATGGTCATGACCAAATGATAGACACTCACAGACCTCCATCCCTATCAATATTGAAAAAAAGGGCGGGGGGGAATGTGGGATTTTGAATGAGGTACATGGGATCATGCAACCCCCATCCCTGTCTGTAAACAGTCGCTGGGAGTCCTATCATTGAAGCAGAGCTTTTTTTTCCCAAGTGCGTCAGGCGGCATGATTAAAGATGGAAGGACATTTTTTTTCTTTTTTAATAAAGAAATTCTCAACAACTGTCTGTTTTGTTTTTTACATTTTGACACTTTTTTTAGTAAATGGGTAGGGGTACAATTCATATAAATTCATATATGGGGGGGGGGTATCTGGGGGCCCGCCCCCAGACCCAGACAACCAATGGCCTGGGTTGTTGGGAAGAGGCTCTTGTCCCCATCAACATGGGGCAAGGTGCTTTGAGGGCAAGCGGCCTGGTATGGTTTAAGGGGGGCGCTTGCTTATCCCCTTTTCCTGGCCTGCCAGGTTGCATCCTCAGATAAGGGTCTGGTATGGATTTTTGGGGGACCCTATGCTGTTTTTTTCTTAATTCTGTCATAGGGATCCCCTTAACCACTTCAATGCACTGTATTATATACTATGCACTGACTGCACTGTATATATTGTTTGCACCAGAACACCGCAAACAGGCAAATAATTTATGTGAATGCGCGAACACCGTTAAAGACTATGGGATACAAACATGAAAAATAAAAAGTGTTAATTTGAAAAGATTATATTGAAGTTATTGCCATGAACGTGTTTGGAGATTCGGGTACTGCCCCAGGGGACATGTATCAATGTAAAAACATTTTTTAAAACAAACTTTTTTTAGGAGCAGTGATTTTATTAATGCTTAAAGGAAAACAATTGAAATGAAATATTCCTTTAAATATCATGCTGGGGGGGGGGGTCCCCATAGTCTGTCTGTAAAGTGGTGGATCTGTCTGATGTGTTTTACAGTCCAGCTGCAAAATTACATTTCTAAAGGAAAGAAATTAATTTAAACTTGCTGTAATGTATTGTCGGATCCCGGCAATACAGATAAAAATCAATGAAAAAATGTCCCTTTGGGTCTGGTGTGGATATTAAAGGGAACTCCGCAGCAAAAAAAAGTGTGTGGCCCCCCAAAAGCCATACCAGAACCTTATCTGAGTGTGCAGCCTGGCAGACCAGGAAAGGGGGGGCAAGCAAGTGCCCCCCCTTGAACCATACCAAGCCACTTGCCCTCAACATGGGAAGGGTGCTTTGGGGTCCCCCCAAAGCACCTTGTCCCCATATTGATGGGGACACGAGCCTCTTCCCAATAACCCTGGCCATTGGTTGTCGGATTTGCGGGCAGGGGCTTATCAGAATCTGGAGGCCCCTTTACCAAGGGGGCCCCAAGATCCTGCCCCATGTGAATGGGTAGGGGTACATTGTACCGAGCACTGACACCAGCACCGAGATAGAGAACCCTGACACCAGCACCGTGAGAGCACTGACACCAGCACCATGATAGAGTGCACTGACAGCAGCACCGTGAGAGCACTGACACCAGCACCATGATATAGAGCACTGACACCAGCACCGTGATATAGAGCACTGACACCAGCACCGTGATAGAGTGCACTGACACCAGCACCGAGATAGAGTGCACTGACACCAGCACTGTGATAGGTTGCATTGACACCAGCACCGTGATATAGAG
Organism: Lithobates pipiens; assembly: GCF_037356315.1. Lineage (NCBI taxonomy): Eukaryota > Metazoa > Chordata > Amphibia > Anura > Ranidae > Lithobates > Lithobates pipiens. The sequence continues at coordinate 162,050,717 of NW_027507758.1, forward strand.
CACTGACACCAGCACCGTGATAGAGTGCACTGACACCAGCACCGTGATATAGAGCACTGACACCAGCACCGTGATAGAGTGCACTGACACCAGCACCGTGATAGAGTGCACTGACACCAGCACCGTGAGAGCACTGACACCAGCACTGTGATATAGAGCACTGACACCAGCACCATGAGAGCACTGACACCAGCACTTTGATAGAGTTCACTGACACCAGCACCGTGATATAGAGCACTGACACCAGCACTGTGATAGAGAGAACTGACACCAGCACTGTGATATAGAGCACTGACAGCAGCACTGATACCAGCAACTCGCTGTTGGGCCCCAAAAATATGACACCGCTCAACCTCTTCAAACAGGAGGGTACGGGCATATAGTACGGTGTGCTTTTTTTGTACAAGGAAGTGATCCAAATGTAGAAAAAAGGTGTGCTCGATTAAATAAATCGTTTAGATATACATGGTCTACTGGTCGCATGTGTTGAATTCCTCTGAGATCCATGCCTCATTAATTTTTATAAATGTGAGGTAGTCAACACTGTTGTGAGCTAGGCGAGTGCGCTTATCGGTCACGATCCCCCTGCTGCACTGAACATCCTTTCGGACAGGACACTGGACGAGGGGCAAGCCAACAGTTCCATTGCAAATTGGGCAAGCTCTGGCCAGAGGTCAAGCCTGCCCACCCAGTAGTCCAGGGGTTCATTACTCCTCAGAGCGTCCACATCGGCCGTTAACCCGATGTAGTCAGACACCTGTTGGCCTAGGCATTCCCTGATGCTGTATCCAGATGAGACCTATCAATGAGTCGGTTGAAAGAATGACCTCATATCAGAAGTCACCAACACATCTTCAAACCACCCTCTTCTTGCAGGCGCTGTTGGATTGGTACCCGCAACTCTTTCTCTGGGAGTGGGAATTCCTCCTCTGCCAGCGCACACAAAAGCATAATGCAGCATTTCTCGAAGCAAGGCCTGGAAGTGCTCCATTCTGACAGCCCTCTGTGACAGTGGTAACATTTCCACCATTTTGTGTTTGTACCGGGGGTCTAAGTACATTGCCACCCAGTACTGGTCCTTGACCCTTATGGTCCCTGTTAAAACACTGGAGTATGAAGGCCCTCATTTTCACTAAACTGGAAGAGGTGTGGTGGTCTGGCTCCTGCTCATCATCCAGGATGATGTCGTCCTCCTCGTTCTCCTCTCCCCATCCATGCACAACAACAGGGATCCCAGAAAGGTTTAAAGCATGCTCTTCTTGCTCCTCCTCATCTGCCCCAGCACCATCCTCCTCTGGCTCCTCTTCAGACTCCTGTTGTTGACTTGTCTCAGATAGAGTAGCCCCCCTTGGAATTCATCCAGCATTGCAACTTCCACATCTACCTGCTCCTCCACGGCTTGATCAATGACACGACGCAATGTACGCTCCATAAAGAAGGCATACGGTGCCATGTCACTGATGGCGCCATGGCTGCAACTGACCAATTTGGTGATCTCATCAAATGGCCGCAGAAGTCTGCATGCGTCGCGCATGAGCAGCCACTGGCGCGGAGAAAAAAAACCAAGCTCCCCAGAACCTGTTCTGCCGCAGAGTTCATACAGGTAGACGTTAACTGCACATTTTGGCTGGAGCAGCCTATCAAGCATATAGAAGGTTGAGTTCCATCACGTCGGGCAATCGCAAATAAGACGTCTGACCGGCAGATTGTGTAGCCGCTGAATGTCAGCAAGGCAAGCCATGGCCGTGTGAGATCTTCTGAAATGGGCCGAGATTTTCCTTGCCTGCCACAAGATGTCCTGGACCCCAGGGTATTTGACAACGAATCACTGCACGACCAAGTTTAAGACATGTGCCATGCATGGCATGTGTGTAATTTTGCCCTGTTTCAATGCGCTAAGCAGATTGGCACTGTTGTCGCACACCACTTTACCAACTGTCAAATTGAGCGGTGTTAGCCACTGATCTGCCTGTGAACGCAAAGCTGAAAGGAGTGCAGGGCCAGTGTGGCTCTTGGCTTCCAGGCACAACAGACGCAGCACAGCATGGCAACGTCTCACCTGGCATGTCGAATAGGTTCTTGGGAGCTTGGGCGGTGCAGCGGAAGAGACACTAGCAGCGGAAAAGGAGTCAGCCGAGGAGGAGAGGGAGGAGGATGGAGTAGGAGGAGGAGGAGAAGAAGAGCCAGGCCTGCATGCAATCCGTGGTGGTAAAACCAAATCTACACGGGTGCCACGGGTTACATGCTTGACGGCCGTCAGAAGGTTCACCCAGTGGGCAGTAAAAGGGATATACCTTCCCTGCCCGTGTTTGCTAGACCACGTGTCTGTGGTCAGATGTATCTTGGCACCGACACTGTGTGGCAGAGATACATTCACTTGCTGCTGAACATGGCCTTATAGCTCTGGGATGCCCTTCTGTGAGAAATACTTCCTATCTGGGACCTTCCATTGTGGTGTTCCAATGGCCACAAATTTTCGAAATTTTCGCCTCCAAGTCCACCAGTTTATATGGCAGTAGTTGGTGGGCTATCAGTTCTGACAAGCCAGCCATCAACCTTGGGCAAGAGAATTATCCGGCATCATAATTTTTTTATGCTCAAACATTTGGCCCACGGAAGCCTGCCTTTTTGCAGAAAAACGTGAGGATGGCGTGATGGAAAGTGGAGTGGAGGACAATTGTGAGGAGAAGGACAAGTAGAAGACGAGGCTGGACGGTGAGAGCCTGGAGTGTGGCTTTGTGGGTTCCGTTGCTCCCACTGGGCTCGGTGATGGCAGCTCATGTGCCTTCTTAAGGCGGTCGTCCCTAGGTAACTGTTGGGCTTACCGCGGCTTATGCGTTGACTGCAAAGATTGCAGGTGGCAACACTATTGTCAGCAGCGGACACATTAAAAAAAGCACACACTGCGGAGCCATGTGCCGGCGTTCTGGGAACGCTAGATGTGACCGTACATGGTTGATGCCTCGCTCCTGATATATTAGCAGTCTGCTTTGTCCCTTCTGTGCAATTTCGCCTGCTTCTCCTCCCTATCTGCTGGTCCATATCTCCCTCTGAACTCCCCTCCTCTTCCTCTCTTGCGGGCACCCACGTGACATCCCTAGACACGTCATCATCGACGTCACCTTCCCCACCGCTATAATTAGAGATCTCGAAGTAGGCAGCAACAGCGGGGACCAACCTCCTCCTTGGGCTGATCTGGGTACTGTCGTCAGACTGCTGAGTGGCAGTTGTTGCTACCTCCTCTTCCTGATCCAATGCCAAGAGTGGCTGCGCATCAGAAATGGCTTGATATGGATCAGAAAATAATTCCTGTCACTCAAGCGGAAGGTATATGGTGGTGGTGGTGGTGGTGTTGGTGGTAGTGTCTTTGGGGGTGCACACAGCAGAGAGTGAAGAAGAGGGTGAAGATTGAGAGGATGAGGAGGGTGTAGAAGAGTAAGGCTGAGTGAGCCCCTCAACCAAGTCTGATGCGTCCTTTGACGTAATCGCATGCACCTTCTGCAATTTGCCACTTTGGCTCAAGCCTGTTGCTCCTGCCCTACCCCTCCCACCCCTGCGGAAGGGCCTGCCTCTTCCTCTGCCTGTCATTTTTTAAATGATCCTGTGACAAAAGTCTCTAGAGAAGTGCAGTATGTATGTGGAAGAAGGTATATAACACCCCGCTTCAATCTGTTGTTTTTGGGGGCCACTGGTCTATCACACCAGTTATAATACTTTTTTTTATTGCGTTTGTCACTCTTTGTAGTATCGCTGCAGAACCGCTCAGCAGTTACAATGCTGCACAGTGGAAATGCACTATACTATGCTTTCTATATGTGCAAGTATTTTATACGTGTATTACACACCTATATACTGCACACCAAATAGTACACCTATACCATTCCTTAAAAGGACCTTTGTGGACCTAGAAACTAGTGATTTGCAGACTGTCCCTCAGTCCCTACACTGATAAAAGACAGCTGCAGAAATGAGCAGTAATCGTCGCAACGCTCGCAGGGAACGGAGATCGGCTCCGTGGTAGATCCGGCGGAGGACAAGCCGATCATACAGCGGGGGGACATCGCTGTATCCAAGGGAGAAGGCAAGTAAGTGTCCTCCTGGATCCAGCGATGCGGTCCCGAGTCTGGCTCGGGGTTACCGCTTTTGGTATGAAAATTCCACCCCGAGCCAGACTCGGGAATACCGCCAGGGGGGTTAACAATAAAACAAACATTACAGTATAACATACCATAACTGCAAAGCAAATACAATAAAACATAGTATAAATAAAACAGAGAGAGAACGATAGATATTGAACAATCGCGAGCAAACAGTAGAGCTGACAGTAGAGAGCGAACATAAGAGAGAGAACAATAGATAGAGAGAGAAGAAAAATACAACCACAACTCTTTTTGTTTTTTTTTATTTTTTATTTTGTTTTTGTGTGTGTTTTTTTTTCACTTTTTCCACTATTATAAAAACTGTAAACTGAACGGATTAAGGTCTCTCAAAATGTGATGGCCATCATATCTTTTGAGACCCTCAGACCCTGTTTACATGTGCCTAGGACTGTGTGGTGCTGTACCCTACGCTAATACTGAACTAGTGTGTGGTAGCATTCGAAACAGTTACCAATGCAAAGACCAGGTTGGTCAGGACGGGAGGGACAATAATCCATGCTTTCTACAGACACGACATCTTCTTTGAGGGTTTCTTTGGGTAGGGGTACCAGAGAGAACATGCGGAAAATGCCTCTCATGCAGCCGGTTTACTGCATTTGGATAGGGAAGTTGGGCCAAAGCACCGTCTGGAAACAGAAGGGCTCTGATGATCTCTTCCTGGAATTTAAGGAATGATCCAGTTCGTCCTGAAGCTTTGTATAGCACAAAAGCATTCAGCAAAGCCAATTGAAATAAATAAACAGACATTTTTTTGTACCAGTGTCTGGCCTTACGGGCAATTAGATATGGCGCCAACATCTGGTCATTGAGGTTCACCCCTCCCATGTTAAGGTTATATTCGTGGACACAGAGGGGTTTCTCCACAACAACAGTCACCGTTGGAATTTGGACCGTCGTGTCTGCATGAAGGGAGGACAGAACGAAAACATTCTTATTATCCCTGCACTTCACAGTGAGCAAATTATTACATCTCAAGCAGGCTCTCTCCCCCAGCCTGAGACGGGAAACTACAAGCCGCTGGGGAAAGCTCTGGCAATTAGATCACAGAGTTTATACCTCTTGACCCCGTATCTGGCACGTGTTCTGGGAAGATACTGTTTGAATGACAAGTGGCCAGAAAACTTAATCAGGGGCTCATCAACACAGACAACTTGACAGCGAGTAAACAAGGCTGTAAAACGTTGGTTGAAGTGGTTTACGAGGGGGGCAAATTTTTTACGATCAAATTCAGGGTCACCCCAAGGACGACAGAGTTCATTATCATTGAAATGCATGAACCGCAAGATCTACTCATATCGTGTCCTGGTCATGGAAGCAGAGAACACGGGCATATGGTGAATTGGGTCAGTGAACCAATATGACCTAAAATAAAAACTCACTCTTTTTGGTTATGCCCATGAGGAGGGATAGGCCCAGGAAGGTCTTAAATTTGGAAACCGTAATTGGTTTCCATTCTCTAGGAAGGGTCAACTGGGGATTAGCGGCCGTTAAATGACCAGCATACAAATTGCTTTAGTCCACAATAGAGCTATAGAGATCTTCGGTGAAAAACAGCAAATAAAAATCAAGTTCGGATTGGCCAGTGAATGGGAGAAGTACGGGTGTTGCAGAAGTGGTGATTTCCCAATTAGGACACGTGTTTGCCACCTCGCCAGCTTGAACTGCATTTATGGTACTCGCCACGTCACCAAGTGTTACTGAAGTGCTGGATGTACGACCAGGGTGTACTAGGCCGCTGGTGCTTGCCAGTTCACCAGAAGGATGAGCGGCACTGGTACTAGCTCTCTGCTCCATATGAGAGACCTACGGTTCTTGTTCCTCAATGACAGCAGAAGAATGGGGTCTGGTACACCTGACCTTGGCAGGGACCAAAACTCCATCATCAAACCTATCTGTCAGGGTGCCTCTGCTGTCTACAGGTTTGTATTCTAAACCTTAATCTGACAGATGAGTGACTTCCTCTTCGCTAGCCTCTTCACTACCTGACTGTCAGCGACTGATTCAAACGCTACCAAAAAAACTGTTAGCGTTTGCAGGGATCTAGCATAACTGCAATTATGTGTGTTATGTTTTGTAAGTGACAGTGATCGATTGATACTTCACTTGGGTGGGGTGGGCTGATCTGGGCTGGGCGGAGGAGCTAAACGCAGGTGCTAGCAGGTATCTGGGCTGATCCCGCTAACACTGCATTTTTGGGAACCCTAAACTACTGGGGACACTAATATAGTTCTGATCAGATCAGATCAGATATTGATCCATTCAGACACTATACTACTAAGGGAGGCGTATGGTGCGTGCTTGGGTGTTAGCGCTACTGGCACTAATCTGATGCTGCCTGGGCCGACGCAGACCCTATCTGATGCTAAAACCTAACTTTGATCACCTGCTAGTTGATCAGGGGGTTAAACCATTATTGGGTAAAATACAGCGGGTGCCCTTATGCTATAAAAAATAAACTAGCTAAACTGCATCACCTGTGACACTCATACAGTGATCACAGGTGACAGGGGGTAATAAAGTGGTTAAACCTTTATGTTGGGGGTTAGGGGGTCCCTAGACCTCTCTGGGCCTAAGACTAATTACCCTAATGCTGATTTTTGTCACTAATGACACTAGTACACTGATCAAAAAAAATCTGATTGCTGTACTGGGTGACACAGTGACAGGTGGTGAAGTGGTTAACTGGGGGGATGATCGGGGGGTGAATTGTGTGCCTACATGATCTGGTGTCAGTGTAGTGTTGTGCAACTGACTTTTAGATATTATCTTTCCTCGGTCTGGAACGGAAAAGACCGACTAGAGGAGAGATTACATCACTTCCCCTGTTAGTGTTTACAGTTACACGACAGGGGAAGGATCTCATTCGCCAGGACCAGGCCACATTTCATTGGCCTGGGCCTGGAGATTGATCGATTCTGGATCAAATCCGATCATCGCGCGCCTAATGTAGCATAACGGCAATTTGCCTGCCTGTGTCATTCTGCTGCAGTACAACTGCGGCGGCTGGTCGGGTTACACACAGGTTAAGAGCATTGATCAGAAGTGACGTTTGATGCTATGGAGCCAAGCAGGGGCCATCTTCCCCTCACTCTGCATCCAGGCAGTGAGGTGACAGGACGCGATCGTCTCCGCCGATACGGACGGCTCCAGTAAGCAGCAAATCTACCGCAGAAACCACTTTTATCTGAAAGAGAAATGCATGCTGTTCCCGAAAATACTGGGGGTTATGGCAGCTAGCTGCTGCCATAACAATGGTATTTAGCGTCACACGCCTCCCCAGTGTGAAAGCCGAGCGTTCTTGCGGGACAGGAAAAAAAGTCCTGCAAGCCACATCTATGGGGTGGTGCTGGAGCGGTGTATACACCGCTCCCAAAATGCCCTGACCATTGAAATGAATGGTCAGCACTGCCAAAGTGCCTGCAAAGCTGAAAAACACTGCTATAACAGCGGTAAAGTGCCAGCGTTTTACCGCTAACCCCTGCGTGTGAAAGTACCCTTAAGCTAGATTCACACATATGCAAATTGGATGCATTTTGAACTGCATCCAATTCACATAACATGTGAAAGAATATTGCTTTCTATTGTGCCTGTTCACATATGTCCAGTGCAGATTCATTGTGAATTGAAAAATAGTCCTGTCAGTTTTCTGAGCAATGTGGTCCGGCTCAGGTGCGAATTACAAACCATTGACTTTTATGGGAGTGCTTCTGAATCGCACATGTCATTCAGTTATGAACAGGATACAATCCTGACCTGATCCTGATGTAAACCTGACCTGTTCCTGAGCAAAAAACTGACCTGAAATGCTGAACAACTACTTTTTCAATTAGTTGTGAAAACTGAGCTGTGCACATGTGTGAACCCAGCCTAAGGTGCTAACCATAAACCTAAGAAATTAAGGTATGTGACCTTGATGTAAAATGTATGAAATGTTTATTGATCCATAAATTAAAAACATGTAAATGATGAAATATAACAATCCCATCCCTGAAAAGGTACTGCTTCCTGCCAAGCCCTAGTTACCATGTGCATAAAGCATAGTGCACATTTCCACACGCATTTATAAAGAATAAATGTAGAATTAGGGCAATAAAGCAGAACAATTTTCCTAGATTGGTGCTGGATCTGATTGTGGTGGGGAAATATGTGTGTTTTGCCATGGAACAATGCCACTTTGCATTCTCCTTATCCGATACAGAACTGTTGTACACACATCCTAAAAAAATTCTACACATCACTTGGTCCCATCTACCTTTATACTAGCTCCTGGGCTGTTTTATAGACCTATTCACTTTCCTTCCCTTCCCTCCTCCTTTTTTTCCTCCCCCTCTTTCTTTTTTTCCTGTTGGTCTCTCTTGGATATTGTGAGATTTGATCCATGTGGAGGATGGTTTTCTATAGTGTTATTGCCCTCAAATGTGCTAATTGGCTTTAGACAAATAGGATAATGCAATGCCAGTCCAGGTTCCACCTGGGTGCATTGGGTCTCTTTTTTCTAGCTCCTGTGTCCGTCCCCAGGATCAGTTCTTTAGCTATCCATCGCCCACATAGACCGTGTCTCATAAATGCAACACTCACCCAACTAGTCCTGAGAAAGTGATAATCTTCACAAAATACATCGACGTTTGAGTGTGGAGAACTTGTGGACACTAATCAAATGGACATCTGATTAAGATATGGATGTAACTACATGGTTAAAGCGTCCCTCTTTGCTCCATCTTAGGGTTGGGTATTACCACGTATGGCTTGGGGTGTTGCTATTTTATCATATTTGAGATGATTTTAATCTCATTTGTTAAAACCTTAATGATTTTATGAATATTTCCTCCTGTTGTGCTGATAAAGTCTGTTTTTTATGGTAACATTGTTGTCCCAATTTATATATATATATATATATATATATATATATATATATATATATATATATATATATATTTGGAAAAAAAACACCTTTACCTCTAGCTTGAATTTAATTTTTGACATCTTTTTAAAAGCCCAAAAAATGATATCGTTATTGGAGTGATCATTGATGTGAATACATATTGCATATTTATTTACCTGTTATTTTTGGCTAGGTACAGAGTTCTAATTTCCTAGAGCTGTATGACAGAATGAGGCCAATTTGCTAAATAAGTTGACAATGTTAACACAATGAATTACATGAATTATCACTTCATTAAACCATTAATGCAAAAAACAAAATACTGTTCCTATATTTTATTTGCACATAATTGGATATTGGAAGTGTAATTGCATTTCCTGTGATTGAATAATTGAAGTAAAAATTCACACAGTTTATTGTGTGAAGATTTTCAACTTCTTAAGTAAATCAGCCAAAAAGAATAAGTATCTTTAGTGTAATAATGGTGAAAAAAAAAAAGACTTTTGGTACAATGCCATTTGATGGGAATGCAAAAAGCTACATGAAATTGTGGGCATTTAAGCTTTTTTGTGGCCTGTGGTCAGATGCTAAATATATACGTAATACACTGTAGATATATTATCTAGCTCAAAAAGACAGTATTGCATGTTTGCATTATTTTAGTTAATGACTGCTGGGCTAGTCACAGTAATATATGTTAATGATGTTTCAACTAAAAAGAGCAATCTCACTTTTATCTTGCAATAATTTACATAGAACAATAAATCACATTTGAAATCCATACTGCGTCATAGAATTAATGGCAATGGTTCATCAGTTTTTGTCGTAGGTGACTCTTTCACAGCAGTATTGTAATATAAGATGCGTTAGTATGTTGTGTTATTATCTTTCATGTTTGTAAATCCAAAAAATAATAAAAAAAGATGGGACTTTGAGTGAGGCAGGCTGAAACACAATATAGCAGTAAAGCTTTATTGGCATAAGTATCAGAATGCGTGACATTGTACATGAAAAGTAAATACTCAAAGCATATACAGCACCCTAGAATAATGAGTATGATGAACTTGGAAAACATTACATACATATAATCAAAATGTAAAACATGAATACCATAACAAGGAAGCAAATACCGTATATACTCGAGTATAGGTCGATCCGAATATAAGCCGAGGCCCCTAATTTACCACAAAAAAACTGGGAAAACGTATTGACTCGTGTATAAGCCGAGGGTGAGACATCCCTGTGTCCCGTCCATCCCTGTGTCCATCCCTGTGTCCCGTCCATCCCTGTGTCCATCCCTGTGTCCTGTCCATCCCTGTGTCCATCCCTGTGTCCCGTCCATCCCTGTGTCCCGTCCATCGCTGTGTCCCGTCCATCGCTGTGTCCCGTCCATCCCTGTGCCCATCCCTGCCTACCTGTGCCAATCTGCAGCCTCTGTGTGCCATGCCGCACCTCTCCTGCTCGTCTGACAGACGGCGGCCATTCCACTGTTCAAAAGCTGCGCCTCTTTGTCTGTGATAGGCGGAACACTCAATTTCCCAGCAGTCAGTGTTCCGCCAATCACGGACATCCTTTCATCCTCGTCCATAGTATGAGAATGAGCGGATGTCCGTGATAGGCGGAACACTGACTGCTGGGAAATTGAGTGTTCCGCCTATCACAGACAGGGAGGCGCGGCTTTTGAATAGTGGAATGGCCGCCGTCTGTCTACCTGATCTCCGTGACTCGAGTATAAGCCGAGGGGGGCACTTTCAGCCTAAAAAAAAGGGGCTGAAAATCTCGGCTTATACTCGAGTATATACGGTATACATAGTACATAAGTGTGATGGAATAAACCTTGTGGTGTAAAAATAATTGTCCATAAAACCAATGATGGAAATGGGGACTGCATCTTTAAAATCTTGACACATTTCATCTATAATTATCAGGAGCCGATGCCAAAGTATTTGTAGAAAATAAAAGAGGGTTTAAATAAAAACCCATGTTAGGAAAGTTATATGTAAAAATTGTTAAATAGATGGTCTAATCCACAAACTTACATCCCATTGAATGTTAAACCAAAGTGACACTGGTGTGCAAGAGTCGCCATATCAGCTGAGGTGTTGAAATCCGCTGGAACACCAGACCCACACAAAGGTGCCCTCAACAAGTTGAGGATATACGTAATTACGTAATGAGTGTTATGTCAATATTGGCTGGCAGAATCTGTAAATAAATATAACATGTTGGATTAGCAGACCACGTAGCACTGTCACAATAGAGTGTAAAAGAAAGACTATTGAAAGTGCAAACCAGCCCAAAAGTTGGGATATATGAGAGAGATAGTGTAATAGAAGTGTGAAATAAAGTGTGGGCTAAGATGGACCTACTGAGTGATGTGCATGAGAGATAAAGAGAAGATTGAACAGAAAATGAAAAAAGTGAAAGTGATAATGAATTGAAACAGCCATGACACATGAAGTTACCTTCTAGTGGCAGATGCAGAGTATTTGTGTATAGTGGATCAGACAGTTCAATCTGATCGTCTGGTCAACTACAAGTGGGGATGCCGCCTAGTCCGCCTATTCCGCCCTGGCTGATGCAATGGCCGGATTCAGCTTGGCACCACTGGCGGCGGACGCTTCCCGCCTGCCATCACGCTTGCGTGACATTGGTGTGTTCCACCCTTTATATACAGCCCACCTAGGCATCCCCACTTGCAGCTGACCAGACTTTGCTTCATTTCACACTTCCATCACACTATCTGTCTCATATATCCCATTCCCAACTTTTGGGCTTGTTTGCGCTTTCAATAGATAGTCTTTCTTTTACACTCTATTGTGACAGTGCTACCTGGTCTGCTACATCCAACATGTTATATTTATCTTACAGATTCTGCCAGTCAATATTGGCATAACACTCATTACATAATGTATATCCTCAACTTGTTGGAGGTACCTTTGTGCGGGTTTGGTGTTCTGCCAGATCTCAACACCTCAGCTCCCGAGGAGACTGATATGGCAACTCTTGTATATCAGTATCACTCTGGTTTAACATTCAATGGGATGTAAGTTTGTGGCATAAACATCTATTTAACAATTTCTTCATATAACTTTCCCATAACATGGGTTTTTCTTTAGACCATTTTTTATTGTCTACAGATACTTTGTGTCAGGGCTGGCTTAGCCCTTCCTTCTCTGGGCTGGCTGCTCAGCTGTCGGCTAATTGCCAGCGCTCATCTCTCTCCACAGTTTCCAGCTGTTCCTGATCCTGCTCGTCTGACCTGCCTACTTATAGCTGTCCAGCTCACTTCACCTCTGCCTTCACCTTGGTCACATCACAAGAAACCATTTCCTGCGATTCTGTTTGAAGACTGGCTTGCTGACATCCCTTCTGGCTCCTCTTCCTGCTTGCTGTTGCTCTACTTGGATCCCTGACTTCTGGCCTGGCTGATTACCCAATCTGGTTATTGAACTCTGGCCTGGCTGACTACTCTATCCGGTTACTGGACTCTGGCTATGCTTTGACTACACTTTTCTATTTGCCTTTTTATTTAATAAATAAGTGTGATTTAATTATACTTCTGTCTGGGTCTGATTCATGGTTCCTGACACTTCAGCATCTGTTCCCGATGAGTCGGATTATCAATGAAACGCGTCAAGATTTTAAGGATGCAGTCCCCATTTCCATTATTGGCTTTATGGACAATTATTTTTACACCGCAAGGTTTATTCCATCACAGTTATATACTATGTATATTTGCTTCCTTGTTATGGTATTCATGTCTTACATTATGGTTATATGTATATAATGTTTTCCAAGTTCATCATACTCATTATTCTAGGGTGTTGTATATGCTTTGAGCATTTACTTTTCATGTACAATGTCACACATTTTGATACTTATACCAATAAATCTTTACTGCTATATTGTGTTTCAGCCTGCCTAACTCAAAGTCCCATCTTTTTTTATTATTTTTTGTTATATTCAGATTAGGGATGGAGGTGCACTACCCTGTCCCTTGTGCACCTCACCCAAAGGCCCAGTATATGTAGATATACATTCCCCCTTTCTTTGTATGTTTGTAAATCTTTCACTTTTTCTATAAAGTAACATTAAATGATATCCTTAAGCCCCATACACACTATCAGATTTTCTGCTGAATTTTGTCTTCAGAGTTACCAAAACCATGTAGTGCAAGGGCCTGCCTGATTGCATACAAATTGAAACTCCTAAGGTTTGACCTCATATTGTATGGTTTTGGTAAATCTGAAGGAAAAAATCTGCAGAAAATCTGATAGTGTGGATGGAGCTTTATTCTTCAAAAAAAAAACATTCTTTTTTTCATGAAATTGTTTCCTATTGTGATTTTCTGTGTCTCCCTTTCCCCTCACTTCTGTTTGTTTGAAATGAGCAGTACACATTAGAGAGGAATGATAGGGTATCTACATTCCTACATACAGTGTGGAACCATGGAGACCAAAAATAATCACCTTCTACCAAAATGCCAAATCACAGCAGCTAAAAAAATAAAAAGAATTGGAGGAGACAAAGAGCAAAAGAAGGTGTTTCTAGTTAAAGGAGAATCCCAGGATAACACTAACTTATCTTAAAAAGACCCCCCCCCCCCCTTCTTAACGCTTAATCTGGCTAATTTATGTATAAAAGATGTATATATCTACTTATTTTCATTCTCGTTCTGGTCATGTGATTTCCCTGTGTCAGCCAGCAGCCAGCTGGAGAGAGGAGATAAAGCTGGTAGCAGTGACATCACCCATAAGTTTAAATGGCCAGTCCTTGTCGGTGCTCCCACCTCTCCCCTGATGCCATGCTGTCTGACACAAGGACTGGAGCTGCATGAAATAAGTATATTCATCTTTCTTACACAGTCAGTATAGGTGTTAGGAAGGTGTAATTTTAAAAATTTTTATTATTTTTTAAATATACATTTTTATAAAATATTTAGCAAGGTTACATTCAAAAAAGCCCAGAATTTGGGACACTTTGATCCCATATAGCACAACATTAGTGGAACATGAATAAGAAAATCCTTTCTGATACTTTGACAATCAATATGTCTTACCACTTGCTCAACAAAAAAATCTATACTTAGGTAACCATTATTTCACTTGGGAAAAAAATCTGCCCAAAAACAAAACAAAACAAACAATAGGAAAAGACAAGAAGAAGAAGGAAAAAAAAAAAAGGAAATAACATTTCAAAGACATATCTATTTCTCTGCCAATCAATCTGGGGATCTCCTTACCATCCCCTAAAAGAAAAAAGGTATCTTCATGCTGCCCTTTTAAACTCAGAAACAAACTGTGAAGTAAAAACTATTTATAGGAAGGATCCAAGAGCCTCAGAGTCCAAGAACTCAATCCAACGAGACCATACAGCCATATGCTTGGATACAATTCTTGTATACTTGCCATTAAGTCCTCCATTCTCCTTAAATGATTCAACTCAACTATCCACTCTTTAACCACTTAAGCCCCGGACCATTTTTTCTGGCCAAGGGCCAGAGAACTTTTTGCGATTCGGCACTGCGACTCTTTAACTGCTCGGTCGTGCAACGTGGCTCCCAAACAAAATGAACATCCTTTTTTTTCCACAAATAGAGCTTTCTTTTGGTGGTATTTGATCACCTCTGCGTTTTTTATTTTTTGCTCTATAAACAAAAAAAGGGAGGAGAGATCAGTGACACTGTCACTAGGCAGAATGGGGAGATGCTTGTTTACATTAGCATCTCCCCGTTCTTCCTCTCCATGAGACGATTGCGGGTATCCTCGCGGACATCGAGTCCGCGGGACCCGTGACCTGACTCATGGAGCTTACCCACAGGCCGCCTCTTAAAGGGCAACGTACAGGTACATTAGTTTGCCTGTACAAGCCTTTCTGCCCATGTATATCGGCGTGAGGTGGTCGGCAAGCGGTTAATAGTAGGAGCAACATTGGTGTTCCAATGTCTAAGTGTAAGTATTTGGGCTGTGAATTCGTTTAGCTAGTGTTAGCCTGAAGAATACACACTTGAATAGAATTTTTATTTCTTTAAACCGGTGTTTAGTGTCACATTAAAAAACACTTTCACTAAAATTGGTTACGTCATTTCACTTGCTTGTGCAGACGTGCTGAATTAATGTTCATGCCATATTAAACTGTAGGATTTGTTGCTCTAGTTCTCTGCGCCTCCACTTGTATCACTTGCTTGTGCAACCCAGGCAGAGGTGAGCAAACTTTGAAAAATTTACAGAATTCCACATGAATGCTTTGTTGTTGATGTTTGTTTTAAGACAGTAACCCTGCAAATATAGGGCAGTAGAATTTTTTTTTTTTAAAGAACAGTGGGACTAAATCAACACAATAATGTGGCAGGGTGAAAAATTATCAAAAGATGATAATTTTGTTTTTTTAGGTTGATAACATTGTCAAGCTGCCTCTAAAATGTTCTTTACTACTTCGCATGTACGTCTTTTTGTAATTTTTTTGTGTTTTTTAAAGTCATGTTTAAAACTCGAACCTGGGGAAACTGAAAACCTCTGCTTTGGAGTAAGTATGTACCCACGCTGAAACAGGTATCCATTTGTTTAGGTCTAGGGGCATAGAAAATATTTATTTATCTGATCCTCCACTCCTCTGTGCTTCTAGACCTCACAGCATCTTCTCCCCCACTCCGGCAGTCCAAGGTCCTGACGCAATCAAACCTGATGCAGGGTCATAGCCCTGCTTTGGATGTGATAACACCTCTGTGTGTCACAAAGAGGGTCCCTTCCACACATGAGCCCAGGCCCGAGGTCACCCCCCCAGACTAGGTGCTTCCTCAAGGGACTGCAACAGCCTAACACTCCATCACCATCTTCCACCCAAACTTTACTGAGTCCAGCTGGGCTGACCCTGAGGATTTGAGAGGGCCTTCCCTCTGCCAACCAATCTGTGGGGGATTGGTCAGGGCCCTCAGAATATGCCAAGCAGATCCTTCTCACCTCCACTCCCATCTTTCTAGAATCTTTTCCAAGTTTCTACAAGCATGAGGAGGTATCAGAGATGCTGCCTGTGAGTCATACCAGCCTCCCTGAGTCACTCAAACCCTGACCCAGAAAAACATACATGGCTGCCAGCCAAGCCTGACAATATACCTACACTGCACACAGAGAAAAAAAACTCTCTCTCTCTCTAGCACACTAACTAGAGGGTGCTACACTCACACCCCAACATGCAGCATGTCCCAATGGCTGGGAGAATTTTCAAAATAGCTCCTGGGCCCAGGAGCAAGGGCATCCCATAGAATTAAAGTGGGAACGTAAAAGGGAAACAATTTAGACAGGGACTATGTTACAAATAAACTAGCAGTAGAAAAATAGACAGGTACACTTTGAAAAAAAACATATCTACCTCACATAATCAATTCAGCATAAATACATCCTGGCTACAGCTCCCTGCAGCTAACATATACAATATCCCCAAAAATTTACAAAAGTCCAGAGCACCTCCCCCATGAAGAAAGCCCTCTGCCCGCTAGCAATGTCTGACTGGCAGGGTGGGCAGCCACTCACAACGACTCATGCAAAACAGAGAAACACAATGTGTGCAGTTCTACAACTACCTCCAACTAACTATTCACAGATTCTGTCAGCAGGGGGTTATAATCCCACTGACAGAAAATTAAATGCAAAGCATACATTTGTTTTCATTCTGTCGGCAGGGGGTTATGTAACATTGTAAAGCTAATTTCTTTTCTTTTGAGTCCCTGTTGGGAGGAGCTCCTCCCTTGTCAGCAAGCTCTTTTCAAATAGTTATTGTCAAGATCGAGGCCTCGCTCAAGTTCAACAGTGGGAAGCGTTCATCCATCTGGCATAGGTCAGGGTGGGAGGCTGGCCTAGTCCAAAATAAGCAAAGCAAAACATAGGCATCAATCTCACAGCTGTCTATGTGAAGACGTTCTCCTGTAAGCTACATATTCCAGCAGTCCCTCACAGATAAAAGTCAGGGTTTGACAATCTTCTCATGTTGCCATCAGTTCTCTTGGCAGCAACAGAGTGGCTCCTAGCAGGCTGTCCTGCCTTCATGATCACCACTTTGTCCTTGTAGATTGCCCTCCCCAGCCTCCATTCTGGACAAATGTTCTGAAACCGAGCCCACGTCTCCTCACAATCTGGCACCCACAGAGGCTTAGGGATGTGCATGTGATCCCACTCTCGTCAGAAGTTCTCAATGGCATCCATGATGTCGGGAGGGGCATGGGGTAGTCCAGACCCCAATCCAGAGCTGTTTTGCGATGAACTTTCCTCTGGAACCTGGAAATTCTGGGCAGTTCTCTTGACTTATCCTTTCCTGGAAGGACACAAGTGTTGGGGGGACCTCTTGAACCACTGCTTGAACTCAGCTGCTCTGGTCTGGGTGGTGGAAGGTATGTCAAAGAAGGTTTGTTTGATGCTGACTGGGGTCATTGCGGATTCTCTGGTCCCTTCAGCTAGATCTGGCACTATGAACACCTCAGACTGGGCTTCTTGCTTTTCCTGAGAGTATCCCCACTCCCATTTCTCCTCTGAGCTGCTGTTTGATGACCAATCCGCTAACTCATAATCCAAGGGCTCAAATTCTATCTGCAGTCAGGGCAACCCCCAGTCCATGGCCCTATCACTGCCTTCCCCCACTGGCTCCCCTGAGGGCACATCTCCCTCCTGGCTTCTTCCAGTGTCTGGTTTCTTCTGGGCATTACTCACAGTTACTAGGTCCCCGATCGGCTGCAGGCAATGGCAGATCTCCATCCTTCTTTCCCGATGTCACTGTTCTTCGCATGGGAGTATCCAAGCTCAGACTCAACCCTGCCTTGTATGGATGATAAAAGGCCCTCTCTTGTCTTCCGTGGCTGTAATAGGCACAGTCCTGATTGCAGGTTCATTTGGTAGTACTTTGGCCCCTGCTCGCTAGATAATAGCCGGGTAAGCTGCTTGTTGCAGCACCCACATCAATCTAGGCACTCACCACCGTGGTCGGTATCCGGCACTCAGGACACAGCAAGCACAATTTCTCAGTCCTCTTGATCATCCCGAGGGTGAATGCCCTGCAATGCTCCAACCAGACACTGGTGTCAACCAGTGTCTACTCCTGATGATCAGGCAACCAAGTCAAAACCAGGTACACGCGTGCACCCTCCACCATGTTGCTCCTCTCTCTCACTGCACGCTGGGTCTCTTCTGGGGTGTGGCCCCAACCCCAAGCTTCCAGACTGGCTGGCGCCTGCAGCTCTGATAAGCAGCCCTTTTCCCGCACGTTCTGCTGTAACCCCTTGTTAGCGGTACTGAAGTTTGCAAGCACACTAATACTTGTAGAACTTGTCCAAACATGCCTCTCGGCAACCATTGTTCCCAAGTAACTGGGAGCAGGTGGCAGCTGATATTGGTGGTTGGCTCCGGTAACAGCAAAGTCTCTGGCACATATCTCACTGTAGTTAGCAGGTTTATGACAGTCTTACCTGTAAGCACCTGCTGGCTTACTTCAATTACTATGGGAAGCAGATATCTCCATGCACACTTTACTGTAGGTAGCATGATTTTAAAGCATAAAGTCACTTGGTCCAGCATTATCAGCTCACTGGACATATTAATAATCCATGGGTACAATTGTCTGCTGTGGTTGCCATGGGTGACAGCCGCAGTTGGAGCAACTGGGCATGCTGGGTGGCAGTAACTTGAAAGGCAGTCCCAATTTTGTGATAGGTTTACCCTGCATATTATGATGTACAATTCTATTTGCTTGTGCCATGCTGCTATATATATTGATTTTTCTTATGCATGTATGCATGTTATACTATTATATGTCATGCCAATCATTGGTTTACTAATAAACACACAGATGTTTATACCTATGTGAAGCTGTTTGGTTCCATCACTCACATCTTATTCAAAGTCCAAACCTCCCCCCTTTTTGCATATAGTATAGGGATGAGGGAGCAAACTTTCCCTCACATCCCATTTAAAGTCACAATGTTTATCCCCCTTCTTTTCATACTTTGGTGAATGGTGGTAAATATAGAAATTGAATAGGTGTTACAAATGAGCTGAAAGTTTTAGCAATGAAAAAGTTGCAAATGATTGGTGAACTTTAGAAATATGCTCTGATAAATTCCTGACAACTACGATAATAAAATCATATTATTATGTCAAGTCTGTTTTTCCAAAATGCAGGAAGTTTGATGGCAAAATACCAAAGAACGCAACCAAGGGTAAACATGTAAAATTTCTAATACATACTCCTGTCCTGCGCTAATCTACACTGCAACATAAATCTCAGTGAAAATACAATGTAGGTTCAAAGAAAAAGGCCCATTATGTACATGTGTGTCTTTCTACTCTAAAAGCTTGTGATGCTTTGCATATAATGTTGGTCAGTTCACTGCTTTTGCTTTCTAGGGCATACTTTAGCTGTACTAAAACTAGAAAGCTCACTCAGTTTACCACAATCCTAAACACCAGGCAGTTAAAGGGTAACTCCACTTTTGTGGGAAAAAAATTGCAAATTAAAAAAACTATGCTTTGCTTGTTTTGCAAATGGTAGCTGCCTGACTGTTTTGCAGAATTGAATTTGAATTACCAATAAGGGACAATTATGCAGATATAATGTGTTGATACCTGCAATGCCTTTTCCTTTTGGGGGTAAAGGAAAGTATTGACACCAGTGGGTAAGCAGTGGACCAGATAATGAACATATTTATTAGGCGGTCAGCAATGGCAGCCTACAGATTTCTCTCAGTTTCTCAAAGGTGTATTTAAAGGTGTGGAATGTTCTGATGCACCACAGTTATTTACCCACTGAAACAAATCATCTTTTTTTATGAGATACCAATATATACAGTATATGGTTTGTACTAAACGATACATTTTGACACGTGTAAGCAACTATTTACTTTTTAAATAAAAATTATATTTTGCAGAGACGCTTAATACTTTATTTAAAGGACTCCTTGAATCCCAACAAAAGCTTACTGCACATGAAAACAGACAGTGATGTACTGGTATTGGAAAACAGTGCTTGCATAAACCCTCATTTTGTGTATATGTGCCCTTTCACAAACTAGTGGGACCATTGGTGTCCCTTTACTGACACTGGAGACATAGTTCTGCACTGGTGTTTTAGTGAATAGGTTACAATGAATGTCTTACAATAATTAAACAGTGCTGCAACATGATAGTTCTTGAGGAAATTGTTAAGACCTCTAGTACTCTGCCAGTTCTTCTGGAAAAAGCCAGAGCTGCTACTGCTGACCTGGGCTAAAGAAAAAGGCAGAAGATTCAAACAAGGAAAACACCACTCCAAGTGAACAATCACTGCAGTCCGGATGCTCTGGGTGCAATCCATGGCTCACCACCAGTGATCAAATGAGAAGAAAGGAACGGCTGCACACCAAAGAAACATTCCAACAATTTTATTCCAAAATAGCAATAGCCAGCCAACAAGAGAGAGTGCCCGAATACAGGTGATGTGTTTCACACTCACCTCAGTGCTTCAGCTTCAGCACTGATGTCAGTGTGAAATGCATCACCTCCTGGGTTCAGGCACTCTGTCTTGTTGGCCGCCTATTGCTATTTTGAAATACAATCATTGGAACATTCCTTTGCTGTGCAGCCATTCTTTTCTTCTCATAAGGAAAAAAGGCATATTGTTGATTTACTAAAAGAATAGATTCTGTTTACTTAGCAAAGTGATTGTTCACCAAGCTTACTGAATATGTTTAGAATGTGTTCATCTCACTTAAAGTAGAACTATAGGCAAAATTTTTTTTTCCTTTTGCATAAAGTAAGGGAGGGTTATAACCCCTGTCAGTCTTTTTTTACATGTGTGCTCCATTGGGGAGATTTACCTTCACTTCCTGTCCCCCAACCAAAACAGAAAGTGAGTAAAAATTTGAAATCCCTGAAAGTTTAGGTCACAGAACTAGTGCCCTCATTAGAAAATGTTCCCTCTTTTACTACCTAACAGGGATTCTAACCCCCCTACAATCTGCCCAACACAAAAAAGTCATACTTTAACCAATCATGTGTTTGAAAATATCTTGCTTGTTAACTTTTATTGCACATGATTGGTTACTGAAAGTAAACACAGATTCCCTTTATTTACTATCATTCACTTTGAAAAGTGAAAATGCACATTAACTTTGCATAGTGAGCAGCTTCTGCTTTAGTAAATCAACCTCATTGTGTTATATATAAAGTGCAGTTATCGGGTATAAAACAATAGTGGCTATAATTATAAGGTTGTATAAAGCTATATTTTGTTAGAAACCAGAATGACACATTTCAAATGCAAAACCATCTGAATTTGCAGTGATGATAAAATCTCTTTATTATCTGCATATTTCATAAGTTACATTCATTTTTGAAAAAATATCATAATTTCCCAGTATCCACTTTATATATAAGTAATGCTGTCATCAGCAAAGATATACACAATTTAATTTATGAATATATATGCTGTAGATAAAATTTTACATTAAACAAATCTCGTCCTTCTATCTCCCTTTAGGCATGACTTAACCATTTGCGAACCACAATGTTTTACTAACATACAGCATAGTATTGAAATGACAGATACATTCAGCCTTTTTATTTGACCAAACTTATAAAACTCTTTAAAAAAAAATAAAGATTAAATACAATTCATGAAAAGGTGCATTACAGATATGGGCCAGGGTCCATTATAAATTTTCTAAAATAGACATACATTTTATATACTTGGAATGTGTGAATTATTCTGAAATCTGAATCCTATCTGGTATTCTGATTAATGAATAAAGCCTACACAAGAAAAAGGAATGTTTTAGTACTCGGGCCAGTAGCATTAAAAGGAGCCTGTCACAAAGCAAGACACTTACATAAGCTTCTTTTAGATTAGTTAATCTAGTTATTTTGTTTTGTTAAATTCTTGTTGATTCATTCAATTCATATTCGAAATTAGTTTTATGTCTTTTTCGAATTTTCATTGAAAAGTTTGAATCAATACATTCTGAATCGGCCGAACTGGAAACTTTTGTTTTTTTATTTTTTAGATTTAATGTGGAAAAGTGAACAAACAAAAGAAAAATCTTCATCAAATGATTACAATGACTCTTTAATTCACCTTTGGTTAAACAGCATTATTTCAAAATGGTACTCCAATAACACACACGGTCTTTAATTTCAGAAACATGTTTACAGTTCGAATTTGACTGGATGTCGATGTAAAATTCAATTTGAATCTCAATTCAAATTTGGAAATTCGGATGAATTGCGTTTCATTATTCTGTGAATTCTGTAAGCTTCGTTTATACTGTAATTCAGGTATTCGGATATACCCAAATCTCAGAATAATGAAAAATGTGTCTGAATATTTATTCAGAATGAAACAAACCGCACATGTCTTTTAGACATATCTAGTAAACGCTGCAATTTCCTAGGTCAAGAAACACATGCAGGTCTCACAGCAGTACCTAAACCTATTAGTGATATCCCTGCTCTGGAATTAGACTTAAGGCCCTGAGTCATGGAACATTAGCTTACATCAGAGGCTTCTGGACATAAAACTATTTTGCTTTGTGACAGATTTAGATTAAGTTTTCAATCCACCAAAAACAGAGATTTCACTTTTGGGAAGTACACTGGTTGGGTCATGTATGTCTCAGCAACTCTTTAGTTCAGATATCTTTATTTCAGTTCCAAGTTTGGCCACCTTTCATAGCTACCATGTATACGTGCTTCATTGTCTTTATTAGATAATCCATTAGATACCCATTACAGACATAATAGCGGTAAGGACCTTTCACCACTGGAGTCCTAAAGAACTGGCTGTACTGGTATACACCCAAAAGTGAAACAATGATTTTAGGTGGGTTATACTTTTAAGCATGTAGGACTGATTGAAAAAGTAGAAAAGGTATTATCTATAACAACTAGATAGAATTTAGCTAAACTCAGATTGGCTATCATGGTCAACAGAAACACTTTTCTCTCCTTCAGTTTTGAAAAACCACATCCAAAGTGCATGGGGTCTCCTAATGGCTAAATTTGTCAGTTGTGTTCAAGGATTCCTGTCAATACCTATATTAATGCTTGCATTGAAATATCTTATCCTACAATATGTAACACTTTCATTTTCCTCATGTTCATCTTTTAAATGCGTTTATTGAAATAATGGTTTAAAAGCATATGAAATAACAGGTTTTCCATGAATTCTTGCATATCTATTTACAGCTCTAAATAGAGATCTCTAAGGTAATATTTACAGTGTAAACATCAACTTTTTTATTATAAGAAACATATTTGCCACAATTTTCACCTCACAACATATTTGTTTTGGTTTGAATACAGAAGTAATCTTCTTGAAATACTATGTGAAACTCAAAAATATAGTAAACTTGTTCTTCTGATAAAACAACCAAATGGTCTTCCTCAAAGATTCTGCAAAATAAGAAGCAATTATTATTTTACCAAAGTCAAACTATGTGAAAATAAATATTTTTCAAAAGTTCAACATTATAAATTGGCTAGCACTTGGGGCTGGTAATGAACCTTTATCCAAAACTTTGCCTTCTCTTCCACCACCTGCATACACCACACTTTATGTGTGAGGTAAATGCTCAGGTTCTCACCCACAAACAAATCCATACAAATCCAAAATAGACATAGAGGCACTAACCAGTCTTGCAGCAGAGGTCAACGTTTCAATGTTCAATGGAGCTCAGTCTATCTTTCTCAAGACTTGAGAACGCCAATGAAATGTTGTTGCTTTGATTTATATCTGCTTCAAGACCCATGAGTGCTTCAATAGTCATAGCAGGCCATGCAACTGCCAAAGGGTCCAGGAGCAGAGACTAAATCTTGGCAAATGCATGTGGATTATATAAATGTATGTATGTATAGTTTTGGAACCTTTATAGGACTTTATGAAAACAATTATTATTCAGCATAACGAAAGAAAGTGTCTTTGAGTTAGAGACTTATGAGACACAGGGGCCCCTTAATGGTTTTCTAATGGGCCCAGATGCATATACGTAGTTACAGCCCTGCTCGTGCAAGGAGTAAAAGAAAGTTACAAATTGAAGCCTTAAAGTAGAAAGGAAACACTCAACTGTAACTTTAAAAGGTCTGTGGAAATGGTGACATTTAATGCCAGCCACACAGTCAGCCATTGATCTCAATTGGAAATGTTTCTTCTTGTACTGAAGTGCATAACATATTTTTGGTGGTTTATTTGCACCAAGTGGAGTTGTAAAATACCTTAGCAGCACCTTGTGTGCATGGGTGTTGACTGATGAGGTCAGAACCAAACAAAATACGATCCCCCATTTTAATCAGCCATTGTCACATTTGAAGATACTTTTATTTTTACCAGGTCATTGTGGAAAAAGCACCACAATGTCCTGTGACCAATTAAAATGATTGTAAATGTGTGCATTGCATTTGCCACAGATTTAAAATATGTTTCCAGTAGGAGCAATGGAAGAGAAATACAGTATAGCTGAATAAGGCTGGCTGAATAAAACAATGCAAATTGAGTTCTGCAGAAAATGCTGATTTTCACATTTGATATGTAGATTAAAATGCTCATATAGGGCTCTAACGTTTAGGGGTCTTTTAAAGGCAAAAGGTTTTAAAACAACAACATTTATGAAAACTAATATACCAATGGCAGATGGTTAAAGAGTTCATCCATGGTGGCATCATCGTAGTTTTCTGAGAATGGTGCTTGACTTAGATCATTATCTTCTCGAAGACTTGCAGGGTTAATGTCTTCTTGACTATAAAGCAAGAAAAACTGAATTTTAGATTTATTTTTTTTGGTTCAAACACTGATCACCGAATGCCTGGCATATTTAAACCAGCCAAACAGCATTTATTTAGATTAGGTAATAAACAAGTTAATGTTTAGAAGAATAGGTGAGCATCATAAGTCTTTAAAAATGCAAAAGAAAATTGAATCAGGTTAAAAGCAGGTCAACTGTAGGTCTAATGCACCTGTCAATGAATGTAGAATAATCTTAGAAAAATCTCAAACATGAGTCAAAAGCAAGCTTATCAACATAGCCCATTGACACAGGTCCTACAACAGAAATATTAATATCTTGTGTATGAGTCTGTTTTTGTTGGCACCTTTAGTGTTGTATATGGTTCTTTGGCTGATGCTGTTGTTAGTTTTGCCAAACTTGCTATTTACTGTCCTTAAATAGCATGTAACATATAGGCATATAGAACATTAAGGTCAATAACTAAGCCACTTTAACCACTTTAACTGAATTCATCATATCATATCATCAAATCCCAGGATGATTTTCTCATCAAAATTCTCAAATATAAATGTTGCTTAGGTATAGACATTTTTTGTTTAACAATTGTAAGATTGGAAAAGGTATTTTGCAATTAAAACCCCTACATGTAGCGCATTAAAAGGTTTAACCAAAGAAAACTTTTTACTATATGTACAAGTTTTTTTACAATAGAACTCAATAATTACTTCACTGTCAGCCAGGTAAGTGATGCATATATTTAAGTAGTGCTATTAAGGTAGTGGGTTTAGGGGTTTGATGTCAGGGAGTAATTTAATTAATTAGAAAAATAGTCCTAACCTACTGCAAATTCTGAAAAATATCTTTACAATTCATACATGATGAGTAGTGACCGCTAATGATAATAATAATAAGCTAGCTCCAGCATACTTAGTGGTCTGTTGATGGAAAGGAAACACATTTCAAAGTGAAATATTTTATCAATCAGAAAACCTAAGGAATACACCTGACCAACAAAGTTTGTACCATCTGAGCAGTGTTACACTGACAGCTGTATCTTTAGTTTGGGAAAACAGTATTTTCCAAACCAATGACTAAAATTCTCAAGATTGACACAGAATGATTGGAATAATGAAACTGTACTAAAATAAAAGCATAAAAAGGCATTGAGAAATAGAATCAGAATGTAATTTAAATTAAAACCAACTGGAGGCTGCACCAAAAAAGTAGTTTAACAGTCTAATTTAAGATGTTTATAATTGTATCTAGTTAAAATAAAAGTGCTGATATTTATCCTTTTTTATATCAGTTAATAAAGACCATAGAAAAGAGCTGAGCAAATTCATCTTTCACCCCATTATATTTCACACTGAAAGACTGACCAGACAAAAAAGTTATTAAACAATTTAGCCAATATCTCCTTAAAGGGAGAATGTAACAGCGTTGGCCAGAAAAACAGGTTTTAAATGATACACTTCAAAAAATTTCCAAATGATCAAAATATTCAGTCTTCAGTTCTTTCCTAGACTGAACAAACAAAAATCATGGCCTGCATTGAAGAACATTAAAAAAAAAAAAAAATCATTATATGAAACATATGGCTAAAGGTAGGTATATGCAACAACTATGTACAAAATTGTACCTAAGATAAATGTTCCAGAAAATGAATTCACTTTAATAGATGCTGAAAATGCAATTTTGTTAACGGTTCTATTTTTTTATTCCATTAGATACAGTACACAGCAATCATTTAACTTGTCTGAAAAGAATCCAGATTAATCTCACAAGATAATGACAATCATGACTAAGTAGATGTATTTGTCATTCTGCAATTGTCAGTGCTAGTGCTATTTTAATTAAAGTCTTTCTGCGCCTGTATCAATACCTTCTCTTTCCAGTTAGAACTGAGTTTAAGTACTTCTTTACTGCCATCTGCTTCCGAAAGCGGCTGTAGTTATCAGTAAAGACTGCATCTGAGTGACGTTTTACTGGAGCTGGATCTTCCACAACACTGTTGCTGGAAATAGAACAAAAAGAAACACATTTTAATAATCAACCTAATTAAAGACTATCATCTTTTAAGTTGCAGATCAATTCTCAATTACTAAAGAAGTAACAGTACCTATTGATATTAAGTGATTGGGAAAAAATAAACACTGTATATAATAAATAAATAAAAAAAAAAAAAAAAAGCTTACTAGAGCTTGGGTTTGTATTTTTATATTGTCTCTATTTTCATATTCAACCGTAACTGTTTTAACTGTTGAAACCTTGAGCTGTCTCCTCTAACCTGATGCCCTAGGCCAGGGGTGTCAAATGGCGGCCCTCCAGCTGTTGCGGAACTACAAGTCCCATTATGACTTTGCCTGTGGGAGTCCTACTTATAACCTGCAATGCCTCATGGGAATTGTAGTTCCGCAACAGCTGAAGGGCCGCCAGTTTGACACCTGTGCCCTAGGCACTGGCCCATGAGTGCCATTTTTGTAAATACAGCCCTGCATATACATTACCAGTTTGTTAATGTAACATGAGACAAAATTACTTCTCTGTGCATGTATTAAAAATTTAGAAAGTCAAATTATATATATATATATATATATATATATATATATATATATATATATATATATATATATATATATAAAATAATAAAATACATTGGTTTAACACTTTTGTTCTTGGAGGACTTCATATAACTTTGTACCAGGACACGCACCTACCACAACTGTGGGGCAGGCAGCAGTGTGACCTGTCCCCAGCTGTGTCCACCAATGACTGATCACTATACCTGCCCACTGCCAGTGACCAATCACAGCAGATTACATGACAGTTGGAAACGATGTATGGCTTTCTTTCTTGCCATATATTATATACAATTGCGTTGCTAGCTGTGATTGGTCACAGTGATCACATGGTACAGACAGGGCCAATCACAGCCCATCTGTACCATATGATTGGCCAATGACAGCTAATCACAACAAAAAATGCTGAATTAACCAGTTTCATAAAAAGTAAAAGTAAAAATGGTTGCTTATACCAATGAAATTCACTTCATAATATGTAAAAAAGAAAAACTGATCACTTCTCCAGAGTAGTACAGTATTATTGTTCCAGTCACAGTGTATTAGAAAATATCATAAAAGAAAGAAAAAAAATGTAATAAAGAATTGAAAAAACATATATTTTTTTTACATACTGTCAGCAGTGTGTCTGATTACTGCCATACCTGTTATATGATAATGCTGCACTGCTCTGCGCTGGTGACAGTATGTTAAAAAAAAAAAAATTGTGCCAAAAAATTACAATAAATTTGCCCGCCTTACTAAATACCTTGGACTCTTTACTTTCCAAAAAGTAATGGTCTAAGAAAAGCAAGTTTTTTCAAAATATTCGGTCTTTTTTCAAACATGGTGATTAAATACCACCAAAAGAAAGCTCTATTTGTGTGAAAAAAATTATAAAAATTATGAAAATTTCTTATGGTTACAGTGTTGCATGATGGCGCAATTGTCATTCAAAGTGTAACATCGCTGAGCGCTAAAAATTGGCCTGGGCAGGAACGTGATAAAAGTGAAAATGACTTATCCCACAGCTGAACACCAGGCAGATATAAAATAAGCAAATATATTCATTCCTACATCAATACATGTATGTTTTAATTAAAGCAATGTAACGACCTGCATTTGACCTGATATCAGACTCTTGAAATTCCCTGTACAGTAGAGCTTAGAGGGGCAGATAACGCAGCAAAAGAAACCATTCAGGTGTGAGTTACAAAGAGATAAGCTCATCAACCTGCTGCTTCTCGTTTCACTGTCCACTCACATGCTTGGGTAGGGACAAGACCTGTTAAATTGCATGTAACTACACTAGACAAAAAATAGGTCTCCTTTCCTGCCAGGTAGGGCTGTGCTGTAAATCTCATGACTAATGGACAGAAATACAAATTCTTTGGCATGTAAAACAGGCCCATTAAATCTTTTTCATGTGTATATTCAGCTGTCTGCCTAGATATATCTATGAATAATATTGTGCTCCTACAGTTAAAAGTCATAGCTCCATATATCACTGGTTCAAGTTTCTATATATAGTTTGTAGAAGCAGTAGTACCTATTTTCTCTAAGATTTTTACTTGTGATGGAAAGAACAATACTCTTAATTTCACTGGATAACAATGCAACAAAACTCTAAAATAATTTGCACCTTATATATTTATAAGTGCAGTTAAAGTTTTTCATAATGTTACACCAGAATATATGAAATTTGATGAAGTTTTAGAAATAACTGAATAATTTGTAAACAATGTTAACAATGACATCCTACCTGACTCTTTTGCCAATTAGAGATTCTAAGTATCGTCTAGCAGAAAGCTGACCCAAAAGTTTGCTGTAACCACTTGTGAAGAGTCCATCAGCATGCCTAGATGTCCTGGTACAAAAAAAGTAAAAAATGTGTTCATAACCTCTATTTAAAAAAAAAATTATAACAAGAACAAGAACATTTTTAGTTTATATTGTTGTATAATATTATCTTATCAAAAGTTGTAATATTTCAAGAATCACTAAGAGATGTAGCCAACCAACTATTGTCTGTTAAAAAATAAATAATATCCTGCATGTTTTAGTAAATACGCTACTCCTCCACAGTTACAAGATTGTTGTTATCTATTACAGGAAATATATATTAGTTCTCCATACAGTTTTTTTGTGAGATCAGGAGTAAAATAACATCTGCAAAAAATCTTTTACAAGTTAATAAAAAATATTACATATATATTCAGAATTTGTACATCCACTTAGCGGGTAGAGCTCTCACTTGCTTAACAGGGTCTTTTCTGCTTTGTTGAAATTAGATTTTCACATAGTTCAATAACTCAAGTGGAAATATACATATAATGAATGAATCAGACCAGTGACACATCCCTTTCATTCCCCCTTTCTCCCTATTAGAGACAGCGGGATGTAAAAGAAAATAACTACTGCTTCACGCTCTCTTTAGAAATTCAATTGTGTTTTTAGAATTATTCTGTTGTGTCTTCAATATTGATTTGTAAGACAAAAATTGTATATAGTGTATTTTATACAGTAAACACAGATTCCATCATCAGTTTACAGTTAAAACATGAACTAAGCCATATTTCTGACCACTTGACCCAATTGCTGTTCCATCCCTTTTTTAATACCAATCGCTCAATGCTACAGGACTGCATTCCATATTATATTATGCATCCAATTATCACCACTCACATCTGGGTTAAATGATGGTCAGTCTGTCATTCAACCCCTTTCTATAAGCCCAGACTGTTAGGGACAGATCCCCTGGGGTGTAGCTCTTCGGATACTACTGCTTTACTCAGCTGTGCCATTCAGTCTAGCAGTAAGGACCACTGACACTAGGCAAGAAGAGTGATTACCATGACATCACCTGACCAGCCAGAAGTTAACTAGAGTTAAGATATGTATTTAGGGATCTTAAACACAGCTGATTTGAAAAATTGTGTAAATGTAAATGTAGTTTCATGTTAGTTGTATGTAAATAAGTGCTTTGATAGATGAGTTTCCAGAATCTATAAGGATCTGTGGTAGATTGAATAGAATGTATCATTAACAGCCATCATTAAAGTGAACCTCATGGCATTTTTGGAATGGTATCGCTCTAGGTTGACCTACAGCATCTTGGTGCGAGCTGTGGGTGCCCATGCCTAGCAGAATCCATATTCTTCTCAAAAATGATTAGGTATACAAAGTAGATGCACATTGATGTGTTCATTTTTGTTTTATATAAAAAATAGAGGAAATTATAAGAAATGGACCTACTATCCGACTCCAATCCTATGATGCCTTTTATCTAACTAGAGGCTTAAACATATATTTAAGTCACTAATTATGAAACACACCAGAGGACTGGAGTCCGGTGGGCAGTGTTTTCCTCTATGAGCAATAAAACATTATTGAAATGACAACAAAAGGACACAGCAGTGTGTTATGTCTATGTAAAGTGAACATGTTGCTTTACATTGCACAGTCAAGGCACAGGTTTGCTTTAAGCAGCTGATAGCAAAATGTGCTAAAACGGGAGTCTTCTCACTTGTACTTGTGGTAATTAGTGAATTGAGCCATACTTAAAAGTCATTTACAGCTTCTGTTCTTTTTGTGTAAATGTCCTATTCTGTGCTCTAGCCAAAGTCACAAACTTGGAAGAGGAAAGCAGAAAAAAAGTTCTGCCTTCCCTCAGGATGGTCTCACAATTGGATTGATTTAAGTGAACCATGCCAGGTTCCAGTTGTCCCCCCTTCCTATTCCCCTGCTGGTTGGCACTCACTATGGATTGTTAGAAAGTGACTTATAAATGTCCCCGGGTACACTCCCCTGCTAATCAGACCAGTAATCCCTGTTTCATTACACAGTTCTCTATGGTGAGAACTGTACTCTGGCACAGTTTGCACTCACACTGCAGAAAACCATACTAGATCAAAAATGAGCACCACCCGGGACCATCTGTTCAAAGTGGTCCCGGCACGGTTTGATTATTTCATCCTGGGCACGCTTCGGAACACTCACACTAAACAAACTGGCCCCAGGGGCTGAACATTGACTGGTTCACAGTGTTATTTTGAGTGCAGCCTTAGACATTCCTGGTCTGCATCCATGTTCCAAGCCAATGTTTCAAGGCATTGAAGCCAAAGACAGATTAGGCAACCAGCATTTTAAAGAGGGGGACAACAATGATAATATCTGACTTTTCCTAGTACAGGTTTCCTTTGATGAAAATTGGACATAAATCTTTGTACCTGCAGTGGGTATAAAAGTACAGATAAAACCAATTTAAAATAACAAAGAAGATCTCAGCTGACAGCCAAATACTCTTTTCAAATAAAGTTACATTTTAAAAGCTAGAGTGGAGTACATCCCGTTTTCATACTAACAAAGGTTATAGGTCTCTAAATTTGCACCTCACACATATGCTTTCAATAAAGAATGTAATAATTACCCTAATTACTGCTTATATAGCAGTAATTTGAATAATTATTAAATTCATAATTGAAAGCTTCTGTGTGAGGTGCAAATTTCGAGACCTATAATTGTTATAAAAACTAAACAAGTGAATGCAAAATGAATGGTGTAAATTCCAGTCCTTAAAGGGATAGGCAAACTGTCATTATACTGATGCTGAGGAAGTACAGCAATCTGTCCACAGTATGCCT
This sequence comes from Lithobates pipiens, assembly GCF_037356315.1. Lineage (NCBI taxonomy): Eukaryota > Metazoa > Chordata > Amphibia > Anura > Ranidae > Lithobates > Lithobates pipiens. The sequence goes on from NW_027507758.1 coordinate 162,082,699, forward strand.
TAAAGAAAACTCCAGTTTTGGGATAATAATTACCCCTCAACCTCCTCCCCTCCCTAAAGTCCACCTGCACTTTTATACCTCCCAAAGTCTACTGGTCAGTCCAGTGATGTTACAGTCCCTTCCTTTTTTCCTCTGGTAGCAGTGGTCCTTACTCCTATACTGAACAGCACTCATTTAATGACTTGCACATACTATTCTGTGCACTAATACTCTGAGTCCAGGCTGCATAATAACAGACAAAAGGGGACATGTCAATGACTGCCCAGATTCAAAATAGGTGGGTTGAAAGATGCTGGCCCTCATTCAACCCATAAGACATTCAGCATCTAGAAAGCTCCTGGTTAAACGTGAGCACTGCAGCAAAAGCTGTTTCTCTTTAAATTTTTACTTTGCTGAACTGGTTATTTTTACATTTTTTTAAATTTAGTTCTACTTCCAATCCCATCTACAGCCACATTTATTTTAGTTTTTACATAAGAGAGGATTAGAATATCTGTTAAGAACATCTGATATTTTTTATACAGCTCTCTGTCTTCTTCACCTGACGACACTCTCTCATTTCCTGTCATAATATCATTATGACAGGAATTGACATTAAATCCATAATTGAGGTCAAAGACAGCAATAAAACCGTTAAAAAAAAAAAAACTCTGAGAGTTGACATTTTAAGGTGGTTTTAGGGAATGACGCCACTTTTAAGGCAAGATGAGTGAATATTGATTTTGTGAAAAATTCTAACCACTTGATCCCATTAAGACTTTTTCCCCATTTGAAGGGACTTAAAACAGGAGTATGTTCAAAGCTATTTTGGCCATACTTCTATTGTGGTTCACAGGAGTGTAATTACTTGTGCACTTTGGTGGCCCACAATCAGCCAGCAGAAGGCTAAAGTTCACTGTTTGCTGACCTCACAGAGCTACTTCAGAGTCTGGAGCAATTCTGACAATAATTTTGTAATCCGGATGCCTTACAGGCAGCTGGCTCAGAGCCTCATACAGCTGCTCCTTCCTCCTCTAGTGCCGGTGATCTAGTGAGCATTGAAGAAACATAGCAGAGAGCGGTCACATACAGTCACCACTTTGCTTAGAATGGACCCAAGAACTGAGCGATCAGGGGTCACATGATTGCTCACTTCTCAGGCATAGAGCCTGCATGGGACAGCTGAAGCATTGGGTACTTTTATTTTACCATTCCCACACTTCTCCTTTAAACTCCCTGGTGGTATTCCCAAGTCTGGCTCGGGGTAGAATTTCAGAACCAAAAGCAGAAACCCTGAGCCAGACTCGAGATCGCATCGCAGGATCCAAGAAGAGCGTGCTTACCTTGTCCCCTGGGTGTGAGATGTCTCCCTGCAGTATGAGCGGCTTTACCTCTGCTCGATTCATCACGGAGCCGAGCTCCGTTCCCTGCGAGTGGTGTGACGCATGGGGACGGAGAACGGTGCCAAATTCAAAAAGTGAAACACACACAATACATACAGTACACTGTAATCTTACAGATTACATTGCTCTCTGAAATTATTTCACATCTATTTTGTCCCTAGTGGTTTGTCCAGTGCCCTGCATGTAGTTTTATATTATAAATACTGTTCTTTCTGCCAGGAAACTGGAGATTGTCCATAGCAACCAACATTGTCCCTTTACATCAAAAGTGGTTTTAGACCAGCTAGAAAACAGCGATAATAAATTAGAATCTCTTGCAGAATTAGAGATAGTGATTGTGAGGAGAGCCGTCATCAAACACTGAAAGTAATGACAGTGACAATTCTGCAACTGAGCAAATTTCTGTGTTTTTGATTTGATTACATTATTGAATAATTTTTATTATTATTATATTATTATTTGGTCTAATTATTTATAGTTATTTATTATATTGCAATTTATGATTTCATTTTTCAAACTTTATCATAACCAGGATGTCTACTAGACTCTGGTTTGGACAGATTTAAGTGAGTTATTCCTAAGAATTACAGGACAACAATATAAAACGCCAAATTTTCATGCAAAATAATTGTACCGCTCTCAGCACCTAAAATCCGATATAATCATACGCCAGGGAGGTTAATGTATGTGCACTGTTTAATGTGCTTTTGGGACCACAAATACCAAGTCAATTCTGAAAGACCATTTTAACAGACCCCAAGCGGTTTAGTTCATTGTTTCCATTTTTTTAACCCCTTTACTGCCTGACTATGGCTGGTGTTGCTTAGATCAGTGGTATGTTCAGCAGAAATCAGTCCATTTACAGATGACCTTAGAGACAATATTTTTTCTTAGAAGTGAACCATGATTCTGTGCAGATTAAAAACAGTATCTGAGACAAATGAAAGTGTCATAAATTAGTTATTGACATGTCATATCCAATCTGTTCTTTACCTGCCAACACCCTGGGTCATGTCCAGAAAAAACTTGTCATTGTCTGGTAGTGTATTCTGCAACATATCCATGTCTTGTTTTAAGGACACCTGTGTCTGGTCTGGATCATTTGCTCCTTCATACGGCAATCTGTTCCCTAGCCTAGAATAAAGAAACGGTTTTATTTGTGCATTTCCCCTATTCAGTACATGCAATATGCTCACACACTAGAAGAAATAAACCAAGTAGAAGACAGGACACTGTGGAGGTTTCTACTATTAGTCAAAGTCTAAAGTGCCCTCTACAGTCTGAATTAGGCACTGTAGGCAGTACCAGCTGTATGGCTGGATTAGTGGTGCTTACTCCCAATATTCATAATAGGCACATGTACTGTACATTATCTACTTGTTAAGTATAAATATATCAATGGCAATATCTTATATAGTTTGATACTTCCAATTGAGCTAATTTCTTCCTCCCCTTATAAAACCAGACCTATCATATACTGTACATACCAAAGCACATTAAACCTGCTTATATAAGCACAAGCACCACATATTGTTAATAGCATTACATTGTAATATGGAAGGGCATATGTTTTTATAGTCATGGTTTTACAAGTACATGGATTTGTCATCAATTCCCTGGAGGTATATACATTGAACCTGTACCCAGACCATGAACAATAAAGTATGTGCATGTTCTTAAAGTGTTTGTAAAGGCTGAAGGTTTTTTACCTTCATGCATTCTATCGAAGTAAAAAACCTTTAGTGTGTAACTCCTCAGCCCCCTAATACTTACCAAAGCCTGATCTTGATCCAGTGATGTGCACAAGACCCGAGGCTCCCTGCATCTCTCTCTCCCAATTGGCTAAGATGTAGCAGCAGAAGCCATTGTCTCCGGCTGCTATCTATCACAGTCAGTGAGGCAGGGGCAGGGCTGATCCGCACTGTGTCTTATGGATGCAGAAAGCCAGCTCAGGAGCAAGCATGCATGAGTGCCCCCACAGCGAGAGGCTTTCTATGGGGACACTTGGCAAGGGGGAGGGGTCCAGAGCTCCAGTGGGGCACCAGAGAAGAGGAGGATCTGGGCTGCTCTGTGAAAAGATTGTAAAGCATCTTTTTTCATTAAAATAAAAAAGTTGTTATAAGCATCTGCTCTGTTCAATGGTATTGCACTCAGTGGCCCCTTGCTTCCTGTTTTGGAATACCCCGCTGGTGCTCTATGCCACATCTTCTTATGAGTGCTATAGGAGGTGTGCTCTTGAGCCATACTGGGTTCATCCACAGACACATACAGCATTGTTCGACCCCACCCCCAGCTCCCTTCTTTCAGGATGTGTCTGACATCAGCAGGAGCCTATAGCACCCCTTCTCTTACAGAATCTCCTGTGAGAGCAGGAAGCAACGAGAGAAGAGCTGCAGCCAGACACAGTGCTGGATCAATAGATGTCTCAGTTAAGTGTTTAGGACAGTGAGGGGGGAAAATCGTATTGGAGCATGTTTTACCTCTTTTTGCATAGAATGTATTAAGGTAAAAAATATTAAGACTTTGGAAGCACTCTTAAAACACACACACATAAGCCCTGTTCCATCTGAAAATGCCTACTCAAGTCACAAAAATTGCTGCAGGGAGAGTCATGACTGTGATGAACCAGCCATGTTCTGTCTGAACAAGAATACTGACCATGAATACTGAAGTCACAGGAATAAAACAAGATAACCTTGTGGTACTTATGGTTCCACCTTATGCTACATCCTTTTTAAACAAAATGCAGAAGCACTGTGTGAAACTGTACTTCAGGGCTGCACACCCAGAAGTAAATGAATTCACTTGGTCTACCACTATTTTACATTTTGGTGGGACTCAAGAAGGGGGAGATCTCAAGCACAACAGGCCATACAAATATACTTTATTTTTATGTGTTATCAGTTCAACATGTCTAAATGTATCAGTAAGCTGTTGCCATGTGACTGTTTGATATTTATTTGATCTATTACTTCAATTTTGTTTAACTTATTGTTTTTTTACATGCTGTTTTTTACTGTAATGTGGAAACCCTCCAAAGTTTTAAAGCTAGAAAAAAATTTTTTAACACGATGAGTGCATTTTCATCTATATTTTTAGGTTAACCTTAATTTATCCTCTAATTTACTCTTACTATTATCAATATTAGATTTTTTGCTCCCTGTTTGATTAACATATGCAGTTTATAAATTCTCCTAAGCCCAGATGAAGTAGGAACCTTATAGCCCCAAAATGCATTGTCATCTTTGGACTTCTAGGATGACATAAATACGTTTGGATTCCTATACCTTTAGTGTGGTGCTTTTGTCTGACTCCATTCTTTTTTTCTTTTTTTTCCAGATTCTTCATTCATTCTACATTGTTTCATTATACTAAAAATAGAAACTTTCACTTTCTAATCAGTAACTTTGTAGGAGTGTCAGTCCATGCTGTCTATACACTTGCCCTATAAACTCTAATGCATGCAATATGACAACATTAGAGATGTGAAATAAAGAAACTGCAATTGTAATGTTTCCTCTCTAACCCTTTTCCTTAATCCGAACCCTGAGCTCCTTCTATGAATCTGATCATATGTGAGGTTTATTTACTAAAAGCAAATAGGCTGTTCACTTTGCAAAGCAATTTGCCCCAGGGCTTAAGTGAATGAGTTGAAGCTCTGCTGATTTCCATCATCCAGTCGTTGTTATTTCCCTTGCATGTGATTGAGTGTTCTTTCCAAATTGACACTTCACCGCATTCACTATGCTCTGGGGAAAATTCCCTTGCAAAGTGCAACTTACCCTGCAAAGTGAACATTTTAGTAAATCAACCCCGGTGTGTATAAAACTTTCAACAAAACAAGCCTCAAACTTTTTAAATTAATCTCTGTGAACTTCCTTTTCTGCAGAAAAATGTTCACACAGAATTACAGCCTGTCAAGATTTCCTTTCATAATATATAATATCTATTGCTATCTTGTGATAAGTTCCCACAGCGTTTGTGTTGACATACTGCATGACACCCTCTGCAACCTGTGGATCAGAACTTTTAATACACTATGATAGCAACAAACCATTATGCTAAAATATATTAAATGTGTTTTAGAATGCATTTTTAATTATTTTAAATGCACACAGTACATATCCAATGATACAAAGAGAAGTAACTTATTTTGACAATCATTTTGCATTAATATTGTTGTTTTTCTTGGTATAATGGAAACAGTATAGCTAGAATCCTTTTGAAATTACTTATGGCCATGGGACTTTTGGCAAAACAAAGCCTATATGCCAATGTTTCCCATCTGGATTTTTGCACAATTAACAGCAGTAGTTACTGCAAATTCCTTAAAGTGATAGTAAAGGCTGTTTTTTTTTTTACTAAAATAATAAACATGTTATACTTACCTGCTCTGTGCACAGAGCAGCGACTTACCTCCTTTTCTGTAGCCCTCCCCACGAGTGCTGTTTCCTCCTCCTCTTCTCCCAATGACCCCATTGTGGGCGGACCCGCTCCTGAGCCGAGCTTTGTACATCCATAGACACATGGAGTGCAGCTCAGCCACGCCCACCACTCCCTTTTCACAGAATATTAATGACAGCAGCATGAGCCAATGGCTTCTGCTGTTCCCTCTGTATCCTGTGAATACAGGACTTGGGTAAGTGGGGGGCTGGGGGAACTGCTATTGGAAAGTTTTTGTACCTTAATGCAGAGAAGGCATTAAGGTAAAAAAAAAACAAAAAAAAAAACAGTTGCCTTTAAAACTTCATTAAAGTGGGACTAAGAGGTTTGGGGAAACCCACTAATGTAGGTTTGATTTACTAAATGGCTTAGTAAATGAGCAGAAGCTATGCTGACTTTCGCCACCCAATCATGTGCAAGCAAAAATGCTGTTTCTTTTATTTTTCTTACATGTGATTGGGTATTCTTTGCAAAGTGAAGCTTACTAAGCTCTGGAGAAACTGCACTTTGCAAAGGGCACAGTCTATTTCCCTTTAGTAAATAAACCCCTGTATGTCTCTTTGACAATAAAAGCCACTCTCATGCCTGCTAGCAATGTTTCTTTAGAATGTACACTGAGCCACATATGTTCAGCTCAATGTAAATCCCTTGCATGCATTATGCACCAGGATGATATAACTGCTGTGCACATGCTAGGTAAGCCAATCAGGGAAGCCATATATGCTGAACAATGAAAAATCCAGAGCAAAATTGTGACCATCAGTGATACAGTGGTGAGACAGATTGCTAAATGGGGGACAGGGGCAGGTAAGCCTGCCACAATGTGTAAATATGTTGTGCATACTTGCACATTTTGGCAAAACCCCTGAGCAACAGCAGCAGAGTTTAGTTTTGCTTTAAAGCCAGCACACTGCATTATACAGAGTGACAATGGGGGTTGAATGCTTACACTTTTCCTGTTTGTTGAAGGTGCTCCCATTCATTTTTAAAGAGCCTCAATGCAAATCCACACAACTAAATGACACACCTGACCATTGAACACACCACAGCATACATACAATGGGCTGCATTGGAGGAAAAAAACAGTCAGGACCTGTAGGTAATGATTGTGCACAGATAACACAATTTGTGTCGATGCATCAACCAATGTGTATGCATAAGTGTAATTGGGCCTTAAAGAAATGTTACCCTTGAAGCCTAGCAACATACTACATGGCTTGTTAAGATCACCATTCTCAAGAGTAAAGCAACAAAAATCAGCTGCTCACTAGTTTTGCCCATGAGAAATATAGTTGGTTCAGCTCCAAACTGACACCTCTTTTCAAAGGGCTTAGTCATACCATGACTTTTTGTGGCTGGGTCACCTGCTGTAACAATTTCCAACAAATCGTCCTGATGTGCTGCTGAAACATTTTTCTTTTCCAGAAGAATTTAGGGTTGCACAGCACACTGCTAACCTATCACCCCAGTACTTGCAGCATCTATTCTCTTGTGTGAATAAGGGTTGGCTATTTTTCAATCAATCAAATGTTATTTTTCAGAATAATTTGTTCTGTGGTGAGAAAAACTACTCTGAACTTGCTTTCAATTTTTTTTTTAGACTTGGTGGAGGAGGAGAGGAGTCATAGGATTTTGATGATTCGTTTGGTAATGTGTTGCTTTATAAAACTAGATTGATATGATTTACAAGCTGTGCAACTTTTGCATGCAGGACTGTGGTATAATTTGGTCAGTAAATTTGGAGTGTATCCAGCACTCCTAAGGCTGCCCATAGATGGATCGAAATGTGTCCAGTTCAGCAGGGACCAGCTCAATTCCAATCCATCTATGGCTGCTCCCACTCAAGATAAGTTGATTTAATGGTCATCAGATGAAACTGTTGGAAAACATTCATTCTGTCAGCACCTGATCAGTGTACGTATTTTGATAGCAAAAGAGTCCCCACCATTAGAATGCAATAGCACAGCAGGGAGGATTCCTCCTCTTGTGTAGATGGAAAATGATCCTTGTATGGCCAGCCTAAGGTTGGGTACACACAGGCAGTATCTCAGCCAGTATCGATCAGTTCAACAGGAACATTTGGTCAGTGGTCTTGGTTTCGTCTTTTGTTAAAGGAACATGCTGGAAAACCAGAATCCGATCAGCTCTCACAAACACTGGCTGCAATCACTGATCAGTGTGTTCAGGCAGGAGGGGGTCAGATTACAATAGCACAGCAGAGGAGATCACTACACTAACATTGCATGTGTTAGTGCTGTGATCTCTCAGTTGTTGTTTTTTTTTCGTTCAGCCCCCTGGGTTGAACAAAAAAAACTCACTTGTGTACCAGGCTAATGTTTTGTAGGCCACAATAGCTTTTATAGATAAAGTGTATTACTGCACTAGATTTGTCTTGTGTTCTCCTGCAAAGCCATAATAAAGGTGCTCCAAGTTCACTGCTGGACACACAGGAGTTTATTTACTAAAACTGGAGAGTGCAAAATCTGGTAACCAACCAGCTTCTAACTTCAGCTTGTTCAATTAAGCGTTGACAATAAAACCTGGAAGCTTACTGGCTCCTATACCAAGCTGCATCAGATTTTGCATGCTCCAGTTTTAGTAAATCAACACCACAACACCAAAATTTCTTATTTATTGACTATCATATTATCAAACATTGGAGGCTAAACTTTAGCAAGATTATGGATCCTAATGAAGACTATATGATTCAGAAAATAGAATGCTTATGTTGACTGTCAAACACTTACCAATACTACTATAAGTAATGTTTAATAATTCTCAAAAGCAGACCTAAACTTTACATTCAACTTTGGATTAGTGTCCCTGTAATTTCCTCCAGCCTTAACCTTCCCACTTTCATTTTATCTTCGGTAGTAGAAATGGGATACTGCAAGAGGCTAGTGTTAATGTCATCTTTCTTTGTCAAGACTTAGAAGCACATCATAGAACCACATGGAGCCTAGGGGGCACCATGTGAGAACTGGATATTTACCTGCATGTTTTTGCAGGTGACTCCACCTGCAAAGCTAGAAGACAACACAACTGAGAAAATAACTAGTAAACACACTTCAGCTCAGCTGGCTCAGTTGATGGTGAAGTATAGTAATCATTTTGATCTATTTCCCATCAATTTGAGTGTGTAAACACTAGTTTTGAGGAAAGCTTGCAAAAGGATTCTCCCCTTAGCATGGTTCTAAAAAGTAGGGTAGAACACAGGGTTTAAAGGTCCTGAGCCTAAAATATAGGCAGAGAGCAAGTGCCCTCTTATCTATTAAGGACACCAGTGACAGTAAAATTGGTGAAACTCATGTGTATGCCCCCACCAAACAACATGGTTCTCCTGGTTCAAAATCTAACCTTGATCAAGTTGATTTGCAGTCAATGGAAACTGCAGTCAATTCAACCAATTTTTTGGTCCTAATAGCCAAAGACCCTGAAAATTCAGGCTTGCAGTCCCAAAGCTGATTTTGACAGATGTTTTATTGTTCAATATACAAGTAAATGAGCACAATGGTTGGGTTGGGATTTACTAAAACTGGTGCACATAGAATCTAATGCAACTGAACATAGTAACCAATCAGCTTCTAGGTTTTATTGTCAAAACCTAACTGAACAGGTTGAAGTTAGAAACTGATTGGTTACTATGTACATCTGCACCAGATTCAATGTGCACCTGTTTTAGTAAATCTCCCCCAATGTGTGCATATTAGTTGACATATCAGGCTTTTTTTAAATAGGTATTATAGTGCATAGGAAGGTAAAATTAGAGGGTCAAGTGCTACACTAGGTTAAGGAACTATATTAATGGTGTAAAGCTGCTTAGGGTTACAGTGCTTAGTAATATTATTATTTTTTTTTTGTTTAAAGCACAGAAGGTTCATATAATAATATAAAGGTAAAAGAGATATGATTTTTTTTAGAGATAAATTAAGTTGTGACTTTCTGTTATATTTCCACACTGCAGTTCCTTAGTTAGTACTTTAACTGATTTAATTGATTAAGAAAAAGACTGTAACAAAAACGGTTGCAATACTACTGATGAGAACAATAGGAAACTCCTAGAATTTTCTGCTCCAGCTACAATAACATATCACTGTAAGAACTAAGTGGAAGATGTGGGAGAAGACGACCCAGCATCAGACTGTAAAGACACCTTGATCATTTTTCTTTTTTTTCTTTTTGTAAGGTAGAAGGTTTGGAGGCAGAGATCTTATTTCTAATAGGGTCATCTTATTTATGATGATGATTTTTATTACTTTCACTTACGATGGATAGTCAAGTTGAGGAAGGAACCAAAAGGAATCATGTACTGTTTACCAGAGCCTGTGTACCAAGCAGTGTCTGATGCTGAAGAGCATAGGACATGGTATTCACATAGCAGGGGACCTGCATGCTTGTGGCACTTTTACTACTTAGTTATCTGCTTGTGGGCTGGGTATGCTAGGCTAGTATTCTTAGGGATGATCTTTATATATATATATATATATATATATATATATATATATATACAGTAGAAAAGACTACTGTACTGTAAAAGACTACTGTATGAAAGACATATTGATGGCATTAACATAGAGTAGCAGGGGGCCTACCACTCTAACTCCACTTTCTGTACAGATACCAAAACTCATGTCTAGGGTACCAAACCGTAAAAATAAGAACAATTTTTAAAACACAAATTGATGGATCTAAATTCAGAACACAAAAACCTTTGTTTTTTTTGTTTTTTACTGGCTAAATACTATGCCAGTGTTGTAGCACATATAATACACATTTGTCAAGGTTATAAATTAAATATGTTGAAAGTGAAGCATGACACTAAACAGACTTGTTGACAATCTCTGCACACTTACAGCCATATAATTACACTGGATATGAATATGTTTGGCTTAGCCATGCTAAAATGCTGAATGAATGTACAGAACATAGACAGATAAGTATAGAGGCCATCTTTAAGAACTGGGAAAGGGATTGCGTAGAGTTTTGAGTATAGGACAGATTAGGCATGTGCATTTAATATATATTTAAAAAAAATTATATGCTATTGCCAACATTTTACGTAAAATTGAAAAAACAGGTATGCCTTTGCAATATTATATTTTGAAGAAGCTGTCAAGGATGCATGGCACCATCATCTGGCTTTTTGCATTTACTACAGTTTTGCACAAGTGGGAATTTTTTTAGATCTGGAACTCCCAAGTTATATAGATATTTTAGTGCAATGTGTATGCAAAAGGTGAAATTGTAAGCTAGTTTATCTAAGTTTGTTGTGGATGAAATAGTTGTGTGTGTATTTGTATTTTCTTTATACTTTTATTGTTTCAACTAACAACTAACAAATATGGAAAGTGCTAGAACTAGATAATTTTCAAAGTGATTCTTCTACACCACATTTAACACACCATGGTTTCTATAGCTTCTTAATACACTGTAACAAGTCAAGCATACTTTGTTTGTCACTAGTTGCCCTAAACCCAATTATATGAGCTACATGTTTTTTTTTTAAAAAAACATACAGCAATATCAGAAACATATACATATATAAAATCATACACCTGGAATTGCCAGGATTGCTTTCAGTAAAACCATTTGGTACTTACAGGTGGTACCTTTTGGACTGAAATGGTTTAGTCTTTGAGCCTGCATTTTTATCTAGTCTAATAAAGGATAAATTGTCCCACATTACATATAATCCAGCAATTGGTTTACATGATCAGCACACTTTGGAAGTATTTCTCTAAGGCTCTAGCAACAGATCTAGCTGCTGAGAACACCATGACATCCATACATTTGAGAATCCCATAACATCCATTCACCATGCTCATAGATTACACTTTATGCTTTAAACAGAAGGCAGTCAGACACCACCTCGATTTCCTAAAGGAATATAGAAGGGGAATACAGCATGGAATGGTACTACAATGTTCTTTGTAGATGAGAAAGTAGCATATTTCACATTGAATCTCCAGCAAACAGCTGTCCTTAACGGCTTCTCAAAAGGAATGTTTATGTATTTTATATTTAATACTAGACTCACTTTAACATCTCACATAGTCCTCATACCTGTAATCTAAACAGAGGTGATATTCATCTAGACATTTATGGGATTGTTTAATCATTTTAAGTAAGGTTGTTGCTGTTATTTTTACGGAATTAATATTTCCTTCTGTTATGCTTTGATCAGCTGATGTAATGGTTGTTCACAGAGTTCATGGTTGCGTTAGTATTCAATCAGTTATTTTTACATCACATTACAAAAAAATACAATTCAATTCAATTCAATTCAATCTGTTGCTATCCTCTTGTAGCCAGATTCTTTATAAAAAATGTTTATAGATTCTAGCAAGGCAGCTTGCTGTATATGTTTGAAAAAAATCCCTCTACATTTGAGTCGTTCATTTTGTTACATTATACATGTTATTCTCCATTTTTGGACCCTTCGCTTGAGTCTTCTAATAGAAACAGCTTCATAGCCTTAACCAATGGGAATATCTAACACTGAGGGGCAGTAAATTTGACCTTCACTAAATGTTTACTGTGGATCAAGGTTCATGTGTTTTAAACAACAGTGATGGATTCACCACCAGTGAATGCTTAATGAATGTCACAATCACTGTAACAGAACCAGGACTATTAAATTATGAAAAATCATGAATAAATATATCTTTTAACTTATCCAGTCAAGAATTCTTAACAGTTTACTTTCAAATGATCTACTGTCTTTACTTACTTCTACAATGGAGGGTGATTTTCTAAAGCAATGGCAAATGTTTACTTTGCATTGTAAATAAGGGGAAGCTGTGTTTAATTTGAATAGCCAATAACATGCAGAGGAAGTGAAGTAGAAATGAATTTCTGCTTGCACTGGATTGGATGGTTGTAGTCTACACAGCTTCATTTTGTTCCCTAAGCTAAATGGACACTCTCAATTCATTTAGTAAAGCAAGAAGATCAGAGCCACCCCTGTTTCCCAGAGATCCTGTAGTTACATTTTCAAAAACATCACTCTCACTAGGGTGGTATGCGAAGAGAGAGGTGAATTAGGGACTAATAAATGTAAGCTATATCTATGTCTGTTTTACATTTTAGTATTCAATATATCCATATTGGCATCCAATATACTGAAATGGACAGGGAAATGATAGATAGGTCATCATCAGTTAGATTAATCTTTCACATTAATTATACTCAGGTTGGGGATCATTTAAAGCAAAAGTCCATATAATGTTTTTAACCTGTATTATACTGTGGGACTGTTTTGGACCATTTTCCAAAAAGCCCCCTGTCACCTAAAAGAACTATAGAGATAAAAAATGGCAATAAATATTGGTCTGCACAAAAAGGGTCATACTTATATTACAGTAAGTGGCATTGGCAAATAGATTAATGCAAAGTGTTAAGGACATTATAGTTCAAACAGTGGAATTTACTATATTAGTTAGCAGGTTTCCAGGCATAGTACTTTAAAGTAAAAAAAAACAATATGCCTAAAAACTCTCTTACATTTTATTGGTGTCAGACTGCAAGCATCCACTGCTCTTAATTTTGTTGATTTATGTACCATAAAAAGCTCAGGGAATTTGTATTAATGTCTTGTAAAGCTATCCCATAAATGAATGCCAGACTGTACATCCCTAGAGAGAATGCTGCTTACTGGGAGGAATTGCAAAAGTGATTTCTAGCCACACATCCTCCATTATGTCACTTATAACATGTGTTCTAGCACTTAAACTGTGTTGTAAAATCATTCATTATAACAGGGCGAGTTCTAAAACCACAGAAAATCAAGAGATATTGAAACCTAAAGCATTTTCTCTTTATCCTAAAAAAACAAATGATATTACAAGTTATATTGAAGATGCAAGGGTAGTTAAAGTAAAAAATTACCTATTTATGTTTGGTATAGTGTATTATCAGCCATATTTGTTGCTAATGTAAATTAAAGGCCCCCAACGTTTGTTAATCTGTGAGCCACTCTCTAATTTGGGATGAGACACATTGCATTTCAGAATATTACTGTCGTAAGTGTTGAATTTAATGCAGTAAAGGTTTAGGCTCTCATGCACTGAAGACCAAAGAGCCACAACAAAGGTGCCATATATAGCCCCTGAGCCACTGGTTGAGACCACCAATGTATACAAATATATATATATATATATATATATATATATATATTTTTTTTTTTTAACAATGCAAAATGTTGCTTTATGTCTATGTCTCCAAAATGGCTTAGACTGCAGTTGTCACTGCTTCAATAAGTGGTTGCTGCCAGTAACTGTTTTAAAGGACACCCTGTCTAAACCAAACCACTAAGTTGGCTTAAGAATAGCAATATTTAAAACAGTGAAACCTTACCTGCTGTTAGAATAAGACCCTAAAGGAGGTAATGCAAGTGCTCGGAGGTAGAAAACGCTGAACAAGGTGAGAGTCACCATAAGGTGGAAGATGGTTCTGTGCTCCATAACTTCAGCTCTGTTAAAGTACAAACCACATGTCACATTTAATCAAGGTGAAGCATACCTACAAGTTGTGTAGAGCATATTACATTGCTCATAAGCACTTGTTATTCTTAACCCTTAATGCTCCTTTTAGATAACTGTATGTAAGTTATTATTGGGGGCAATAAAAAACAGCTTTACCCTTCTGTCTAAAATTATAACCTCAGAACCTAAGATCTGAGATTGTAACTAATTTAGTGTAATAATAAATATAAATATGTGGTCTCAGAGCACTACTAGCCTTAAATACTTATACATCTGCTGTTTTTTATAATAATATTATTAATAAAAGTGTTCTAAAATTATTATCTGAAATTTCGACAGAAAGAAAAGGACAACTTTAAGACCCCTTTCACACTGGGGCGGCGGGTCACTTAGAGGTAAGGCGCTGCTAGTCTTAGCGGTGCTTTACCGCTGTTATAGTGATGCTTTTCAGACGCTAGCAGGGTGCTTTTAACTTCCAATAGCGGCTAAGGATAGGGTTAATACCGCCTGTTTTGCGGCGCTGCCAATTCGCTTTGAAGGCGCTTTGGCAACGCTTCCCATTCATTTCACCGCTCTCCCACTGCCTCAGAGATGCTGCTTGCAGGATTTTCTTTTCCCGTCCTGCAAGTGCACTGCCCCAGTGTGAAAGCATTCAGGCTTTCACACTGAGGTGGCTTGAGATGCGCTTTTTAGGTGCTTTACACACTCTATTTTTTTGCGCTAAAACGCCTGAAAAGCGCCCAGTGTGAAAGGGGTCTTATGGAAATAATTTTATAGGGGACAAGCCACAAAATACTTGTTGCCATTTAAGAATAAGAATAATGTAATACATATAATACTAATAAAAAAACTATGATAAATACATAAAAGTATATAAGGTATATAAAACATGCTTTTTAATGTGTAAATATAAGCAAGCTATTGGGTTGCTAACCTATCCACTTCCACTGCTGTATGTGGTATGTCATTTTTTTGAACTGACAAAAATAAATAAAAAATATAAATACATAAATAAATAAATACTAATAGTATTAGGGACTGTTTTGCAGGAATGTGTGCCAAATAGCAAACATTGTGAAAAATTTAAGCAAACATACTTGCTGTGTGTTTATTAATTATACTATAAAAAAATGAAAAAAGTACTCAGTTAGGCTTAATGTACATGGGACGTTTTATAACCTCTCCTGAACAATCTAACTTGACAGATAGTAACTGACGTTTAAAAAGGTCAATTTTGCTGCATTTACATGCCGCGTTTAGCCATGTTTGCGTTTAAAAGCTTTTTTTTCAAATAGTCAAAAATTTAAAACTCTTGTAAACGAAACATGGCTAAACATGAGTTACTGCGTTTACAAGCTGTTACAGGCGTTTGGCGTTTCAAATGCCTCTGAACATACTTCCTGAAGGCATTTTTTTTGCTTTCTAAAAAATGCTTCTAAACTCAACTGCCTACAAACAACTATAAACGACCCTGTGTACATGTACTGATGACATAACATAGAGGAGAGTTCAGGGGGCAGCTGGAAAAAAAAATGCCCAACTGCTCGTAAGCGTGTGTTTACCAGCAGGAGTGTACATAAAGCCTTATGGTGGCCACACACATACCAATCTGATCAAACACGTCATCACAGTCAGGTTATATGGTCAGATCAAGGAATGAATGTCATCGACTGATTTCAAGCTAAACTGATCGAAAAAAAAAAAATTCAGTCTGGATGGAAAATCTGAGTATAGGAAGGTAGACTGATAAGTATAGGACTCATCAAATGTTCTTTTTCAATCTCCTGATCATTTTCCAACTGGACAGCAAATGTATCACACATATGATCATATAAAAATGAATTCCGTGTATGGCCACCATTACTAGCTAGCATTGGCATCTACCAATAACACATGTGTGAACTGTATTCTGTAAACTGTTAACTGATAGTAAGTACAATCTCCATTTTCTCACAACTTTGAAAATTCCAGCAGCGTTAATGAATAAAACCTAATCTAAGGTCACACAAAAAATATTAGCCAGTCAGGTCTAGATGTGTTCACCTTTCATTATTTTTTGGAATAAAGAATAACTGTATATACTGTAGCTGCCATTTAAGTGTATAATGGTTCACTGTATATACTGCAACTTATATATGATTTTACAATAGTTAACTATATACTGCAGCTAATATGAAAGTGTGCAATAGTTAAATGTACATGCTGCACCTAGTATTTAAGTGTGAAATAGATACTGTATATACTGCAGCTTATAATTAAGTGAACAATAGTTAACTGTTTAATAAAAGTGTGCAACGGTTACCTGTATGCATTGTAGCAAAGATTTAAGTATGCAATAGTTAGCTGTATATACTGCAGCTTATATTTAAGTGTACAATTGTTAACTGTAGCATAAACGTAACTGTATACAAAATGTGTGCAGTGGTTAACTGGAGGCATTGAAGCTAGTATTTAAGTGTGCAATAGGTAACTGTACTCTCTGCAACTCTTATTTGAGTGTGCAATAGTTAACCTGATATACTGCAGCTTATATTTAAGTGTACAATATTTAACTGTTTCATAAATGTAACTGTATAATAAAAGTGCGCAGCGGTTAACTGGATACATTGCAGTTAATATTTAAGTGTGCAATAAGTCACTCTATTTTCTGCAGCTAGTATTTAAGTGTGCACTAGATAACTGTATATACTGCACCTTATATTTAAGTGTAAAATAGTTAACTGTATAATAAAAGTAACTTTATAATAAAAGGATGCAGTGATTAACTGGATGCATTGCAGCTAATATTTAAGTGTTTAATAGGTAAATGTATTTTCTGCAACTAGTATTTAAGTGTGCAATATATAACCATATATAATTAAGGTTTTATTTAAGTGTACATTAATTATCTGTATCATAATAGGAGCTGTATAATTCAAGTGTGCAAGTATAAGTAACTGAAATAAATAATAAATAAATAATGAGTGTGCAGTGGTTAACTGTATGCGTTGCAGCTAATATTTAAATGTGCAATAAGTCACTGTATTTTCTGCAGCTAGTATTTAAGGGTGCAATAAATAACCATATATATACTGCAGCTTACATTTAAGTGCACCAATAGTTAACTGTATAATAAAAGTAACTAAAGAACAAAAAGTGTAAAATAGTTAACTGCATCTATTGCGGCTAATATTTAAGTGTGCAATAGTTAACTGTATAAACTGTTGCTAATATTTATGTGTGTGATAGTTTACTATAGACTTTGCAGTTAATATTTAGGTGTGCAATACTTAACTGTATACACTGTGCTTAATATTTATGTGTGTGATAGTTTACTATATATATTGCAGCTAATATTTAAGTGTGCAATAGTTAACTGTATAATAAAAGTAACTATATAACAAAAAGTGTGTCATAGTTAACTGTATATATTGCAGATAATATTTACGTGTGCAATATTTAACTGTATGTACTGTAGTTAATATGTAAGTGTGTACTAGTTAACTGTATTTTCTGCAACTACTATTTAAGTGTGCAATAGATAACTGTATATAGTGTAGCTTATATTTAATAGGTACTTGTATAATAAAAAGTAACTATATAACAAAAGGTGTGCAATAGGTAACTGTATTGATTGCAGCTAATATTTAAGTGTGCGATAGTTAACTGTATAATAAAAACAACTATATAACAAAGTGTGCAATAGTTAACTGTATACTGTGGTTAATATTTATGTGTGTGGTAGTTTACTATATGCATTGCAGCTAATATTTAAGTGTGCAATAGTTAACTGTATACACTGTGGCTAATATTTATGTGTGTGATAGCTTACTATATGCATTGCAGCTAATATTTAAGTGTGCAATAGTTAACTGTATACACTGTGGCTAATATTTATGTGTGTGATCGTTGACTATATAAATTGCAGCTAATATTTAAGTGTGCAATAGTTAACTGCATAATAAAAGTAACTGTATAATAAAAGTAACTATATAACAAAAAGTGTGTAATAGTTAACTGTATATATTGCAGTTAATATTTAAGTGTGTAATGGTTAAATACTAGTTGCAGAAAATGCAGTTAAGTGTGCAATAGATAACTGTATATATGTAGCTTATATTTAAGTGTGCAATATATAACCATATATTCTATAGCTTATATTTAAGTGTGCAATAGATAACTGTCTATACTATAGCTTATATTTAAGTGTGCAATAGTTAACTGTATGTACTGTAGCTTATATTTAAGTGTGCAAAAGTTAACTGTATCATAAAAGCAACTATATAACAAAAATGTGCAATAGATAACTGTATATATGTAGCTTATATTTAAGTGTGCAATAGATAACTGTATATATGTAGCTTATATTTAAGTGTGCAATAGATAACTGTATATACTATAGCTTATATTTAAGTGTGCAATAGATAACTGTATATACTATAGCTTATATTCAAGTGTGCAATAGATAACTTTATATACTATAGCTTATATTTAGGCGTGCAATAGATAACTTTATATACTATAGCTTATATTTAAGTGTGCAATAGTTAACTGTATCATAAAAGTAGCTATATAACAAAAAGTGTGCAATAGTGAACCGTATATACTGCAGCTAATACTGTATACATGTACCATATATTTAAGTGTGCAATAGATAACTGTATGTATTATAGCTTATATTTAAGTGTGCAATAGATAACTTTATATACTATATCTTCTATTTAAGTGTGCAATAGATAACTTTATATACTATATCTTATATTTAAGTGTGCAATAGCTAACTGTATCATAAAAGTAGCTATATATAACAAAAAGTGTGCAATAGTGCACTGTATATACTGCAGCTAATACTGTATATATGTACCATACATTTAAGTGTGCAATAGATAACTTTATATACTATAGCTTATATTTAAGTGTGCAATAGATAACTGTATCATAAAAGTAGCTATATAACAACAAGTGTGCAATAGTGAACTGTATATACTGCAGCTCATATGTAAGTGTGCGATAGTTAAGTGTATAATAAAAGTGTGCACTAGTAAAGTGTCCATACTGCAGCTAATACTTCAGCAGCATAGTCACACTTGGAGGTACTTACCAAGAATCAGGGGTTGCCTGTATGGTGCGGTAGGTCCTTGGATGTGGAGAGCAGGGAAGTTTTCAGGAGTCCCCAATGGTAGAATGTGAAGGAGCCGCTCCGCTGTCCTTGGTGCTGAAAGTCCCAGACAATGTCGGGAGAGGGGAGAGCCGCCGTTGCCTCTGCTGCTCTTTTCTCCGCCTGTCAGTGTAAGTTGTGTACTCAGCCAAGCTCGGCTCCTTTCTTTTAATACTCCGAGGCAGATACATGCTCCTATAAAACGTGAGGGAGAGAAGGGCTGGTCAACGGGGCTAACTCGAGTGGCTTGTGTGTAGACGTCACTCCAGATCCCACTGGGATTTACTAAAAAGTCGTCATCACCTCCCTGCTCAGGACTACAGATGAAGTCTGTGTGATCAATGGATTCCATAAGACATGACTATGTAGCAGTTAATTTACTTAGGTAATGAATGACTGCACATTTACAGTGTCATTAACATCGCTCCAGTTGTACCAGAACCACACAGCAGTGATGTTATTACAAGTGTATTACAGTGACAGATGAACGGTGCCTGGATCAGTGCTGTCTGGCCATAGGATAGGCACTTCTTCTACAAGCACATACATATCATTTGGGTTTACAATGGTGTCCCACACCAATGGATGTCATGGTTAATAAATGCACATCTGCAAAAGAGGTACATATTTATTACCAAGGGAGAGGGCGACTGGAGATTGGTTTATTGATTCTGTTTGATTTATAGAAAGGACTTAATTAAACATGAATATTTTTCAGACATAGATCAACATTTTATGTTTTGTACATATGGGGGGGGGGGGATAAAAGGCAACTCCACTTTTCATTGAAAGTGCACTTGGAAGTGCAGGCGCTCTAAATCTAAGGGGTAGATCTGAAATGAGTGGAAGCTCTGCTGATTTCATCATCCAATCATTTGCAAGCTAAAATGCAGTTTTTTTTATTTTCCTTGCATGTCCCCCTTGGATCTACAGCGACTTTACTTCCAAGTGCACTTTCAGTGTAAAGTGCATTTGCCTTTAGTAAATAACCCCCACAGTGTTGTGTCACGTGTTCATACAGACTAGACCAGTTACATAGTTACATAGTTAGTAAGGTTGAAAAAAGACACCAGTCCATCCAGTTCAACCTGAGTGAGGTGTCCACAATTGTCACTTTCCCTGTACATTGCACACTCACATTGGTCAGTACTCTCAAGGAGCCCACAATCCAAGGTCCCCATTCATATACTATGGCCAATTTTGGACAGAAGCAAATTAACCTACCTGCATGTCTTTGGAGTGTGGGAGGAAACTGGAGTACCCAGAGGAAACCCACACAGGCAAAGGGAGAACATGCAAACTCCAGGCAGGTAGTGTCATGGTTGGGATGCGATCCAGTGACACTTTTTACTGCTAGACGAGAGTGCTAACCACACCATAGTTCTTCTCAATCAGGGTTCCTCAAGAGGTTGCTAGTAAGGATGAGCCGAACACTCCCCTGTTCGGTTCGCACCAGAACCTGCGAACAGACCTAAACTTCATGTGAACTTTAGAAACCTATTAAAGTCTATGGGACTCGAACTTTCACAATCTAAAGTGCTAATTTTAAAGGCTAATATGCAAGTTACTTTTCTAAAAAGTGTTTGGGGACCCGGGTCCTTCACCAGGGGACATGGATCAATGCAAAAAAATGTGTTACATCAGAGGGGGGCGGGGTCACCCATACGTCACTGGGGAACCCCATGGGCTCCCTCATCAGCGTCAGAGGGGCCAGGGTCAGGTGACGGGTGGCCCCGCCCTCCTAATATAAGAAACGTCAGCGCTGGGATCCCCGCAGTGGAGACAGAAGACGGATGTATGGACAGTGCTGGACTGAAAATCACCCGTCGCTGGATCAGATCAGCCATCGATGGACCCCGGAGAGATGATCATCCGTCGCTGGATAGCAAGAGTGGATTACCACCGCTGGAATCTTTTTTTTCTTTTTAATAAAGGAATTTTTCAAAAGTGTGTTTGTCTTATTTAACCATTTTTACACTTGCTTTGTGAAATGGTAGGGGTACTTTTGTACCCCCTTACCATTTCAAACAGGGGGGGCAGGATTTGGGGGTCCCCTTGTTAAAGGGGGCTTCCAGATTCTGATAAGCCCCCCGCCCGCAGACCCCCACAACCACCAGCCAGGGTTGTGGGGATGAGGCCCTTCTCCACATCAACGTGGGTACATGGTGCTTTGAGGGGTCACAGACCCCCAAAGCATCCTCCCAATGTTGAGGGCATGTGGCCTGGTACGGTTCAGGAAGGGGGGGCGCTCTCTTGTCCCCCCCTCTTTTGTTGCGGCCTGCCAGGTTGCGTGCTCGGATAAAGGGTCTGGTATGGATATTTATAGGACCCCCACATCAATTTTTTTTTTTAATTTGACACGGGGTTCCCCTTAATATCCATACCAGACCTGAAGGGCCTGGTAATTGAATTTAAGGGAACCCCCACGCTTTTTTTTTTTTATCAATGAATGAATTGTCGGCTAATACAGAGAACACTCATTGAGTGTTCTCTGTATTACGTGAGCCGACAATGGAAAGTGATTTTAAAAGACTTTTTTTCCTTGCGAAATGACACTTCATGACACTGCATGACACTGTGCAGGGACAGTTCTAAGCACGGAAAACATGCGCCCCTTCACAGGCATACTATAGACACTCCCCAGGTACGAAATTTTAAGGAATATTACACTTTTATTGTTTCACTTTAATCATTATTAAAATCACTGTTCCTGAAAAAACTTCTGTTTTTAAAACAGGCAATGTTCGAGTCGAACATGAGTTCAACTCAAACTCGAAGCTCATCCCTAGTTGCTAGAGGTTCCTTCAGGAATTATTATACATGATTTATATAGCGCCAACAGTTTACGTAGCACTTTACAATGTATGGGGGGGACAACACAATTACAGTACAGTTCGATACAAAAGGTACAGGAGGGCCCTGCTCGTAGAACTTACATTCTAAAGGGAGGGGGTGGTGGTACAAAAGGTAATAGCTGCAGAGAATGATTTGATGTGGGGGTGGCTCGGGAATGAGCAGTGCCAAAATGATCACATCAAACCACAGCGCTAACAGTAACAAAATTAAGGTACAAATTCCTAAAGTGCAAAATATAGTACATAAACCATGAGCACATCGATCTGAAAAATAGACAAATAACACTATCCAAGGTTATATAAAAAAAAAGAAAACTCAGATGTGAACTGGAAAGCATGTAGCCAGTGAAAGTTCATATTGTGATTTAGTCCCAAACACAAAATTTCTTCCAAAAAAGTGCTTCTGTGCAAAAAAAAAAAAAAGAAAAATACTCCAAAATTATCACACAGTGACCTGTGCTCCACCCATCCCCTTTGTGCCTTCGCTCACCAGATGGTATGGACCCCTTAGCAGTACTGCATGTGGGCCTATCAGGCTTAAACTGGTGAGCAGGGCCAGGGAGATGACACTTCTTATAGCTTATATTATATTATATTATTAGTATTTATATGTAAGAAGGCCAGTATGGCTGCCTGAATTTATGGGAGGAGCCCGGGGGGTATTTAACCAGCCCGTTCGCCTGGGGTAGTTGTCGGTTTCCGGTGCGCAATACCACGTCACTAGGCCGACAGCGCGTGTTGATCACCATTGATTACCATTCGGACAAACGTCTCCCTTCTAGGAAGTCTCGCAGTGCTCGTGTTCCGTCCGGTTTTGTACAATCTTGCTGGCTCGACTGCCACAGGTAGGGGTCTCGATTGACCTTCCTTTCCATATTTGTTTGAGGGTCGTAATACCCAAAAAATGTCATATCGTTCGTGATGATACCGGGTTGTTATCACTCAAAACGCACATGTCCGCATACGCCCTTCATTTCACGGGCGTCGTTCGGTAGATATTGCTTGTAATGCTATGTTAGTAGCTGGTTGTCAAAATCTTGTTTGTCGTGTACCGCAGTCATATCGTTGCCAGTCGTATCTTACGGCACAACGACTCATGCCTCTGCCACAAGCTGGCTCACGTAGGCCATTTCTTCATTTCACCTGTCACTTACTACGCTCCGATTCGAATCCAGTTGCATAAACTAAATGCGCCGATTCGTCCCGGTGTGCCCCTAGGTACTCGGCCTCATTTCGGTACATGCTCCAGAGCCCGCTCGTTCCAACCGTCCGGGTCTCTGTCATGGGGGGGGGTCATTTCACGTCACCTACTACGTTCGAATCGATACCAGTCGTCTTTTCAAATAAAAACGCACAGGTTCGACCAACGTATCCCAAGGATCTTGGCCTCATTTCAGTACATGCTCCAGAGCCCGTTCGTTACCATTCCAACCCGGGCCCTGTCATGGGAGTCATTTCACGTCACCTATCACGTTCGAATCAATACCAGTCGCTTTGTCAAAACGCACAGGTTTCGATCGACGTGTCCCAGTTTGCGTTGGCCTCATTTCGGTACATGCGCTAGAGCCCGTTCGTTGACGGTCGCGAGTCGCGTCCTCTCCGAGTCGTAGCTCTACCATGGGAAACATTTCATCCTCATCTAGTACGCCCGGTTCGAGTCCGATCGCATTTACTTGCATCGACTCGTCCGGACGGTCCCAGGTTTGTAGGTTTTCGGCCTCATTTCAGTGCATGCTCCAGAAATCCGGGTCGGTTCCAGCCTCAGTCCGTGGCCGGCCGTCCCAGGCCTCTGTCATGACAATAGTCCTTTAGTTCATTTCACTGTCACATTCCGCGCTCCGGTTCGAATCCAGTCGCACGATCGCATGCACCGATTCGTTTCGGTTCGCCCCAGGTTATTTCCCACATTTCAGTACGTGCTCCAGAGTCCGTGCTGTTGTCAGTCGTACTAGCGACACGACCAGTGGTGCCTCTGTCACGGCAACCATACTTCATCTCACGATCACTTATAGCGCCCCGACCCGAATCCAGTAGCATCTATGATGCATCGATACGGTTCGGCGTGCCCCAGAGGGAACAGCCACATTTCATTCGTTTTTTCCACAGGTTGCCTGGCGTTCTGCCAAAAAAAAAAAAAAAAAGAAGAAACCCCAAAAGGAAAACAGAAAGTATGAGGGAAATAACGGCGCGATGACTTAGAAATTGTGGCGAAGAAATATCTACTCACCGGTGCACTTCAGTTGCGTTAGCCAGCCGCTTACGTCGCTTGTCAGTTTCCTTGTTAGGCTCCTTCAACAAATATCATCTGTTGTTTCTTTCTCCAGGTCAGTCTAACTTTAGCAGGTCCACCCTGCACCAGCTTGGACGTTATCTCCCAGGTAAAAAAAAAAAAAAAACAAGAGGGCTAGGAGTGGAAAAGGCGACAGCGAGACGGACCGATACACATATGTATGTACGCTGAGGCACGCGTCAATATATATGTGTATACGCGTTCGCTTCCGCCTTAGTACCCAGCAACAGGTGGGTTCACTTAGAAAATAGAGAAACAGTCTTGACTTTGTCATCCTTTATAGGTTCCGGTCGTC
Organism: Lithobates pipiens; assembly: GCF_037356315.1. Taxonomy (NCBI): domain Eukaryota; kingdom Metazoa; phylum Chordata; class Amphibia; order Anura; family Ranidae; genus Lithobates; species Lithobates pipiens. The sequence continues at coordinate 162,107,584 of NW_027507758.1, forward strand.
CATCTATCTTCCCCAAAGAGATAGGACATCACTCCTAGGACACGATCCATCAGGAGCCATGTCCCAGCTCGGCAGCGAAGACCTCACTGCCCCCCTGTCACCTCGCCCGCCTTCAGTGAGCGACAGCCTACAGTCTTTCAGGGGCTGGACTATCCCTAGGCTGACAGCAGAGCTCAGACGCAGGGGCATCCCCTTCCCAGCCACAGCTAGGAAAGCAGAGCTGTTTAGGCTCCTCTCTACCCCCCCAGCTACCGCCGGGCCTAGTACCCCGCCTCAGGCTACTCTGCAGTCCATCTCAACGGCCATAGGCCAACTACATGCCATGGTGTCGTCTCTATCCAGCTCGGTCACGGATGTTCAAACCAGAGTGACCCTCTTAGAAACACTCCCAGCCACAGCCACCCCGGTTCCGGACGCAGTCCCGTCTCCACTACCAACAGGTACCGAAGGCACATGTCCCGTGGTCTGTCCAGCACATCTGGTGCCGGCCAGCATTAGGAAGGACATCTTGGACGGCAAGGATGTTAACCTTGCCTCCTTGCTCATTTCAGTACATGACCTGGCAGAGAATAAGGCTTACACCTGGGGGGATGTATCCGTAGTCCTCAAAGCTAAGGACCCCAGGCTGAACCGTAAACTATCCATCCCCGAGTTTACCCTAGCCTATGGAACGCTGAGAGATGTCGTTTGCTCAGCCTCTCCTGCCAGGAGGGTAGAACTAGATTTGTATCTCCACACGGTGGTGGACCTGGGATACAAATATGGTGGCTTTGCTTTCTACGATTACCATCGTTCCTTCTCAGCGAAAGCAGCCGCCAAACTGGCACAGTTCCAGTCGCCCACAGACTGGAGCCTTATGGATATGGAACTATTCTGCCGGCATTTTGCCGGCCTTCGTTCACCCCTGTGTGCCATCTGCCAGTCCTCCACCCATACCGCTCCCTGGTGCGCCAACATACCGGCTAGTCGCCCAGTAGAGTTCCCCTCCACCTCTGCCGCAGCCCTAGGCCCATCAGGCTCGGCACCTAAGAACCAGGTGGACAAATTTGGACGCACGGTCCGAACCGTAGGGGGTGCGGCCATCTGCAATAACTTTAACTATGGTTCTTGCAATTACAGCCAGTGCCGTCTACTGCACATCTGCGTTATATGCCACAGGGCACACCCCAGAAATTTGTGCGAGGTCAAAGCGCACAAAGGCTCTTGACTAAGCCGTATAGATGTGCTTTGCCTGGGCTTCTATCTCAACACGCACCCCACTCCTTCACTAGCCACCTTCCTCATCGGTGGCTTCACCTCAGGTTTCCACACCGGCCTCATCTCCCTACCCCACCAAACCCACGAGTGCAGAAACCTCCGCTTAGCAGCCTCTGACGAACAGGCCATCGACCTGCTGCTGCAGAACGAGGTGGATCGAGGCTTCGTCATAGGCCCCTTCACTCAGCCCCCCTTCAATATGTGGAGAGTTAGCCCTATTGGGCTTGTCAAGGGCAAGTTTTCCAATAAAAAACGTTTAGTGTATGACCTGTCTGCGCCTCGTTCTTCTCACATTCCCAGCTTAAACTCCTTGATCCCTTCTGAGGAGTTCTCCTTAAAGTACTCCTCCGTGGACATGGCAATTCAGGCCATCCTTAAAGTAGGCACAGGTGCGTGGCTGGCCAAAGCGGACATATCCGACGCCTTCAAACTGTTGCCTATCCACCCGTCCCTCTGGTGCTGGCACGGGATTAAGTGGAAGGATCAATATTACTTCGCTACGAAGTTGACGTTCGGCTCCAAAAGCAGCCCGTGGCTGTTCGACATGTTCGCTCAGTCCCTCGAGTGGATTCTCTTACACAAGGTCGGCTGTCAGCAAATTATCCACTACCTAGACGACTTCTTGTTGATAGAACGGCCAGGCACACCTCCGAGGGATCTCGACAAGTTAAGGACCGTCTTTGGGAACCTCAATGTTCCCATCGCTGAACATAAGGTGGAAGGACCCGCACGTTCAATCACCTTCCTTGGAGTCAATTTAGACACCAGCTCCATGAAAGCCAGCCTGCCCCTTGACAAACTAACCCGCATCAAGGCGGCACTCCACGAATTCACTCGGACCAGGGGATGTACAAGGAGACAGCTGCAGTCGCTGTTGGGCATGCTCAACTATGCCATGCGCATTATTCCACAAGGCCGTTCCTTTGTATCACGTCTGTTGGTCTACCTGTCTCAGGCTCAAGACCCGGATCAAATCCTCTGCCTAGACACCGCAGCTTTAGCAGACCTGGCAATGTGGGACAAGTTCCTGTCCAACTGGAATGGCATCTCTCTCTTCATCCCATGCATCTCACCTCTCTCACCACAGGTAGTCACAGATGCCGCGGCCTCTACAGGGTTTGCAGCAATTTTTGGCCACCATTGGTTCGCCGGACCCTGGCCTTCTCAAATTCTTAGGATCCCGGGGTTTAGTCAATCCTCTTCACTCTTCGAGCTCTACCCCATGGTTGCAGCCGCCCAGCTCTGGGGCCCTACCTGGTCTGGTCAAACGGTAGGCTTCACCACCGACAATCAGGCCACAGCCGAAATTGTCAATAAAGGCAGGTCTAAATCTCCCTCCGTGATGTCCTTCCTACGCAGGCTGGTGCAGCTGTCGCTACAACACCAATTTAACGTTGTCTGCATGTTTATCCCAGGGAAATATAACCTCGCAGCTGACGCCCTGTCCCGTTTTAATTTCCGGTCCTTCTTTCTACAGGTTCCCAGTGCAGATACCGCGTCAGCGCCTATCCCGCATTGGTCGCAGTTGACCCTGGACTAGAGCCGCATCTACTAGGAGCCACGCAGCTCATCAACCGTTCTTTATCGGACAATACGCTGAAAGCCTTCCAGGTAGCCTGGAAGGCCTTCAACACATTTCTGGTGGCCTCCACAGTAGGCACCCCCACAGATGCTAGACACATACTAGCCTTCATCTCGTACTGCCACAACCAACTGGCCTTGTCTTTTAACACCATCCGCTTATATTTAGCTGGCGTTCAGCACTTCCTCTCAATCCAGGATCCTACCAATCCCTCTGTTTTTTTGTCCCACGCTGTCCGAGCCATACTACGCGGCATCCAAAAACAACAGCCGCCAGTGAAAGTCAAACGGCTCCCCATCACCAGTTCCATTTTCAGGGACATGTCCACCATACTCAACAGCTACCCCTTCGGTGCTCTCCCCAGTCTGGTCATACAGGCAGCCATTTACCTAGCCTTCTATGGCTTCCTTCGGCCCGGGGAGTTCACTCACAACAGCCCACACAGCCCAGTCCTCCGCAGACGTCATCTGCTCCGTCACCAGGACCATTTCATCCTCCACCTCCCGGTAACCAAGACCCAGCAGACAGGCACCAGCGTAGACATCCACCTCTTCAAGACTAACAATGCCTGGTGCCCGGTCGCGGTGCTTACACAGCTTCTCTCTCGGCTACCCGAGCTCCCGGACTCTAGCCCTCTTTTGCCCTTCCCGGTCAAACCACTAACTAACCACCAATTCATTAAGCATGTCAGGATTCTCCTCCGCAACTTGCTCCTCAATCCCAGTGAGTATTCCGGCCACTCCTTCCGCATCGGAGCAGCTTCATCCGCATCCCGGCATGGGGTCCCGGACCACGTCATCAAAAGGTTGGGCAGGTGGAAGTCGGCCTGCTTCACTCGGTACATCCCTAACCCACAGGTAGAGATGTCACGAGCATTCACTCAACTGGCTCAATAAAGATTAACCAGGAAACAATAAAACTCTTATCCCTACCTGACTGTTTTGCCCCCTTATTTTGGTATACCGTCCATTAGACCAAGGCACACTTTCAGGTCCATTTCATATAAGGTGTCTCATGATAAGCTTGTTTTGTTCAGATACATATCGGCCATAGGGCTCCAGCCATAAGTAAGAAGGCCAGTATGGCGGCCTGAATTTATGGGAGGAGCCCGGGGGGTATTTAACCAGCCCGTTCGCCTGGGGTAGTTGTCGGTTTCCGGTGCGCAATACCCTCCCTCCCATCCCCTTTTTAGGGCATTTATCTAAAACATTTCTCTTCAATCACATTTATTCTAATTACTGGGTATGCCCCCTTATTTTGGTATACCGTCCATTAGACCAAGGCACACTTTCAGGTCCATTTCATATAAGGTGTCTCATGATAAGCTTGTTTTGTTCAGATACATATCGGCCATAGGGCTCCAGCCATAAATATATATATATATATATATATATATATATATATATATATATATATATATATATATATATATTCTTATAGCTCATATATAGTCACGACTCATGTATAGAGGAGAGAGGATCCGCATAGTGTACTATGTCTTGTTTATTTCAATAAATTATTTAAATCGCATTTACATTGTTCCAGAGTAAAAAACACATGCTTCAAAACATATCAAGTAGGGCAGTCCACTCGCTCCAGGAAGCAGCTTGGTTCTCTCACAACCTCACCTGCGTTCCACCGCTCGCCGGATGTGACGTTGATGGGAAGCCGGAATCTACGTTGATGCGCTTTGTCCTTTTCACAGGGCATTATCAAAGATGGCTGATCACTGACCACCAGAGCCCCATGCACTACAATTTTCGCTGCCTGGGGTTGACTTATTAAAGGGGAGTTCCAGGCTTTTTATGTTTATTGAAAGTCAGCAGCTACAAAAAGTGTAGTTGCTGACTTTTAATAAACAGACATTTACCTGTTCCACGGTCCAATGATACGGCCAAACGGGGTGGTGCCCCTCCCCCCCCTCCTCTCCGCCTGGCGCTTCCATTGCCACTCTGGGCACCCGGCCGTGACAGCTTTGGGCTTCATGGCCGGGCAGGCACGGCGCATGCGCGAGTCGCGCTTCACTCCCGGAGTGGACAGGCAATCTCCACGTGTCCCAGGAGATCGCCTAGAGGGAGGGGCCGCCTAAGGTGAAAGGAGGAGCCGCCTTGGCGGTCCCTGGGCGGAAAGAGGAAGTGGGACAGGAAGTCCCCCTCCTAATGAAGCCCCCATTCCCCCCCCCCAAAAAAATACAAATGTGGCATGTAAGGGGGCAAGGAGTGCTTAAAGCGGAAGTTCCATTTTTGGGTGGAACTCTGCTTTAAAGACAAATAGCCTGTTCACTTTGCAAGATAAGTTGCACAGTTTGCTGTTTTTTTGTTTTACTTGCATGTGATTGGGTATTCTTTGCAAAAATTTAATTTCACCGCATCTACTAAGCTCAGGGGATAATTTCCTTGCACGGTGCATTTAAAGTGGTTGTAAAGGTAGAAGGTTTTTTTATCTTAATGCATTCTATGCCCCCCCCTGATTCTTACCTGAGGTCCATCTTGATCCAGCGATGTTGATGTCTCGGCTGCCTGGGACTCCCCTCCTCATCGGCTGAGACAGCAGTGTGGCTCCCACTGCCATCAATCAAAGTCAGTCAGCCAATGAGAGAAAGGGAGTGGGATTGGGCAATGGCTTCATGTCTAAATGGACACAGGGAGCTGTGACTCAGCTTGGGTACCCCCATAGCAAGCTTCTTGATGTGGGGGCACTCAACAGAAGCGAGGGGTCAGGAGTGCCAAAGAGGCACCAGAGAAGAGAAGGATCTGGGCTGTTCTGTGCAAAACCACTGCACAGAGCAGGAAAGTGCAGCGTTTGCTATTTTTAACCAAAAAAAAAAGAGACTTTAGTAGTATCACTTTAAGCCTAGTACAGACTGCTATTTGTTTTCCATTCAACTCAGTGGGCTGAATGAAAAAAAAAACTGACTCTGGTCATTGTCCATTGGCTGAAAGCAGTAATCATGAGCCGGTCAACAAATCTTTTTCGTTTATGCTCCTTTAACAGAAGCAGACCGGCTGCAGTACACATGGGCTGAATGCTGATGCCTTTTGACATTCAGCTCGTGTGTACGGGGCTTTAGTAAGTCGACCCCATTGTATTTATTTTCTGTTTCTTTGTTTTCTTTAAAGTAATATTGAAGTGTTTTTTCTTGTTTTTTTTTTAATAATAAACATGTTATGCTACTCTGTGCAGTGTTTTTTCACCGAGCAGCCCCTAACCTCTTCTTCTCTGAGGCCCTCACTGGCGCTCCTGGCCCCTCCCTCCTGTCGAGTGCCCCTACAGCAAAACAGCTTACTTTGAGGGCACCCAAACAGAGCATGGGTGCCCATTCAGACATGGAGCTGCTGATCAGCTGAGCCCCCTCTCTACTTATTGGCTCATTGACTTTGATTGAAAGCAGCAGTAGCCAATGGCGCCCACAGCTGTCTCAGCCAATGAGGAGGGAAAGTCCCGGACAGCCAAGACTGTCGTGCAACATTGCTGGATCAAGATTAAGCTTAGGTAAGTATTAAGGGGGGCTGAGGGCGGCTGCTGCACACAGAAGGTTTGTTGACTTAATGCAAAGAATGCATTAAGATAAAAAAAAAAAATTCTACCTTTAGAACCACTTTACGGATTTAAATGAAAACATAGCAAGGACAATTCCTGTCAAGGAGGATGCATTTAAAAAATCAGTGCACAAGGCAGTGAAAATCTGGGGCTGAGAAATTTTCTGATGCAGTCCCCCTTTTTGGTACCTTCCCTTGGAGTGTCAGTTGGAATGCTGTAGATGTGTTTTAGTAAAGTAACTAAAAAAGTAAGAAGTAAAGACAAGGGAAAGAGAGGAAGTAGGGCACACTAGGGAGAAATGGTAAACTGAGGATTGAGAGGGTAAGTCCACCGAGAGTGGGTATGAGCCACTCATTGACCAAGCAGAGGGGCCTAGCTATCTAGTTAGGATGGTCAGATGTCAGTAGCAAGTGGGTATAATTTTCAGTCAAAGAGGTCCAAACCCATTCGTCTGTGTTTATTTTCTGGTAGCTATTATTATTTGTTTCTTTTTATGATTGTGCCTAAAATAAAAATTTTCATATAAAGACTGGAAGGGTAAAGTACCCCCATATTTTCTTCTAATTAAAACATTTATACAACCTATTAATCATATGAGTTGTAGGTAACTAATATTTGTTGTGGGGTTCCCTGAAACCTGGAGGCTATTGCAAGGGTTCCAACATACAGTAGTAAAAGGGTAATAAAGGCTGTTCTAGCCAATACACAAGTAACCCTATTTAAAACACAATGCAGCTCACCTAATTTGATAATATAAACCAGTACACTGAAAATATGAACTTATGGATATAATTTGTTAGTATTGCCTATTGCATTATGGCTAAAAAAGCTCCTGAATTAATTATTGTGCACAAATAGAAAAGTTCACATTTTGCATTATGCCATGCAGAACTGAGTCACAGCTGTGGACAGAAAATGGTTGGGCTAGTTGAAAAAAAAAACACATCTTCTTTAAAAAATAAAAGAACCAGTGTAAACCCTTACAACACACTTTCACCTACAGGTAAGCCTAGATTAAGGCTTACCTGTAGGTCCAAGAAATATCTCCTAAACCTACACGGTTTTGGAGATATTTGCCGAAAGAAAGGCACCGCTGTCTACGGCGCATGCGCTGTAGACAGCGGCGCGCAGGCACACTGAGCGCGGCACCGTCAACGACAAAGATGCCGCGCATGGCGGCTCCCGTGCGCATGCGCGGGAGTGACGTCATCGCGGCTTCGCCGAATGACAGCGGCAGAGCAGCGAGACCCACCAAGAAGATGGATGCGCTGGACTACAGGGGACAGCGGTGACATCGCTGGCTCCTGTGTCAGGTAAGTGACACATAATGGACTACTATGCGATGTGATGCCTTTGCAGGGAATGAAAGAGGAAGTAAACTCATCAGGGGTTACTTCCTCTTTAACTTACTTGGGCCTTGTTCAGGGCAAATTCTGTGAGCATGAATAAAGTTCAGATGCTGAATGTGAATCCCAATAAAGTCAATAGGAACAGAATGTTTAAAACACTAATGGCCATTTTATAGCTAATATGCTAAAGCCAGCCATAGATGGTTCTAATCTCAGCCAGTTTAGCAAGGACTGGTCGAGAGTCAAACCGTGTATGGGCAGGCTGATTGTACCCAAGTTGATTGATCACTCAACTTGGGTACAGCCAGCCTGTCCGATTTTCCATGCGATTATTGGCATCAGCTACAGCCACCAGCACTAATCACTGTGTGCTCTCCCAGCGAGAAAGAAAATCACATCATCACACCAATTTTAATTGTGTTTGGTGGGGGGGAATCATTTGTGTAAGGTTTAAAAAGAAACATTAAAATGCAAGAGCATTAAATAATATGCAGGGGGATACATTGACCCTGCCGGTGAAGTAACCCATCTGTATCATGTGTATAACCTACTACAGCCCATATTGAGGGAGTGTGGCTTAGAATGGTTCAGGAGTCAAGACCGGGCACACACTCATCCTCCCTATTTCTACAAGTGTGTTTAATTTGACCACCCCCAACTGCTTTATTCTATTTGTAGAAAGAATGGCCGGGGATTTCATTTATTTTTACCCTTATCCAAGGCAAAGATGTGATATAGATGTTAATAAGGGGACCCCACAAAAAAAAATGGCACAGTATTCCCCCTCTAATTCACATGAGGCAGTTTGGGCCTGGTATACATTTTAAGGGGGAACCCCATGCACAAATAAGAGGCCCGTCCTAGAAATCGACACCAGACCCTTATCTGAGCATACAGCCTGACTGGCCAAGAAATAGGGAAGATGAGTGTGTGCCCGATCTTGACTCCTGAACCATTCTAAGCCACACTCCCTCAATATGGGCCTGTACCTTCCTAGGGGGGACCCAGCTTGCAAAGCACCTTTTCCCCACGTTGAAAAGACCAATGGCCTCTTTCCCATAACCCTGGCCCAGTGGTTGTGGGGGTCTGCTGGCAGGGGGCTTACTGAAATCTGGAAGCCCCCTTTAACAATAAGGGGACACTTAGATACCACCATCACATGTGAATAAGTAAGGCATTCATAGTAACTCAATCACAAAAAAATCTAAAGTGTAAACACAAAGATACAGTATGTTACAAGTTCTTTAATATAAAAAAAAAAAAAAAGTCCCATGATGTACATCTATTGCCAATCAAATCATTCAGCAATGTAGATCTACGTCAGTCTTAATACCAAAACACCCGCTGACGTACCAAAAGAGAAAGCTGAACGCTGACACGCATCTGTTCTCATCACTTCCCTCCTGCTGAATGACAGGCCTGGAGAATGACCAGGGATAACATCATTGCCAATATATTGCCACGTACTATCTATGCCTATGATCAATGATGTTACCTGGGACATCTGCCTCTTTGTTTAGTCATCCACCAGACCTCTCATTTGGGGGGAGTTAAACAATGAGATCAGATATGTGTCAGCAGTCAGCAGGTTTTTTCTTTCAACGGATCAGTGAACGTCACCAATTCACAAATCTGGGAACTGGAGAAAATGCAGAGAAAGGCAACCAAACTCATAGGAGGAATGGAGGAGCTCAGCTATGAGGAAATATTAGAGGAACTGAATGTATTCTTTCTTGAGAAGAGGAAATTAGGGGGAATATGATTCACATGTTAATCTCCCTGGCGGTATGATTAGTTCTGATTTTAGGTGCTGAAAGCGGTACAATTATTTTGCATGGAAATTTGGCCCTTTATATTGTAGGCCTGCAATTCTTAGGAATAACTCTCTTAAATCTGTTCAAACCAGAGTCTAGCAGACATCCCGGGTATGATAAAATTTATAATATAATAAATAATGATAATAAATAATAATAAAAATTATTCAATAATGTAATCAAATCCAAAAACACTGAAATTTGTTAATTTGCAGAATTGTTGCTGTCACTAGATTTAGTGTTTGATGACGAATTTCCCCACAAATCGCTATCGCTCAATTCTGCAAGTGATTATAATTTATTATCGCTGTTTTCTAGCTGGTCTAAAATCAGTTTTGACATAAAGGGACACTTTTTGGTTTCTATGGACAATCTCCAAATTCCGGGCAGAAAAAACAGTATTTATAATATAAAAGTGCATGCAGGGCACTGGACAGACCACTAGGGACAAAGGGGTGTGTAATTTTTTTTTATACAGTACTGTAATCTGTAAAATTACAGTACTGTGTGTGTTTTGTGTGTTTTTACTTTTTTCAATTTGGCACCGATCTCCGCTCCCGTGCACTGTAACGTCGCAGGGAATGGAGCTCAGCGGCACTCGGGCACTGTGTGAATCGAGCGGAGGACAGCTCGATCACACAGCGCGGAGGACATCGCTGGATCCAGGGGACAAGGTAAGTAACATCTCCCTGTATCCTCCCTGTATCCAGTGATGCAATCCCGAGTCTGGCTCGGGGTTACCGCTTATGGTACTGAAATCCCAGCCCGAGCCAGACTCGGGATCACCGCCAGGGAGGTTAAATACATTAAATATGTACATGGTCCATATTGTGAACTTGGTGTTGAGTTATTCACTTGAAGGTCATCACAGAGAACAAGGAGCACGCTGAAGGAAAAGAGATTTAATCTCCAAAATACAGAAAGGTTTCTTCACAGTAAGAGCTGTGGAAATAAGGAATGTACTCCCTCAAGAGTTGGTTTTGTCCAGATCAGTTGATCAGCTTTTAAAAAGGCCTGAATTATTTCCTAAATGTACTTAATATAACTGGATACTGACATTTGCAGGTAGAGTTGATCAAGGGAATATCTGATTGCCTCTCGGGGGATCAGGAAGGATTTTTTACACCATGCTGGGGAAAATTGGTTCATGCTTTGTTGGGGTTTTTTGGCCTTCCTCTGGATCAACTGTGGGTATAGGTTTGTGTTGATAGGATTGTAGCATTTTTCCCCCTTTTATTAGTTGAACTAGATAGACTTTTTCTTTCAACCAGACTAACTATGTAACTATGTCAGGACTGATATGAATCTGCATTGCTGGACTACATGATTTGCAATAGATGTACAACGTGACTTTTTTTCTTTATTAGGACCTATCTTTAACCACTTCAGCCCTGCAAGGATTTGTCCTCTTAATGACCAGGCTATTTTTTGGGATTCAACAGTGCATCACTTTAACCACTTCCCGACCAGCGCACGACGATGTACGTCGACAGCATGGCACGGGCAGGCATATTGGCATACATGTACGTCCAATATTCGTTGCCGCCGTGCCATCGGGAGCGCGCCGCCGGCGGCGCGCTCCCGCGCTGGTCGGGACCCCCGTGAGTCCGGTCGCGGGACCCGCGGACTCGATCGCCGCGGGCATCCCCGCGATCGTCTCACGGAGCGGCCGAATGGAGGAAATGCTGTATAAACAACATTTTCCCATTCTGCCTAGCAACTAGTGACGCTGATCTCTGCTCCATGTGATTGGAGCAGAGATCAGTGTACACTAAATGAAAGCCCAACCCCCCCACAGTTAGTAACACACCCCTAGGAACACTTAACCCCTACACTGCCACCCACTGGTTAACCCTTTCACTGCCAGTGTCATTTACACAGGAATCACTGGATTTATATAGCAGGGATTACTGTATAAATGACAATGGTCCCAAAAATGTGTCAAAAATGTCCGATGGGTCTCCGACAATGTCGCAGTCACAATAAAAATCGCAGATCGCCGCCATTACTAGTAAAAAAAAAAAAAAAAAAAATTATTAATAAAAATGCTATAAAACTATCCCTATTTTGTAAACGCTATAACTTTTGCGCAAACCAATCAATAATCGCTTATTGCGATTTTTTTACCAAAAATATGTAGAAGAATACGTATCGGCCTAAATTGAGGGAAAAAAATGTTTTTTAATATATTTTTGGGGGATATTTATTATAACAAAAAGTAAAAAATAATGCGTTTTTTTCAAAATTGTCGCTCTATTTTTGTTTATAGCGCAAAAAATAAAAACCGCAGGGGTGATCAAATACCACCAAAAGAAAGCTCTATTTGTGGGAAAAAAAGGACGTCAATTTTGTTTGGGAGCCACGTCGCACGACCGCGCAATTGTCAGTTAAAGCGACGCAGTGCCGAATCGCAAAAAGTGGTCTGGTCTTTGACCAGCAAATTGGTCCGGTCTGAAAGTGGTTAACCGACAATTGCACGGTCATGGGACACTGTACAAAAACAAAATTGATGTTCTTTTTTTCCCACAAATAGAGCTTTCTTTTGGTGGTATCTGATCACCTCTGCAGTTTTTATTTTTTGTGATATAAACAAAAAGAGAGTGACAATTAAAAAAATATATATTTTTTTTACTTTCTGCTATAATTCATATCCAAAAAAGAAATAAAATATATATGTATATATATATATATATATATATATATATATATATATATATAAATGAATACATCAATTTAGGCCAATATGTATTCTTCCACATTTTTTTGAAAAAAAATTGCAATAGGTGTATATTGATTGGTTTGCGCAAAAGTTATTGCGTCTACAAACTAGGGGAAAGATTTAGGGACTTTCTTTATTGTTTTTACTGGTAATAGCGGAGATCTGCAATTTTTAGCGGGACTGCAACATTTTGGCAGACAAATCTAACCTCAAATGACACTTTTTGGGGACTAGTGACATTATTACATTGATCAGTGCTAGGGTTGTCCCGATACCGATACTATCAGTATCGGTGCCGATACAGAGTATTTTCAGGAGTGCTTGTACTCGTGCAAATGCTCCAGGTGCCTAGTCCGATACCTGGACACTCAGGAACAATTGGTGCAGCGGGGGGAAAGTTATATTTACTGATCTCCCTGTGTGGCTTTCAATAAAGTAGCTAACAGATGCTTCTCCTCCTCTCCCCTCTCCTTTCTCACCTCTGCGGCTTTCTTCTACTTTATTGAAAGCCAAATAGGGAGATCAGTGATTATAATTTCCCCCGCCGCTGCACTGATCATTCCTGAGTGTCCCCTGTATCCTCCTCCGGCTTCCTTCTGTGTCCTCCTCTGTGCTCCTCTTAGGGCTCCTGCCGTCCCCCGTCCTCCTCCGGTCCCCTTCTGTGTGCCCCTCTGGCCCCCCCTTATTCCTCCGCTCTCCCTCTGTGTGCTCCTCCAGTCCCCCCCCCCCCCCCCCATCCCAGATCTTTAAGGATGGAGAGTAGAGATATGTTGTTTACCGGTTCCTTCCCTTTCCAAATGCACTACTGACTCTGTGCACTCATAAGTGATAGGGATGATCCCAATGCTCGAGATGAACATAAGTTCGACTTGAACATTGCTTGTTTGTTTACTCGCAAACTAACCAAACGTATGGGTCGTTTGTGGCAAATTCGAGAGCCATGGAGCACCCTATAATGCACTGTGAGATCGCATTGCATTGACGGCTGCTGACTCACAGCACACTCGGTTGTGAGAGCTAGTCTTGGCCAAAGGCCAGGGTGCCTTTAGCCAATCATGGCTCAGGGGGCTAAGTCCACACCCCACACTATATAAAGCTGCTTACACGGTGAGCATATATAGTGTTATAATTGAGAGAATGTTAGCTAGAGGCAGTTTAATATATATATATATATTTATTTATACAGTGTAGTCAGTGTAGACAGTCCAGTATTTATATATATAGTGCAGTCTGTGTAGATTATATATACAGTTCAGGCAGTTTAACTTTGGTTCTGGCATAGATTTTAAGGGTAACTCCATGCCATTTTTTTTTACAAATTGGCGTGAGGGCCCCCCAAAATCTATACCAGACTCTATCCGAGTAAGCAGCCTGGCAGGCCAGTAAAGGGGGGGATGAGTGAGCACTCCCCTCCTGAACCATACCAGGCTACTTACCCTCAACATGGGGAGGGTGCTTTGGCGTCCCCCCCAAAGCACCTTGTCCCCATGTTGATGGGGACAAAGGCCTCATCTCCACAACCATGGCCCGTTGATTGTGGGGGTCTGCGAGTGGGGGGCTTATCAGAATCTGATATCAGAATCTCCAGATCCCAGCCCCCCATGTGCATGGCTATGGGGTACCCATTTACCAAAAAAGTGTCAAAAATTAAAAACCACAAAAGACAGTTTTTGATAACTTTATTAAAAAAGAAAAAAAAAGCCCGCTGACTGCTGTCTCTTGGCTGTGACATCTGTTATATAGGCAAGGGAAGCGCCATCCGATGACATAACTAAGTGACCCTGTCCCTTCTGACATCATGTGCCGTCAGAGGGGGCGAGTGGCCCTGCCCTTGCCTATATAACAGCTGTCACAGCGAAAAGACCTCCCATGGAGGCAGAGTATTTTAATTTGTTTTTCTATTTTTCTGGTTCATCGGCAGTGGTATTGATGACGGATGTGCAGCGTGGAACTTCCTTTCTTTTTTAATATAGAAATTGTCAAAAACTGTCTTTTGTGGATTTTACTTTTTGACACTTTTTTGGTGAATAGGTAGGAGTACAATGTACCTGATACCCATTCACATGGGGGGGGGGGGGGGGGTGGGATCTTGTTAAAAGGGGCTTCCAGATTCCGATAAGCCCTTCGCCTGCAGAACCCCACAACCACTGTGTCAGGGTTGTGGGGACGAGGCCTTTCTCTTCATCAACACAGAGACAAGGTGCTTTGGTGGGGATCCCAAAGCACCCTCCCCATGTTGAGGGCATGTGGACTGGTTTGGTTCGGGGGGGGGGGCACTCGCCCGCCTCCCCATCCTGTCCTCCAGGCTGCATGCTAGGATAAGGGTCTGATATACATGCGGCGGATGATCTGTGAGTGTTTAACACTTTACTTTTTTGTGAATGAATAAGGTTACTATGTATTCTTTACATGGGGGAGGGTGGTATCTGGGACCCCCCTTATTGTTAAAGGGGACTTCCATATTCCAATAGGCCAGGGTTGAAGGAAAGAGACTCTTGGCCTCATCAATGTGAAAACAGGGTGCTTTGGTCCTCCCTGGGAAGGTTCCCCCCACATGATGAGGGAGCATGTGGCCTGGTATAGTTTATGCTTTCCTGGCCTTCCAGGCTTGGATAAGGGTCTGGTGAGGATTTTTTGAGGTATACCTTGTGATTTTTTATTTTTGTGTGAGGCTTCTTCTTAAAATTCACTCCAGACCACAATATTTTGGTATGGATTTGTGGGGGAATCACATGCTTTTTGTGTTCATGGGTTTTTTGGGTTCCCTCTTAAAAATCTATACCAACACCTTATCCAAGCATGCAGCCTGACAGACCAGGAAAGGAGGCAACAAGCCTTTCCCCCACCCCACTCCCCCTGAACTTTTCCAGGCTACATATACTCAACATGTACATCCTCAACCTTGCAAGGGGGGACAAAAGTACCCCATTTTCATAAGAACAAGCGTCTCTTTTGTATAACCCTGGGGAATTTGGGGGATCTGTGGGAGGGAGAACACTATTTTGTTTTTTAAGGGTCCCCCTTAAAATTCATGCCAGACATGAAGGGTCTGGCATGAATTAGGGGGACCCCCCACATTGCCCTGTCATTATCTTTACCAACTAATGACAGTGGGAAGTTGTCATATATAATAACGGTAGCAATATTACTATTATACATGCATGATGTTCATCTCCTACCAAATGCGCAAACGTCCTGTGTTTGAACGAATGTCTGAACTGTGAAGGTTTGAACTGAAGTTGTGTTTGGATCATACCTTGAAGAAGAACATCAGTTCCTTTTTAGTGCACATGCATGAGACATGCTGCACATTCAGAATGGCTCCACTGTCTCCTGGAACATGTGATGTGTCCCAAGAGGTTTGCAGTCTGGGAGGGGGGTTGGAAGGGGGACAAACTTGAAGAAGGTGGAGGTGGGGGGGGGGATCAGTGAAACTCTCACTTTGAAGTGATGTTCTGCTTTAGAGGGGTAATACCTGCAAGGGAAAAGGCATAATGAGCTAGTATGCACTGCTCATACCGCTCATGCACATACTTATCATAGAACGATGCCACGACCATCTCGCCCAATACACGTCGAGGGAGCTGACATGTTCCCTCTGCTTGTTTTCCGGATATCACGGCTCCGGCGCTGTGAGTGGCCAGAGCGGTGATATCGTCACTCCCACGCATGCGCGCAGGAGATTTCTTTCTGGCAGGGTCCGGCGTCTGCGGGGCTTCCAGCAGAGAAACCCCTGTGCACATGCGCCGCTGCAATCAGCGGCTCATTGCCAGGGGAATACCTTCTAAACCATACAGGTTTAGGAGATATTTTTTTTTACCTACAGGTAAGCCTTATTATAGGCTTACCTGTAAGTAAAAGTGAAAAAAAGAGTATACCGCCTCTTTAAGCTCATTCCTATGCAGAACACTAACACTGCAATTGAGCCAGAAGAAGGCACCAAATCCTACAATTCTAATATATGTTTAGCATAAAAAGTTGTTTTTCAGCTGGCCCTAGAAGTGAGTTGAAGTGTACTCATGTAGGTCCAGATTGTTTTCTGTATCAGTGTTTAACTATACTTGTGTGTGTAATGTATTTTACTGACTGCAGAGGTGCTGTACACTTTGGGGGTTATTTACTAAAGGAAAATCTATTTTGCACTGCAAGTGCACTTGAAAGTGCACTTGGAAGTAAAGTTGCTGTAGATCCGAGGAGGACATGCAAGGAAAATAAAAAACAGCATTTTAGCTTGCACGTGATTGGTTGATTAAGTCAGCAGAGCTTCCCCTTATTTCAGATTTCCCCCTCCCATTTAGAGCGACTGCACTTCCAAGTGCACTTGCAGTGCAAAGTGGATTTGCCTTTCGTAAATAACCCCCAGTGTGTGCATGCATGGGTAAACATTGATGCTTACTAAGGATGAGCCCCCCTGTTCAGTTCGCACCAGAACCTGCGAACAGACCTAAACTTCGTGTGAACTTTATAACCCTATTAAAGTCTATGGGACTCGAATGTTCAAAATCTAAAGTGCTAATTTTAAAGGCTAATATGCAAGTTACTGTTCTAAAAAGTGTTTGGGGACCTGGGTCCTGCCCCAGGGGACATGGATCAATGCAAAAGAAAGTTTTAAAAACGGCAGTTTTTTCGGGAGCAGTGATTTTAATAACGATTAAAGTGAAACAATAAAAGTGTAATATTCCTTTAAATTTTGTATCTGGGGGTGTGTATAGTATGCCTGTGAATAGGGGGCATGTTTCCTGTGCTTAGAACTGTCCCTGCACAAAGTGTCATTTCTGCAGAAAACAAAGCCCTTTAAAATCACTCACGGCTATAATGAATTGTCAGCTCCTGTAATACAGAGAACACTCATTGAAAGTCATTGATAAAAAAAAAAAGCGTGGGGTTCCCCTCAATTCAATTACCAGGCCCTTCAGGTCTGGTATGGATATTAAGGGGAACCCTGCGTCAAATAAAAAAATAATTGACGTGGGGGTCCCCCCAAAAATCCATACCAGACCCTTTATCCGAGCACACAACCTGGCAGGCAGCAGGAAAAGAGGGGGGGACGAGAGAGCGCCCCCCTCCTGAACCATACCAGGCCACATGCCCTCAACATTGGGAGGATGCTTTGGGGGTCTGTGACCCCTCAAAACACCATGTCCCCATGTTGATGGGGACAAGGACCTCATCCCTACAACCCTGGCCGGTGGTTGTGGGGGTCTGCGGGGGGTATACCGGAATCTGGAAGCCCCCTTTAACAAAGGGACCCCCAGATCCCGGCCCCCCCTGTTTGAAATGGTAAAGGGGTATAAAAGTATCCCTACCATTTCACAAAGAAAGTGTAAAAAATAATTAAATAAGACAAACACACTTTTGAAAAATTCCTTTATTAAAAAAAAAAAAAAAAAAAAAACATTCCAGTGGTGGTAATCCACTCTTGCTATGCAGCGACGGATGATCATCTCTCCGGGGTCCAGCGATGGCTGATCTGATCCAGTGACGGGGGATTTCTCAGTCCTGCGCAGCAAATCCATCCATCCATCTTCTCTCTCCACTGAGGAGACACTGCGGGGATCCCAGCGGCTGACGTTTCTTATATGAGGAGGGTGGGGGCACCCGTCACCTGACCCCGCCCCTCTCTGATGCTAGTGGGGGAAGCTAGGCTTCCCCAATGACATGTGGGTGACCCTGCCCCCCCCCCTCTGATGTAAGGGAAACCTGCGTTACATCAGAGGGGGCGGGGTCACCCATACGTCATTGGGGAAGCCCGGTTCCCCCCACTAGCGTCAGATGGGGCAGGGTCAGGTGACGGGTGGCCCCGCCCTCCTCATATAAGAAACATCAGCCGCCGGGATCCCACAGTGTCCTCAGTGGGGACAGAAGATGGATGGATGGATTTTCTGCGCTGGACTGAGAAATCACCCATCGCTGGACCCCAGAGAGATGATCATCCATCCCTGGATAGCAACAGTGGATTACCACCGCTGGAATCTTTTTTTTATTTTTAATAAAGGAATTTTTCAAAAGTCCGTTTGTCTTATTTAACTATTTTTTACACTTTCTTTGTGAAATGGTAGGGGTACTTTTGTACCCCCTTACCATTTCAAACAGGGGGGGGCAGGATCTGGGGGTCCCCTTATTAAAGGGTGCTTCCAGATTCTGATAAGCCCCGTGCCCGCAGACCCCCACAACCACCGGCCAGGGTTGTGGGCATGAGGCCCTTGTCCCCATCAACATGGGTACATGGTGCTTTGAGGGGTCACAGACCCCCAAAGCATCCTCCCAATGTTGAGGGCATGTGGCCTGGTACAGTTCAGGAGGGGGGGCGCTCTCTCGCCCCCCTCTTTTCCTGTGGCCTGCCAGGTTGCGTGCTCGAATAAAGGGTCTGGTATGGATTTTTAATTTGACACGGGGCTCCCCTTAATATCCATACCAGACCTGAAGAAGGGTCTGGTAATTGAATTTGGATGAACCCCATGCTTTTTTTTTTATCAATGACTTTCAATGGGTGTTCTCTGTATTGCGGGAGCCGACAATTCATTATAGCCGCGAGTGATTTTAAAATACTTTTTTTCCTGCAGAAATGACACTTTGCGCAGGGACAGTTCTAAGCACGGGAAACATGCGCCCCTTCACAGGCATACTATAGACACCCCCCAGGTACGAAATTTAAAGGAATATTACACTTTTATTGTTTCACTTTAATCATTATTAAAATCACTGCTCCCGAAAAAACTGATGTTTTTAAAACTTTTTTTGCATTGATCCATGTCCCCTGAGGCAGGACCCAGGTCCCCAAACACTTTTTAGGACAATAACTTGCATATTAGCCTTTAAAATTAGCCCTTTAGATTTCTCCCATAGACATGTACAGAATTTGCCACGAACACCCCAAATTGTTCACTGTTCGACGAACAGGTGAACAGGCAATGTTTGAGTCGAACATGAGTTCGACTTGAACTCGAAGCTCATCCCTAATGCTTACACATATTTAACTAATTTATAAGGCTGACTGAACACCAGACCTGCAAATCCACACTTCTGGTAAAACTATGAGGTTGATTTATTAAAACAAAAATCTGGTGCAGCTCTACATTTTTTGTCAACGCTTAATTGAACAAGCTGAAATTAGAAGCTGATTGGCTGCTATGCACAGCTGTACCAGATTTCACACTCTCCAATTTAAGTAAATCAACCCCTATGTGTTTTTTATGCTGGGTATATTTTATGCCTAAATATGTTCCTATGTGTGAAGTCCCCTTGTCGTTTGCAATGACCTTAAAGCTGAACTCCCTAATACTCTTAAAGTTACCCCAACACTTCCCATTTTCTTCCTTAGTAAGAGTTAGTTGTTTTCATTTCAATTAATTACCTATATTTCAGGAAATTATCTACTGAAAACGTATTGATGTCATCACTGTAAGTTTGAAAATGCAAAGATGCAGAGCTACTGATAAGAGAGATCATCCGGGCATAGACATCACATTCTTGGTATTTGCATAAACTGCTAGTCTATTCAGCCAGGACAGACCCAGAGATTCCTGGCTATCAATCAATTGAGATTGTAGGACACACCCCCCCAAAACCCCACAACCCCATAATACCATAACTAAATAAAACAAGGAGATCATCTTTAATTTTGGCAAAACTTCGCCGCGGTTCCTTTATTGGTTTTCAACAGTGTATTTATCATCACCTTTTTATTAAATCACGTAACCATAAATTCAACCAAACAGAAATCTATCTGCTCAGTTCTTAGAACTCGAGCAGTAGCACAATTTTAAATATAAATAACAGTCCCCCCCAGAATCTGGGGTGACCCTACCACATATAGGTGCTCGCGACTGTGGCGGGAGGAAAGGAGCTCCAATCTTCTTGGTGGTCCACAGGAAAAGAGAAAAAACCCCTTGACCTGTTAACCTTATATAGCCTCAGAATAGCTTCCAGCAAATTCCCTTACACCTGATTGGTTCTTCCCTAATCCCTTGCTTTCACCTTCTTCAAGGGGCCTCACCCAAATATCATACCTATTGCTGTCCTGCTAGCTACACTAATCTATAATATATGACAAGGGGGGTTGGGGAGTCCACAATCTCAAGAAAGTGGACCCATAATGTGTCCCCTTTTTTCATTCTACAGTCACTGATGGGTGGGAGGTCCCTGGCTGTTTACAGCTGTTTGCTTCCTGCAGTGGGAGGTCCCTGGCTGTTTCCAGCCAGGGACCTCCCACTGCAGGATGCATGAAGTGGGTACACCAATGCCTTTTTTACCTTCCTAGAGGTAATCCCAAGTGGGGCTCGGGGTGAATTTTCATTACCAAAAGAGGTAACCCTGAGGCACACTCAGAATCGCATCGCAGGATCCAGGCAAAGTTATTTACCTTGTCCCCAGGATCCTGCAATGTTTCCCCGCTGTGTGTGCGAGCTGTGTCCTCCTCTGGATCTATCACAGTGCCAGGCAACACACAGGGATGGAGCCCGGCGCCAAATTCAAAAAGTAAAAAACACATAATACATACAGTACACTGTAATCTTACAGATTACATTACTGTATCAAATGTATTTCCCCTCTCTTTTGTCCCTAATGCTTTGTCCAGTGTCCTGTCTGCAGTTTTATATTATATTTACCATTCTTTCTGCTGGAAACTTGAGAATGTCCATAACAACCAAAAAGTGTCCCTTTACGTCAAAAGCGGTTTTAGACCAGCTAGAAAACAGCGGTAATAAAATAGAAGCACAGAATTGAGCGCTAGTGATTCGTAGGGAAATTCTTCATCAAACACTGAAAGTAATGACAGCGACAATTCTGCAACTGAGAGGAAGGGGGCAAGAAGTGTGGGACTTTGTGTGAAGCACATGGTAGCGAAAGGATAATTAAGCTTAACAAAAGGAATTTAATTCAAGTAACAATGTAGACATACGTATATTGTTAATATCAAGATAATTGATAACACGGTAACAACAGTAACCATGATCATAACAAAAGTGTCTCAAAATGTAACCACTGATGTCAAAGATAGAAAAATAGACATGATAATCAACAGTAGACAAATTAATGACAATAATATCTAAATTAAAATCATAATAAAATTCCATAGTTCAACAAAAACAAGGTTGGGTAAAATCATGATTATGAGATAATGCCTGCAGGACCCATGGCCTCACTGGACCTGTAGAGGTAAATATTGTATAGTAGCTTAAAAGAGGTGTGGATAGGGGGAAACACGACATCAGGTAACTCTACGTTTTTTCGTGCCTGATATGCCACTCATCAGGAGCATGCGCGTGATAATCTAAAATGGAGATTATATGGAAATGATCGATAATCCTTACAAGCATAAGCAGGGGTAAGGTGACACCTCAAACAGCACTGAAGTACATACTTACCGTACTAATTGAGATTCGTCTGGTAATGGTGCAGCGGTGAGACGCCAAAAAACGTCCAAAAAACCTCCAACTGGGAGCCATGGCCTTTAAAACCTTTAAAAAACTGGCATAATTTTTTTTCCCCAGAGTTCACCTTTATTAAAGTGTGGAAATTTGCACTAAGTTTTAAAACCCACTTATGTGTTCATACAAGGTGATCATATTTCCCCCCCTTAATTGCCACTTCTCAAAATAAATTTGGTTTAGATAATCTCTTCTTTTAACTTTATGATCACATAGAAGAAAAACCCTTTTGCCGATGCCTCACCCATAGCATCTGAATAAAGATCTAAATTTCCTAAAAGACACCTTTTTCAACAGGGTGCAAAATGCCTAAAAATTTCCCCAAATTGCACAAATTTACAGCAAACCAGTAGGTGAATCAAGCCTGCCTTTTTTGTTACACATTTTTTTTTTATTGTGCAGCATTACAACCTCTGGCACTGTGCAGATCAGCTGGAATACCAGTCAGTGCCAGTGTGCAAAGGTATATTGCTTTGTGAAAATCACCTCTAATATTGGGTGTCCTAGATGTACAGAGGCCATGTAAAACTATTAGTTTAGTTATTTACCTTTTACAATGGGATACCTGAAGATTGTGCATTTATGCATTTAAAGGGTGCCACAACTGAAAAAAGATTGAGAAACAATGCTATAGAAAATAAGCAATATTTTGACAAATAAAAAAATATATAATTGAAAGTCAAACATTTTGGTCATATTTGATAAAGTTAGTTTTATTCTGTAAAAAACATCTGGATATAAATATTTCTAATGATTATATTATTAAAGAGTCCAAGTTTGTTACTACATTAAGATGATATATGCAATCATATAATAAAAGAGTCAAACTAAGTGACGTATTCTAAATTAAAATAATGTGTTTGAACAAAGTAACTGACCAGATGGACTTTCTTTGCAGTAATTGTATCCATATTTCTATGGTTGCAGGCTCATGTGCTGTTATGACATTCAAAGTCTGCTCTGTAACCCAGCATCATCATGCTGCTGATGACAACACATTGCCATTCTTGCAATGTTTTACATATTTGTTGCGTCTTCAGATCATGCTGCCTTATGTTAAAAATGTCTATTGAATGTTCTACTATTCCTAATCTTCTATTCTAATTAAATTGTGCCAAAATGAAATGAATTAAATTAAAACTGCCTGGAAATTTGTTTATCTGCTGACAGCTTTAACTTAAACCAGAGATCCTGCTGTGGCTTAATTCCAGGAAATTTCATCCCTTACCTAATGACTCAAGGGCAATGTATCCAGTGTATAGCTCTTCTTTGTGTGAATACCATGCTCACCTTTTGCCCTTATCTTGTAATTCTTTGTTCTTTGTAGTTTGTTTCCCAGTAAAGGAAAGGGAACATTAAGAGTTTTCCAAGATTACTAAAAAACTAGTGAGAAATGAATCAGTTTACCTAAATACAGACTGATAACAAATTAATCTTATAAATGGTAAGTGGAGGTTCATAGTTACATAGTTACATAATTAGTAAGGTGGTTGAATAAAACACTAGTCCATCCAGTTCAACCTGTGTGGATATGTGTGTGTGTTCATATCAATAATCATTTACCATATCCCTGCATATTATGTTCACGAAGATGCATGTCCAAGAGTTTGAATTGAATAAAGACATTTTTTAATAGTTGTGTCTCAAAAATCAAATCTTTCACTAGAAATGTACAATACAGGGGTGTGGCACTTTACAATGAATTTAGGATTATCAATACTTCCCACTGAGGCCAAGAATTGTGGAAGTGAGTTCCACATCCTTGCCGCCCTGACAGTTAAATTCATGACAGCTATTGGGGTGCTACTAGAGCCTGAGTTCCATTCCATAGCACAAGCTCCTGAGAGAGAGACAATTTTCCCCGGAGCTTAGTGAATGAAGTGAAGTTCTGCTGATGCCCATCAGTAAATCATCATAATCATAAAAATGTTTTTTTTTAAACAATACATTTTTAATAACATATACTAATTAACAAACAAATCACCATATACATTTGTTAATAATGGTAAGGAAAATGATAATATGTTAGAAAGGTTGGTGTGTGATTATACAACTCTTGATATCCCGGACCATCCTACCCCTAATGGGTTCAAACTGTAGGTATGGACTGGAGATCAAGTTAAGCAGAGCGTTGCGTCCACTTAAAACTTGAAATAAGAAAGGAGAAATAGAAAGATAACAAAACTAACATGACAACCTACATCAACAATAATCTCATATGGGAATTCAGGTTACTTCAAATTGAGGGCCAAAGTTATAAGTTAAATTCCTTTAGGTATTTAGAAGCTCAAGGATGAGATAAAAAAAATGCTGTTTTTTTTATTTTCCAAGAATGGGTATTCTTTGCAATGTGAAATTTTATATTATTCACTAAACCCAGTGGAAGTTTCATTTGAATAGTGCAACTTCCTCTGCAAGTGAATAGCCTATTTGCCTTAAATCAACCCCATAGACTTCAAGTGAAGATCCTACTTTTAATAAGGGGCATTAGGCTAATACGATAGTGGGGTGGAAATCCTTTTCTCCTGAGATGTGCTATACCCAGTAGAAAAAAAACCACATTAAACACCTCATATATATAAATGTGTCCTTTGTTCTTAAAATGTTTGTAAAGCACAAACTTTTTTAAGTTTTGGATTGTTAAAATGTACGTAAAAGCAATGTTTTTTTAAAGACTTTGATTTTTGATAGAATTGGGAGGGGTTGGTCGCCTGTCAAGTTTGTAAGCTTTGTCATCACTGTCAACAATAACCTTCACAATTTGTGTGAGTGGACAAATCATTCAGTGGGCACACCTATTCATATGACAATAAAAAGTTGGTAATTCTGTTCAATTAGGAGAGATTTCTTCTCATTTCCTATGTGTCTACAGGACAGGGAGTAAGAAGAAGTGTACACAGATATACCTGGACAGCAAAAAATAACAGGTGTTTTACCTTCACCTATTCTACCTAAAAATAAAATGTTTTGGCTTTACGTTCACTTTAAGACCCCTGGACCCCTGTCAGTTTTTTTCTCTTGCTGTGTTGCTGTGTGTGTACTGTTGGATAGATTCCCTTAATTTTTTGTCTGTTATATACAGAAGGAGGCCCTATCCAAAGCAATGGGAAGTCCTCACTTTGCCACTAGAACAAGTTAACAAATTAGAAGATTTTTTATTTCTTCCTGTTACTGCAACAGCCCACAAATGTGGAATTAGCCATAACTTTCTGTCATGGCTAATTCCACATTTGGTCAAATGTAACAACTGTAACAATCTCCCCAGCATTGACACAGGCGACAATAATACCCTGACAGGGGACCCTAACCCATCACTACTAGTGGGTTCTAGTAGATTCACAGACATGAGGCTTTGTAATAGAATGTCAACTTCAAAAGTGATCCATGAAGGGAGTTATTTGATGCCATTTATAATTCAAAGTATAAAAAAATATTAGTGAAGTAATCTTGGAATATGTCATAATGCCAGCAGGGCAGTTTTCTTGAGATTTGCTTATCACGCAGCACATTGAATTCCAAACATTAGAAAGAAATCTGGATAAAAGTATCTATTAAAAGCAAAAAAGTTTGCTCTATTTTTAAATCATTCCCCGAGACAGTGCTGACAGGGAAATCAGCAATTGTCTTCACCTGGTGGGGAAGACAGTGATTATCGCTTGCAGCTATAGCAGCCACTAGCGATAATTGCAAGAGAATGCGGCAGGCTGGTTGTACCTAAGTTTATAGATTGATCAGCTTGGTACAACTTGGTACATTCAGCCTGCCCATTAATAGTTCAAATCTGACTAACCTGTGTAAGAAAGATCTGTATAATCAATTTTCAGCCCACTCTGGCCCAGTCTTATGATCTTGCTGCCCTATGTGTGCCATTAGCCGATGCAGGGGAGTTGAGAGAGTGATTACAATGGATGGGCCAAAGAAGCCTATGGGTGGCATTATCAGCCATGGTCAAGCACTATCTCCTCTCCCCTGCAGAATGCACTGGCTGAAATGGGGGATTACATAGACTGGAGAGGTCTAAACACAGATAAGCTAAATAGATAGATAAATATACAGATCTTTCCTACACAGATTAGTCAGAATAGGTGAATAGGTGTTAGGAACACTTTCAACCACTTCCTATTGTAAAATGACAACCAGACTGGAGCTTCCTTATTCTTGTCACAGAAAGTAAAAAAAAAAAAAATATATATATATATATATATATATATATATATATATATAGTAAAAGTTGTATATAGTGAGTGCACCAATCAGTTTAGCTTCTGGCATGCAAGGTGATTATACAAAACCTTGCGAATAGAACAAAACAATAAAAGTGCACCACTTAACAAACAAACGATATATACAAAACACAAAAAGACAATGGATAAAAGTCCAAGTAGTGATATAGTGAACCAAACTGAAATGCAAAGAAGAAAAAAAATGTGGAAAATTCCTCCAAAAATGTAAAATCTTGGTGTACTATGCGCTTACCAAAAATATAAGCTACATCAAGCAGAAAATTATATCCAACAAATTCCACCAAATGCTCTAAAAACATCTGCTGCAAGTGAGCCTCCACCAAAAATATGCACTCACCAGAGATTAGACATAAAAGAGCTCCAATATTAACTCCTTAGCAGGTACCCCTCGTGACTTCTTGTTAGCAGCCTGAACTCCTTCTCCCAGTAACCAACAAACTACACATAAAAAGCTCCTCAAGCAGAAACCCAGAAAATGCTTATATGGTGTAGTATTTTTCTGAAAAAACTTGAAAATCATATATACATAAATGCTGCAACATACTAAAACAGATAAACAAGTTGGCCAGACTTACAACGGTGGCCGCCGCTTCAAGCGCACAGACGTGGCTGTCAGCACGTAGGCCCCTTTTGTGTTACATACTGTCACCAGTCAGTGTCCCAGATCTCTGCCACACCAGTCATATGATGAGGCTCTACTGCTCTGGTGAAAGTATGTAAAAAAAAATAGTGAAAAAATGATTTATTCTTTTAATTTAAAAAAAAAACTGTCACGAAAAATTACAACTCAAAAAACTCACCTGCCTCTTACTAAATACTTTGGACTGGCTGGCTACTTTCTAAAATGGAGTCATTTGGGGGAATAAGATAGGCCGCCAGTACTTCAGGATTAATCAATTGTTTTGTTATTGAGGTGGTTAAGAGTAGTTACGATATACAGTACATCGAATTCCACTTTTTTTTACTTCCTCTTTTGTTTTTAGGCTCCTTTTTAAAATTAGAAATCATTCTTCACTTTTTACTGCATTATCATTTTAAACACTCACAGTCTCCTCCACCGTTTGAACAGTATATGTACCTTCTTTCTTGCAATAAAACATAATTCATATATTAGTGCTTTTGAAATTTTCATGAGCATTGCAATTATTATGATTATTTATTGAAATTTTTATTAATTGATGGCTTTTCATTGTATTTATTTACATTTTTTATTGATATTATTATAATAAATATTGTTTTACAGAATTTATATGGTGCTAGGGTGCATTATTTTACAAAATAGAAAGACTACCATTACAATACAATTTGATACAAGGATAGGAGGTCCCTGCTAATGAAAACATACAATCTAAAGGGAGGGCAATTCAATAACTGTGGGGAATGAATATATGGATAAAATAGAAGAACAGTTTTTGAGTGGAGGTGGTATAGGCTTCTCTAAAGAGATGAATATTCAGGAATCGCCTAAAAGCTGACAGAATAGGACACAGCCAGACCGATTGGGGTGAAAGTTTCAGAAGTGGGAAGAGGCTCTTGAGCAGTTGTGAAGGTAATCATGGGAGGAGGTGATGAGGCAGCTAGAGAATAGGAGGTCTTGGGAGGAGCAGAGTGGATGGTTTGGGTGGTATTTATAAACAAGATTGGTGGTGTAGAGCAAGGTAGAGTTGTAGATGGGTTTGCATGCTGTTGATAGTAATTTGGACTTTGTTTGATGACTTTAGACAGTGGAGAGAATGGCAGAAAAGGGCAGTGACCATCAAATGGTTGGTAAGGTGAATAAGCCTGGCATCAGTAAGTAAGGTAGACTGAAGAGGGATAGCCTGTGTAAAGGTAGGCCAAATAGGAGGCAGTTGTGGTGTTTTTTTGAAGGGGTGAATTTTGAAAATGTTAAGGAGGTTAAAGCACAGGTATGGGAAAAGCTCTTTTGGCCATATATCTCCTGTGGGTCAAAGTATAGATAAAACTTTTTTTTTTAATTTTTGGATAGAGCAAGGTCGGGTTATAACCCCTGTCAGATTTTTTTTTCACCATCTGTGTCCCATTGCAGAGATTTACCTTTACTTTAACCATAACCAAACAGGAAGTAAGAGGAAATCCCTGAAAAGTAAGGGAATTCCTTGGGGACCCCAGGTCTTCAGGACTAGTGTCCCCATTGGAACTTTTCTTGCGGACAACCAAAAATGTGGGAGTTTGCCTTCACTTTCAATGATAATGGTAAATAGGACAAATAGAGAGGGTAAATCTCCTTAATGGGGGCACAGACAGCAATAAAAACTGACAAGCATTCTAATCTCTCTCTACTCTATCCAAAACCCCAAAAAATCTTTTGCTTTTAGTTATACTTGAATTCTGCATTTCTGTGATCCAAATTCAGACAATAGAGGGCTAAACTCTGCTGACGGTTGATGTCCCAGAGCCAGTCCAGGCTTTTCTTGGATCCTGACAATGATGCCAGGATTCACCCAGATGCTTGATTGGCAGCTGGCTAAGCCTCTCCACACATCACTGAGAGCCTGAGCCAGCTGCTCCGGCCCTTTCCACAGCCCAGCATTCCAATGAGTGACTGACAGCTCTCTGCTCAAAGCAAACCTGAGAAATGAGCGATCAGTGGTCTTGGTGTAGAGCTGCCGGGGGGACAGAGTCTTAGGGAACCCCTAAGGAAAGAGGAAGAGGAAATAAGGATGTAGCGTTACATGGACTTACTCTAAGAATGCACTGAGATGGCTAGGAGGAGAATCAGGAGAACCAGGAAAGAGCAGAGTCTTGAATGCCAAGGGAGGAGAGTTTTTTTGAGGACAAGCGGGTTGTGAACCTTATCAAAGACAGCAGAAAGGTCTAAAAGTATGAATCAACAAATCAATAGTAAGTTGAAATCCATATTGTAGGGGTTGACAATGTTAACGGTGAGGAAATGGCTCAGGGTTAATTTACTAAAGGCAAATATACTGTGCGCTTTACAAAGTGCAGTTGCACGCTGCAAGAGCAATCACATGCAAGGAAAATAAAAAGACAGTATTTTTGCTTGCATGTTTGGATGATGAAAGTCAGCAGAGCTTCATCCTATTCACTAAGCTATGAAACAGATGCAATTTGCAAAACTCGGCCCTGCCCCCTGCTTTTGTGCCACTCGATTTGACTGACAGCAGTGGGAGCCAATCTGTCCAATGAAGAGAGAGATGTCAACTGGAGCCGCTGTGCTTGTGCATATTGTTGGATCGGACGGGCTCGGGTAAGAAAAGGGGGGGTCTGGGGGGAGCTGCAGTACAGAAGGTTTTTTACCTTAATGCATAGAATGTATTAAGGTGAAAAACCTAGAGGCTTTACAACCACTTTAACCACTTCAGCCCTGGAAGAATTTACCCTCTTCCTGGCCAGAGCACTTTTTACGATTGTGTCGCTTTAACTGACAATAGCGTGGTCGTGCAATGTGGCTCCCAAACAAAATTTATTTTTTTTCCCCATAAATATAGCTTTCTTTTGGTGGTATTTGATCACCTCTGCGGTTTTTATTTTTTGCGCTATAACCAAAAATAGAGAGTAAATTTTGAGAAAACGCATTCTTTTTTACATTTTTTACATATAATAAATATCCCCCAAAAATATAAAAAAAAATGTTTTCCTCCGTTTAGGCTGATACGTATTCTTCTACATATTTTTGGTAAAAAAAAAATCACAATAGGCATCTATTGATTGGTTTGCGCAAAAGTTATAGCGTTTACAAAATAGGGGATAGTTTTTATGGCATTTTTATTCATTTTATACTTTTTTTTTTTTTTACTAGTCATGGCGGTGATCAACGATTTTTATCATGACTGTGACATTATGGCAGACACACTGGACATTTTTGACACATTGTCATTTATACAGCAATCAGTGCTATACAAATGCACTGATTCCTGTGTGAATTACACTGACAGTGAAGGGGTTAACCACTAGGGGGCAGTGTATGGGTTAAGTGTGCCCTGGGGAGTGTTTCTAACTGTGGGGGGGCCTGGCTACCTGTGACATGTCACTGATCTCTGAACCCGATCACAGGGAGCAGAGATCGGTGACACTAGGCAGAACGGGGAGATGCTTATTTACATTAGCATCTCCCCGTTCTTCCTCCCTGTGAGGCAATCGCGGGTATCCCCATGGTGATCGAGTCTGCGGGACCCGCGACCCGACTCACGGAGCTTTCTTGCTGGCCACCTCTTAACCTCCCTGGCTGTATGATTATTTCTGATTTTAGGTGCTGAAAGCGGTACAATTATTTTGCATGGAAATTTGGCGTTTTATATTGTAGGCCTGCAATTCTTAGGAATAACTCTCTTAAATCTGTTCAAACAAGAGTCTAGTAGACATCCCGGGTATGATAAATTTTATAATATAATAAATAATGATAATAAATAATAATAAAAATTATTCAATAATGTAATCAAATCCAAAAACACTGAAATTTGCTCATTTGCAGAATTAGTCGCTGTCTTTAGATTTAGTGTTTGATGACGAATTTCCCCACAAATCGCTATCGCTCAATTCTGCAAGTGATTATAATTTATTATGGCTGTTTTCTAGTTGGTCTAAAATCCCTTTTGACATAAAGGGACACTTTTTGGTTGCTATGGACAATCTCCAAATTCCAGGCAGAAAAAAAACAGTATTTATAATATAAAAGTGCATGCAGGGCACTGGACAGACCACTAGGGATAAAGGGGTGTGTATTTTTTTATACAGTACTGTAATCTGTAAGATTACAGTTCTGTATGTGTTTTGTGTATTTTTACTTTTTTGAATTTGGCGCCGATCTCCACTCCCGTGCGTCGTAACGTCGCAGGGAACGGAGCTCGGCGGCACTCGGCACTGTGTGAATCAAGCGGAGGACGGCTCGCACACAAAGCGTGGAGGACATCGCTGGATCCAGGGGACAAGGTAAGTAACCTCTCCCTGTAGCCAGCAATGCGATCCCGAGTCTGGCTCAGGGTTACCGTTTATGGTACTGAAATCCCAGCCCGAGCCAGACTCGGGATTACCACTAGGGAGGTTAAAGGGCCATGTACAGGTATGTTAGTTTGCCTGTATGAGCCCTTCTGCCGACGTATATCAGCGGGAGGCGGTCGGCAAGTGGTTAAGAAGTGAATGTGCTAGTGCGTGGGATACAAAGTAGAGAGTTAACCATAAAAAGCAATTGATGAGAGTTTGCAGCACTCTGACATGAAGAGTATTATTGGAGGGAAGATTTATTTAGGGCAAAGTCTTGCAGTGATTTTGTTTTACGTCATAGTCACTCAAGAGCATGTCTTTTGAGATTTCTGGTATTGTCTGTTTGACAAGGTTATAGCAGCTGGGGCCTAATTCTGTGCACAGTGTGGGGAGCAAGTGTGTCCAGGAAAGTTTTAAACGAGCTGTTGTAGTGTCAAGGTCAGGGAAGGATAGGGGTGATATTTTGTGATA
This sequence comes from Lithobates pipiens, assembly GCF_037356315.1. Lineage (NCBI taxonomy): Eukaryota > Metazoa > Chordata > Amphibia > Anura > Ranidae > Lithobates > Lithobates pipiens. The sequence goes on from NW_027507758.1 coordinate 162,138,953, forward strand.
GAGATAGTCTGTTGCAAATTAGAGATGAGAATGGTTAAATTAGCAAAGTTTTGTACGTGTAACTGTTTGTTGGTCAGTGGGTAAGCGTGCTAGAGACGTTTGTGATCAGAGAGGCATAAAGAGATGTTGGCAAGGACACAGGAAGTGCAGAGGTGGGAGAATACAGGACCAAAGGTGTTGCCATCAGAGTGAGTGTTAATTGCGTTAGGCCAAACAAAGAGATTGGGTTGAGGAGTTGAGAGGTAGCTAACTTGCACTTTAACTGGAACTTTTGGAGCGATCCCAGTGTAACCGCACAGAAGAGTATAAATTCCTTTACTGTGAATCAATTGCAATAGGGACCATTAGCAAGTTTGTCCATACACTTTTTACTTACTTAATCATTTATTTTAACTTAATCAGATTGTTGACGATAAATTAGATAATTACATTCATAATCATTTTTGATTATTTAAATTGGTGCCCTTTGTTCATTAGTTTAGTAACATGGCAAAGATTAGCTACTTTATTTGTTTATCTTTTTTCAATCAAAACAAATTCCCACAAATATTTCCAATAATAGTAAAACTCAGGAATTGTATACTCTTTTGTATATACTTTTACCCTGTGAACTGGATTAAGGACATTTCAGCCTAATTTGCAAAGCAAATTTGAAAAAGTTTTCTTTCCTCTAGTGAATGTATTCTGATATCTTCAAGAAACTATTTGCTTTGGAAAATTAATCAGCTGTAAATGACATGAGTGTGCCCTCTAGAGGTGTGCGTCCTTTGGGAAGAGTCTAAATATTCAGTTTGTTGCTACTTTTCCATCTCTGTACAGACATTATGATATGATTTACCGATGAGGTATATCAGTTGGGGACTCTTAATATTCTATACCTGGAACCTTTGTCAGTTTTCACATATTACTTATTTAAACTAGGCTCTTACATTAAGCCTACAGAAACCTCCAAGTAGACTTTTTCAAGACTGATGTTTGATACATATGAACAATACACAATATTATGACTTAGCAATTGTAAAACATACATGAATTACGGTATAGTGTAACACCGATTATTATTGCGTACAATTGGGATGAGCTTAGAGATCGAGTCTAACTCATTTTCGACTCGAACATTGCCTGTTCGCCCGTTCGCCGAACAACGAACAATTTGGGGTGTTTGCGGCAAATTCAGATAGCCGTGGAACACCCTGTAAAAGCCTATGGGAGAAATCTAAAGTGCTAATTTTAAAGGCTTATATGCAAGTTATTGCCCTGCCCCAGGGGACATGTATCAATGCAATTTTTTTTTTAAACTCCAGTTTTTGGGAGTAGTGGTTTTAATAATGCTTAAAGTGAAACAAAAGTGAAATATTCCTTTCAATTTTGTACCTAGGGGGTGTGCATAGTATGCCTGTAAAGTAGCGCTTGTTTCCTGTGCTTAAAACTGTCCCTGCACAAAGTGTCATTTCTGAAGGAAAAAAAGTAATTTAAAAGCACTCGTGGCTATAATGAATTGTCGGCTCCCGGTAATACAGAGAACAGTCATTGATAAAAAAAAAATTCAACTACCAGGCCCTTCAGGTCTGGTATGCATATAAAGGGGAACCCTGCATCAATTTTTTTTTAAATGACCTGCGGTTCCCTCCAAATATCCATACTGGTCATCTCTCCGGGGTCCAGCTATGGATGATCTCTCCTCTCCAGGTTCAGGGTCCAACGATGATTTCCAGCGCAGCACATCCTGTCTCCACCGGAGACACCGCGGGAATCCCGGCAGCCTGACAGACCTCTTAGCTGAGGATCGGGCCATCCGTCACGTGACCCTGTCCCCCTCTGATGCAAGGGGAAACTCGGGCTTCCCCACTGACGTGTGGGTGATCCCGCCCCCTCTGATGTAATGCAGGTTTCCCCTTGCGTCAGAGGGGGATGGAGTCACGTGATGGGTGGCCCCGTCCTCAGCTAAGAGGCCTGTCAGGCTGCCGGGATTCCCGCAGTGTCTTCGGTGGAGACAGGATGCACTGGACATCATTGTTGGACCCTGGACCCCAGAGAGATGATCACCCATTGCAGGATACCGAGAGTGGATTACCACCACTGGAATCTTTTTTTTATTCTTTTTTTTTTTAATAAAGGACTTATCCCAACGGTGTCTGTGTGTTTTTTTTACAATTTTTTACACATTCTTTGTGAAATGGTAGGGGTACAATGTACCCATTACCATTTCAAACAGGGGGGGCTGAAATCTGGGGGTCCCCTTGTTAAAGAGGGCTTCTAGATTCCAATAAGCCCCCTGCCCGTAGACCCCCCCAACAACCGGGCAAGGGTTGTGGGGATGAGGCCCTTGTCCCCATCAACATGGGGACAAAGTGCTTTGGGGGGCTACCCCAAAGCACCCTCCCAATGTTGAGGGCATGTGGCCTGGTACGGTTCGGGGGGGGGCACTCTTTCATCCTCCCTTTTTTCCTGCGCCCTGCCAGGTTGCGTGCTTGGATAAAGGGTCTGGTATGGATATTTGGGGGGAACCCCACGTCGTTTTGAAAAAAAATTGATGCAGGGTTCCCCTTAATATCCATACCAGACCTGAAGGGCCTGGTTGTTGAATTTGGGGGACCTCCCCGCATTTTTTTTTTATCAATGACTTTCAATGACTGTTCTCTGTATTACCGGGAACCGACAATTCATTATAGTAGCTAGTGCTTTTAAATTACTTTTTTTTCCTTCAGAAATGACACTTTGTGCAGGGACAGTTCTAAACACGGGAAACAAGCGCTACTTTACAGGCATATGATACACACCCACTAGGTATGAAATTTAAAGAAATATTTCACTTTAATTGTTTCACTTTAAGCACTATTAAAATCACTGCTCCTGGAAAAACGGGAGTTTTTAAAAAAAACATTGCATTGATACATGTCCCCTGGGGCAGGACCCAGGTCCCCCAACACTTTTTATGACAATAACTTACATATAAGAATTTAAAATTAGCACTTTACATTTTTCCTGTTCGAGTCCCATAGACTTTAACGGTGTTTGGATGTTCGAACAAATTTATTGCCTGTTCGCATGTCTTTATGCGAACCGAACTGGGGGGTGTTTGGCTCATCCCTAGTGTACAAATATAAGATCTAATTTTTAGTTTGAATCCTACCACAAAAATACACAAAATACAAGTCAAATTCATATTGTCAGCAGATTCTTTGCTTTTTTTTTTTTTTTCAATAAGGATTTGTAGCAACCTAAATGATGTAGTGTACAAAAACAAAGAACTTGACAAAGTATTCATTTTGTTCAGCCACTGCCATTATATTTGCCTTTGTATTAGTATAGTATTCATAATGTTCAACAAATCTGGCCTCACAATGTTTTTGTTCCAAGAATTGTAGAATTGTTTCAGGTGTAAGGTTGGCTGAAAAAAAGAAACCACTTTCTTTTCAATTGTTTTTTATTAAACAAAGTGCAAGTTATAATAATACACTTGTTTCAACAGATCAACAGTAACAAATGCTGTCCATTAATTTCAGGCATATCAAACACCAACAGTGAGATCCATGTGATAGTTCAATTCACAGTTGACAAGTTATTTTTACATAACGCAGGGGGTTTAAAGGGTAAAGATAAGAAGGAGAAAAACATGCAGAATTAAAAATAAAAGAAACAAAAGCAAACTAACATAGACACCATACAATACCAAGAGCTCCTGATTACAAAGGTTACATTTTCATGTATCCTCTGAACTAAATGTTCCTTAATGGGAATTCACAGAGCCAACAATTCCAGTTATCATGACATTTTTGATCAGACTCCTAACCAAAGGCCAATGTTTTTTTCAAATTGAGCAGAGTTCTGTATCTTTTTAATTCTATCTGACACATTAGGGGCTTTGTTGGATTTCCAGAGGGATGCTATGGTCATACAGGCTGCGGTAAGAATTTGAATAATTAGGAAGCGGAATTGTTTTGGAACATTTCCCATTTTTTGGCGGAGCAGGGCCATGTCCGGTATTGGGGAAATGAAGAAACCTGTAACTCTTGAGATCAGAGAAAATATTCCATTCCAGAAACTACGTAAGCATTTTCATGTCCAGAATATATGGAACATAGTCCCTACATCTCCGCACTCTCTCCAGCGCTTAGAATCCGCAGAGGGGAAGATTTTGGACAGCCTGAAGGGAACAAGATAGCTTTTGTTTGTGATTTTCAAGAAGTTATCCTAATGGTTGACACATCTGGAGGCTCTAAAGGTTGTTTCTCTGGCCTGTTTCCAGTCGCTGATACAGAACAAGATTCCTAGATTTTTCTCCCATGCTAGCATATGAGCTGTTTTGGTACATTCCTCTTTAGACTGTAAATGGGCATAAAATCACAAAATACCTCCTTTTTTTATATGGCCTATCTTGTAGTTCCTGCCATACCTATTCACTGCAATAGATTTTATATCTCTTTATTTGATTAGGTGTCTGACTTGGAGAGCCTCATAGTGGTTATATGTTGGGTGCGTTGTATTTATGTCTTTAATGAAATTAATCTCACAGGAAAGCCAAGGAAGCACTTTCAGAGACGGAATTATGTACTCTAATACTGGGGCGGGGCATTAATGTGGAGCTTATCATGTTTGTTGGTTTGCCTATGGTGGGTTGAGTTCCAGGCATGTACCGATGCCTGGATTGCTGGAAGATCGGCATGTGTGTTGGAAGGCCAGTTCTAGAGGCCAGCAATAAGGATGGAAGATCTGAAGATGTCATTGAGGCTTTTTCCGGAACAACCCAGTGTTTATCAGAACTCTGATTAAACCAAGCATGGAGTTGTTCCCTTAGTACCGCAGTATGTTAGTGTTCTAGCACTGGGAGAACAATCCCCCCTTCCTATTTCGGTTTCAAAAGCGCTGAGATCTAAATTTTGGGGACTTTTCCTTGCCAACTGAATTTTTTAAGCAGAGTATCAATTTTTTAAAATAAACTAGCTGGTATTGTGATGGGTATTGTCCTGAATAGATAAAGGCTCTTAGGGAATACCAGCATCTTAAATGCTGCTATGCTTTCTAGCCAATTCAATTCGTATTTTACAATGTGTTGAGTATCTTGGGAGATAGTTTGTATGAGTGGTTGGAAATTGGAAATTGGCTTTATATGTGTTGGCAGTGGGGGTTGTTAGGACTATACGTAAATGGGATAATTTATCGCATGCCCATACATAGGGAAATTGCTTTTTTAAGTGGGCTAGAAGTGGACTAGAGATATTTATTGGCAAAAGTAGATTTAGTGGTATAAATGTATTAGGGCAGCACAGTGGTGTAGTGGTTAGCACTTCACCTAGCAGTAAAAAGGGTCGCTGGTTTGAATCCCAACCATGGCACTACCTGCCTGGAGTTTGCATGTTCTCCGTGTGCCTGCGTGGGTTTCCTCAGGGTACTCCGGTTTCCTCCCACACTCCAAAGACATGCAGGTAGGTTAATTGGCTTCTGTCCCAAATTGGCCCTAGTATATAAATGGGGACCTTGTATTGTTGGATCCTTGAGGGTAGGGACCGATGTGAGTGTGCAATGTACAGGGATAGGGACAATTGTAGACAATCACTCAGGTTGAACTGGATGGACTGGTGTCTTTATTCAACCTTACTAACTATGTAACTATGTAACTATGTATCAATAATAGATTGGACCACTTTAAGTGAAGATTCTGGGTTAGTAAGAGTTAGGACTACGTCGTCCGCGAAGAGTCCAATTTTATGGTGCTGGCCCGCTATCTTAATGCCTGTAACTTCAGGGTTAGCTCTAATTGATTCAGCTAGGGGCTCCATTATTAGGCTGAAAATAAGGGGAGACTGGGGGTACCCCTGCCTGGTGCTATAAGAGATATGGAAGGGTTCAGATAGAGCATTGGAGGTATATATGTTCGCTGAAGGGTTAGAATATAATGCTGACAGGGCAAAACCTTGAATCCCAAATTTGTCCAGGGCAGCGTGCAAGTAGCCTCAATGCACCCTGTCAAATGCCTTTTCGGTGTCAAGGGCCAAAAATGTTGTCAGTGCTTTCTTTAAATCTGCAATGCGAATAAGGTCAAGCATGTGGCAGGTGCCATCAGGGGCCTGTCTGCCCTGGACAAATTCCACCTTGTCTGCTTTAATTAGGTTAGGTGTGATTTTTGCTAGTTTGTTCTCCAGTATCTTCACATAAATCTGAGGTCTGAGTTTAATAAAGAAATAGGGTGTAAATTTTGTGGGCAATCTGGGGCTTTCCCTGGTTTCGGTAGTGTCACTATTGTGGCTTGTAGCATCTCAGGGGCAATGAGGTGGTGGATGCTGATTGACTGAATAGTGTGTCTAAGTGAGGTGTTAGTGTGTCTTGAAAGACTTTATCGTACTCAGCAGAGAATCCATCTGCTCCTGGTGATTTATTATTTGGCAAAGATTTAATAACCACTAGAATTTCATCCTGTCTAATAGGGGACATTCAACATTACAAGTTCCTCTTTAGATACTTTTGGCAGGGATAGTGAGTCTAAAAATTTAGCTATTAATGACTCAGATGGCTGAGGGGTCAGTGGATCTGTAGACAAATTGTAGAGGTCTTTGTAATATTTGTGGAAAGCCTCAACAATAATGCTCAGGGTGAAAGACTTTAGTTCATGTTGTAGGGTCAGTAATTGAGGTCAATTTAGATTTGAGTTGTTTTTGTTGGAGGTAGTTGGCTAAAAAAGTACCTGCCTTATCACCCTGGGAATAATATGAGGCTTTAAATCTCCTCAGGGTGTTTGCATGGGTAGCTACCAGAAGAGCTTCCTGCAAGTTGTCAGTTCTTGAAATTTACCCTCTGCCAAAGTAGCTTATGAGATTCTAGCTGTTTGATTTTCAGTAGCAATGCAGACATTTCACAGGATTTATGCCTTTTTTCCCTGGCTGCCATTTTTATCAATAGGCCTCTGACAAAGGCTTTGTGTGCACACCAGACCAAGGAAAAGGGTACATCTGGTGTGATATTGTTAGAGACAATTCCTGGATGTTTCCCCCTAGGTCCCTTTTGAATGGCAGCCAGGAAAAAAGAGATATAATAGACAGGCCTTGAGGCTTGAGCTTCTTTAACCATTATAGAAAAAAGAGCATGGTCCGAGCAAAGAATAGAGTGTATTTTTGCTTCAGACACCTTAGACAGAAATTGAATATCAGTAACAAAAGGGTCATTTCGGGTATAGATCTTATGAGGGGCTGCATAATATGTCCTTCTCCACAGGATTAAGGCAACACCATACATTATAGAGGTCTGCATTGTGTATTTGTGACTTTGCTGTAGAGTCTAGATTATTGTCCACTTTTGCATTAAAATCTCCACAGTTGAGGAGTGACCCCTTGCGTACTTGGCAAATTTTGCTTAGCAATTTATGCATAAATGCATTTTGCTGTGAATTATTACATAGTTACATAGTTACATAGTTACATAGTTAGTCAGGTTGAAAAAAGACACAAGTCCATCCAGTTCAACCTTACATATTTACTATAGTGCCTGTTGATGTCGCACACCAGGATAACGTATCTCCCATTTTGATCTGATATTGAGGAATATAGAGTAAAAGCAACAGAGTTCTTTATTGCAATCAAGGTTCCTCGTTTCTTAACTGCTGCATTAACTGTAAATATGTGCGGGAACAGTTTATGCATACATTTGGGAGGGTCGGAGGAAGAGAAGTGGGTCTCCTGTATGCAAATGACATCTCCTTTTAGGGATTTCGCTTCCTGCCACATTGCTTTATGTTTGAAGGGGCTATTAAGTCCATGAGCATTCAGGGATACAAACTTAAGAGACAGTTTTCAGGGTAAAGGGATCGATAGGTACCTGATAGTGGAGATTGTCCTCAGTCTTCTGGTGGTGAAGAAATTTCAGGTGGGTTGTCTTTGAGGCTGGAATATTCCTGAGGATGAGTATGGCATTGATGGTGTCAACAGAAAAACTTAAAAAAGATAAAAAAACAAGAAGGATAAAACATAAAAAAAAGTGCATTAAGTCAACAACAGCAGTAACTACTGCTTCTCCCTCATTGGGGGTATCAGCTCAACAGAGCCAAGGGGTTCCCTGAGATAGAACTAACAAAAGCATACTTGGGGGGGCACACCCTAAAATGCTTTACATTCAAGATGGTGCTGCTATGAGACCAAAAACAGTACAAAACAGATTACAGCGCACACATACAAAAATTAAATTTATCCTGCCACTAATAAGAGGTGATGAAGAGGGGGAGGGGCGCTCCAGCCAAAGAGACCTGGTCAGGGTGCAAACAATATACAAAAACATACTTGGGGGGGTACACCCTAAAATGCTTGTTGCAGTAAGTGGGCTTAGTACTATAAGACCATATAGTGTGACCAAACCCCCATATTTTTGAATATGTTCAGGTGTTTTTAACTAGCCTTGCAGGATAGGTGTCACTTTTGTATGTGTGCGCTGTAATCTGTTTTGTACTGTTTTTGGTCTTATAGCAGCACCATCTTGAATGTAAAGCATTTGAGGGTGTTCCCCCCTATTGAAAGTTGAATGGATAGAAGGATAGAGGCCTGATGTGGATGCTGATTATTTTCAGAATTGAGGTGAGAGTTCTGGGAGCTCAGATCCCACTAGATATTCAGCGTAGAAGGAAGTTGGATTTTGTTATTTGACTATTGAGAAGTGGACTATATATGAGCATATATTTATATATGGACTCAGACATATTGGTATTAATTATTGATACCCACTATTTATCTTGTCCCTTTGACCATTTTTATCAGGTTATTATTTATTTATATTTAGTATTACCATTGTTTATATATTTTTTGGTGAGCAGAACTAGTTTTCTGCAAGCTTGCATAGTGTGCTTGGATAGTGTAATGCCAGAGTATGGCTCCGGCAAGTTGGGATCCTTCCTAGCCCACAGCATAAGCGCCTCTTTTACGTGATAAAAATGTATACGGTTTGCGAAGTCTATGTGCCCTGTCTACCACAATTTCTCTCTTGGGTGCCTCAGACAGAAGAGGGGCAATCATTTACTGGATGTGGTTGCACAGTTCAGCTGGAGGGATTGTTTCAGCAACTCCCCAGAACTTAACATTGTTCCTCCCAAATCTGCCAGCTAGTAGTTCATTCTCTGTGCATCTACCTGTTCGATGTGTGCCACTGCAAAGTCCCCCATTTTGTCTTCCACGTGGTGTACCCTGTCTATCAGGTCCTCTAAATCCCTTCTAATGTGTGAAACCATGGACATCATGTCCTTGTGAAGCGATCCCCTCAGTGACACTAACATGTCTTTCAGGATTTTGTCTGATAGGGGCTGTCCCACTGCAGGGTAGTCATCTATGCATTCAATGAATTTCTCTCTGAGATGTTCCCCTGTCCCCTCTCACCTGCAGTACTGGTGTGTCAGGGTTTTCCTGGGATTCGTCTTGAGAGGGCTGCTGCCCAGAGAGTCCCTGGGAGAAACACGGTCCCCTCTGATGGTTATGCGAGCCGAGCGGGGTGCTGTGACTGGATGGAGAGGGCGTCTGCTCCTGGCCGGCGCCATCTTTAGGCGAGCAGGCTTCAGCAGGCCGAAAAATGTCATAAGCTTGTGGAGTCCGGTGGGTGTTTATGCTTCCCCACGTCGAGCGTTGATGTGGCTCTGACATCCTGGTACTTGGGGGGTACTTTTGTACGGGTGTGAATCGTTGGTCTGGCTGGGAACCGCTGTGAGAACCAGGAGCTCTCCTCTCATGTGGCCATCTCCTTCACTGCTGGCTCCCCCCCAAAATAAACCACTTTCACTCGTCTTGCTTTTTCCCTGGAATTAGTGTGGGGTACAGTTCTCCCAAATCTGTGCCTGATGCACATTGGTACCATTGGTACCATTACCTAATTTCTTCTGGCATGTGCACTTTCTACTCCCAGTGTCTAATATTCGTAAGATGGAATTCAAAGTCTATGCGACTGAAAGAGAAGAGAAATCCATGCTTTTTGAACAGTCAAAAGACATGAAGGAAAATCTTCCTGCTAGGACACCTCTTCTGGTGACAACTGTCATTTTAATCCACTTACTTCATTCTGTATCTCTGGGATATGTAGTAAATTTGTCACAATGTGCAGTAAATGACTAGATAAAATTGACATATGCAACTAATACCCTGCTGTTGGTAGTAGAGATAATTAAATTATGGTAAACTCCCAAATTTCCCTCACTAACAGTGCCTCTTGATTTGGAAATAACGTACGTTGAGTTCATCGAATCCACAATCACCAAACTTAGCACTGAACCACATTAAAGTCTATGGGAGACACATCTTGTTAATTCTTCTGGCAAGGCAAGCTACTGTGGAAAAAAGGCATTAATTTCTGGGCACTGCCATGGGGCACATTTACTAGTACAAAAATAGGCAGTCTCATGAAAGTGTACACTTTTAGAGTATATTTGTCTTTGGAATCAATATCTTCCTTTTACAATTTGCTTGACATACATACAGATGTCATATCATTTTTAAGCAAATTGCACATTAATTGTTATGCAACTGTTGTAATAAATATACCCAGTTGGGATAAATAAAGCTTTTTAGGCAATATTGTCTTGAAAATATTTTTTTTTTTTTCACAATCTACAGGCAAAACATTTAGAAAATACGTTTTTCTCTGGTTTGAGTAGTTTGTTACTGTTGATAAAAGTACTACTTTTATTCTATAACTAGTTCTGTTTATAGTCCTATAGTCCTGGGGCAGTTGAAGTCCTGTGGGACGAAATGCATTGGGCTTGGTTCTCTGCTCTCCACATTGCTTTTTTATTCTGTGATCAAAATTTTTATCTTACTGATGTATGCCGGTTTTTAGAAATAAAAAAATGCACCATATGGAGCCATTTTTTCTTTCTATAGACCTTTTGGACTAGAGTTCCTTTGCGGTCCAGTTTGGTCCTCCACGCTTGGATTACAGCCCTGGTGTTCCCTACATCTGAGGTCCAGTTCGGTGGTCACCTGTTTACCCCCTGGAGTCGTGTTTGGAGGTCTGGGTCCTTTGGAGTCTTGCCAATTTGCTGATCCTGGCATTCATGCCTTAATGACTCATTGCCGCTGACATTTGAGTCCACCTGTTCTGGTCAGAGTAGATATACTTCCCTTTTTTGGTTGAAGATGTACCATCTCTGATGCTCTCTATGCTGGACTGTGCCAGTGTACTCTGTCCCTAATTAGCCATTACTTGATGGTGGACTCACACAGGTCCTTTTTAGGACCTTTTTACATATTGGATTTTGTTACATTTCATTTGCTTTCATTTGTACATGATTTATTCACGTATTATTTATGTGCATATAGAGTACGTGTTTATTTTTCAGCGCTACATTATTTATCGTTGATTATCTATTATGTTTGCCACATTGTCCATGTAGCAGCTTTTCACCACTTATTTGAGTTAACGCAGTATTATTTCCCATTTACATAGTGAGTGTACAGCTTGTATAACAGTGTAACTTTGCTGTTCCCTCAAAATAACTCAACACACAGTCATTAATGTCTAAACTGCTGGCAACAAAAGTGAGTACACCCCTAAGTGAAAATGTTCAAATTGGGCCAAAAGTGTCAATATTTTGTGTGGCTGCCAAAATATTTTTCAGCACTGCCTTAACCCTCTTGGGCATGGGGTTTACCAGAGCTTCACAGGTCGCCACTGGAGTCCTCTTCCACTCCTCCAAGATGACATTACGGAGCTGGTGGATGTTAGAGACCTTGCGTTCTTCCACCTTCTGTTTGAGGATGCCCCACATGCTCAATAGGGTTTAGGTCTGAAGACATGCTTGGCCAGTCCATCATCTTTACCCTCAGCTTCTTTAGCAAGTCAATGGTCATTTCGGAGGTGTGTTTGGGGTCATTATCATGTTGGAATACTGCCCTGCAGCCCAGTTTCTGAAGAAAGAGGATCATGCTCTGCTTCAGTATGTCACAGTACATGTTGGCAGTCATGGTTTCCTCAATGAACTTTAGCTCCCCAGTGCCAGCAACAATCATGCAGCCCCAGACCATGACACTCCCACCACCATGCTTGACCATAGGCAAGACACACTTGTCATCGTACTACTCACCTGGTTGCCGCCACACAAGTTTGACACCATCTAAACCAAAGTTTATCTTGGTCTCATCAGACCACAGGACATGGTTCCAGTTATCCATGTTCTGTTTTCAGGCTTTCTTGTGCATCATCTTTAGAAGAGGCTTTCTTCTGGGATGGCAGCCATGTAGACCAATTTGGTGCAGCGTGCAGCGTATGGTCTGAGCACTGACAGGCTCACCCCCCACCCCTTCAACCTCTGCAGCAATGCTGGCAGCACTCATACATCTATTTGCCAAAGACAACCTCTGGATATGACGCTGAGCACATGCACTCAACTTCTTTGGTCGACCATGGAGAGCCCTGTTCGGAGTGGAACCTGTCCTGTTAAACCGCTGTATGGTCTTGGCCACCATGCTGCAGCTGAGTTTCAGGGTCTTGGCAATCTTTTTATAGCCTAGGCCTTCTTTATGTAAAGCAACCATTTTTTTTTCCAGATCCTCAGAGAGTTCTTTGCCATGAGGTGCCATGTGGCACTTCCAGGGACCAGAATGAGAGAGTGAGAGCGATAATACCAAATTAAACACCCCCCATTCACACCTGAGACCTTGTACCACAAGTCATGTCACATCGGGGAGGGTAAATGGCTAATTTGAAATTTTCACTTAGGGGTGTACTTACTTTTGTTGTCAGCGGTTTAGACATTAAAGCTGGAGTCCACCGGGACTCCGCATTTTTTTTTTTTTTTAAAAGCCAGCAGCTACAAATACTGCAGCTGCTGACTTTTAAAATAGTGACACTTACCTGTCCAGCACGCCCGCGATGTCGGCACCCGAAGCCGATCTCTAGATCGTCTGTCGGGTGCTGCCACCGCCATCTTGGGTATGGGAATCAGGAAATGGAGCCTTTCGGCTTCATTTCCCGGTTCCCTACTGCGCATGCGCGAATCGCGCTGCGCAATAAGGACGGTCCCCGCTGCCTCTGAGATCTGTGTGTTTCCCAGCAGGCAGCGGGGCACTTGCGGAAAGGGGCGTAATCTACGCCCCTTTCCGCAGAGAGCTATCCCGGAAGTGGGTGCAGAATACCTGTACTGTACAGGTATCTGCACCCCCCTCCCCCCTGAAAGGTGCCAATTGTGGCGCCGGAGGGGGGGAGGGTTCCGATGAGCGGAGGTCCACTTTAGGGTGGACCTCCGATTTAATGGCTGTGTGTTGCGTTATTTTGAGGGGACAGCAAATTTACACTGTTATCCAAGATGTACACTCACTACTTTACATTGTAGCAAAGTGTAATTTCTTCAGTGTTGTCACATGAAAAGATACTGTAAAAAGCAGATTTACTTTTGTGAGATGAACCCCTATCTTCACAAAACAAGCGCTTAAGGGAGAAAGTTAAACAAATATAAAACCCTCAATGGATAAATGAATGGGGCCAATTAAGACTGAAGCTGCTACCACTTACACCTGCTAATTTGCAAGCGTTACTAGTACAAAATACAAAACAAACAAAGCATGGTTGGAGGTGGGATCGTTGGTGATGGAGGTGACGGGGGCGTCCCTTCCGATCGATCCCCTACATTGCTTATTAGGTCTCCCTATCCGGGGCCTACCCAGAAATACAAACCGGCTGATCTCCTATATTCTATTAGCTGCTAAGAGGCTTATCCCGCTATGCTGGTTGTCTGGCGCAACTCCCCCCTGGCCTAGATTTCTCCAACTGGTGTCCGAGATACGAAGAATGGAGTACCTGACGGCCTCGGTTCATGACTTGGTTCCCCAGTTTGATAAAGTCTGGGAACCCTGGGACCGGTCGGAATACGGGGCTCCCCCACCTGTACACCCTTAACGGCCGCTGCTGCTGGTAGGTGCTCCTTCTTTCTGGCCTCTGCTCCCATCCTTCCCTCTCCCATTAAACCTTGTTATGTGTCTATCCGGGTGACCCACTCCCCTCCTCTAAATTTAACAATGACGATCCTATGGAGGTTTTGTTGCTTTGTTTTTCTCTGGCCTCCGGCCTATTGTCCTTCGGATTCTTTTTTTTTTGTCATTCATAAACTGTTTGTTATTTATTTTAATTGTTATAGTAATGCAGTTCAATTTTGTGCCTGCCTTTGTGGACATTAATATCTACTTCTCTAGTTAACGTCTATGTTGTACATTATGTTTATTTCTGCTTTTCGAGTATTCCATTGCTCGATTATATTGTACTTGCTTTAAAATTTAATAAAAAATACAATTATAAAAAAAAAAAAAAAAAAAAAAAAAAGCAGCGCTACATATCAATAAACACAGTCCAACTATTCCAGGTGTGCTGTCATAAACAGTGTATACATATATAAAAGTCCAATATCTATTGCACATATAGGTTATTCCACATTTGATATAGTGAGACTTTTATATAAGTATGCACTGTTTATGACAGCACACCTGGAATAATTGGACTGTGTTTATTGATATGTAGCCCTGACTTGTTGTTTGTTTTGTTTTGATGAACGCAGAAACATTAGGTCTGCTCGTCCTTTTTTAGGACAGGGAGGAGGGGATTTCACTGGGGTCACTGGGGAAATTAGCCCTTCAGGGGAAGACCACCTGGCCCCCCAGCACCCCCTCCCAACTATCAGGGATGGTGGAAACCCCAACATGAGGAGAAGTCCTACCAACACTCACCAGAACCATCAAGAAGGGAAGGAGAGGGTGTGGGGAAGGCAGGTAGATCCAATTTAACCAAAAAAAGAAGGAGGGAGTTTGACTAGTGGCAATATATAACCTTACTAAAGTCGAACTGACCCACAAAGAAATAAACATTTTAAATTCTGGACTCAAATGTGCCCCTAAAAAAACTTTAAATAAGTTTGATGTATACATGAATATAGATAAATATGTAAGAAAGATTAATTTAAAGAAATACTTTCTAAACAGTCGACCTAGAAATAATAACATTGTGAAGAGTAATATGACAGGTGTGGATAGCGGTTAAAAGAATACTGTTCAATCCAGCCAATATGGCAAACCAACATGTAGAGGTCTTTAAGAATTTAGTTCTGAAAGACTTGGATCATATTATTCCAAAGAAAAATATAAATCCAAGATTTATTCAGGAAGGCACTGAGCAACTTGAGGAAAGAAAATACATTATAATACGCCCAGCCAACAAGGGCAGATGTGTGGTAGTTCTGGATAAAATTTTCTATGAAGCCCAGCTTGACAATATGTTTTCTGAAAAGAGTACATTTGTCAGGCTAAATTCCGACACCATCTCAGCATACCAGAGAAATCTTCAACGGTTGGTTGATTTCGGTTTTGATAAAAAAAGTCCTTAAAGAAAGATAGAATATACATTTTTAGTACCTAGTTTTTTGTTGAATTCCAATGATTTATACATTACCAAAGGTGCACAAAAACCCTATGAACCCTCCAACATGCCCTTTTGTGAACAGTATAGGATCTGTCACATCAAAAGTAGGACAGTATCTGGACACTTTCTTACAAACTAGTGTCTTACGGAACAAAGCATATTTAAAAGACACAAAAAGCTTTCTACAGTTAATTTGTGAAATTAACCTGGTAGGGAAACCTGAAGGTTTTTTGGTGACAGCAGATGTGTAATAATTTTGTACCATTATACAGCATGATAACGCTGTGCTAGTGCTAAATTAGGCATTAAGTCAACGAGATGATATACCATTTGAACAGAAGGTATTTTTGAGACAGGTATTAGATTTTTGCCTACTTTTATAATCATAATCATATAATCATAAGTTCTGCTTACAAAAAAGAGGTGTTTCGATGGGTGCAAAGTTTGCTCCCAGCCTTGCTAATTTATTTATGGGAGAATGGGAGGACAAATT
This sequence comes from Lithobates pipiens, assembly GCF_037356315.1. NCBI lineage: Eukaryota > Metazoa > Chordata > Amphibia > Anura > Ranidae > Lithobates > Lithobates pipiens. The sequence goes on from NW_027507758.1 coordinate 162,154,809, forward strand.
TGTGTTTGCCAAAAAAAGAGATGGTCTGCTTTTTTATAAAAGGTTTATTTATGACCTATTCTTTATTTGGGAAGGGAATGAGAGTTCACTGTATGAGTTCCTGTTGGAACTCAATTTTAATAACAACAATATAAAGTTGGATTATGAGTTTAACAGTGAACATATACACTATCTGGATGTAAATGTTTTAAGACAGGGGAACTCACTGATTATGACCATTTGCCTTAAACCTACAGGACTAGTTATCTGTAGAATAATAACCCTAGCAATGCCCCTGAGATACACTACAGTCTAAAGCTACTAGATGTATCCCATAACCTCTGGTTTTATGTTGATAAGATATGACTGATGAGCTCCTGAAACTTTTTGGTTATAACTGTGACTTTTTGACAGATTGGACCTACAAAATATCTGTGGTGCTCCCATCTTTCAAGAACATCAACCAGTCATAGGTACATTAATATGTATATCTAGATACTGGCACATTGGTTCATCTCCCATCTCTGAAATTTGAAAACTTCTCAAGCCAGAAAGATATGTACTAACATGCTCCTGGAATTAGTTTCTTCTCTTTAGGTTATATATGTTTCACCAAAATGTCAAACATCCATTTTTAGGCTCCATGCACACCAGCTTAAGAACGTTCCTAGCAGCAGCTTTTGAGTGCTTTGTTTTTTGCTTCTAGAAGCAAATAGTGTTATCCTATGTGTCCATGCACACTATTTTAGTCTAGAAGAGTATTTGAAGGTACAGTTTCTAGAAATGGAATAAATATATATTTGCATTTTTTTTAGTGATTTCCAGCAGAAAAAAAACACGGACATCTCATACAAGCTCCTAAATACTGCTAACCCCTGCCAAGCACTGTTTCACAGCATTTTTTTTTTTGTTAGAGGGTGGTGTCGAGCCAGCCACCGCGTCCGTAACAATGGATGACTCATAAGCTGTCAGCTGCTGAATGTAAACAAAAGAATTGCCGGCAGTAAAAAAAGTGTGGGGGCCCCCCAATCCATACCAAGCCCTTACCTGAGCATGCAGCCCAGTTGGTCAGGAAAAGGGGGATGATCAAGCACCCCCCCTCCTGAACCATACTAGGCCACATGCCCATGCCCAAAACATGGGGGGGGGGTGCTTTGGGGCAGGGTGGGCATGACTACTTTTTGTTTTCGGGTCGACGGCCCTTGTTCATTGTGATTGACATTGGATCTACACACGGGGACAATTCTTTTACATTTTTTAATAAAGGACTTATCAAAAACTGCCTTCTGTCTTTATTTACACTTCCCTTTTTTTTGGGTGAATGAGCAGGGGTGTTATGTACCCCATACTCATCCACATGGGGGGGTGAAATTTGGGGGCCCCTTTGATAAAGTGCACTTCCAGGTTCCAATAAGCCCCCTGCCCACAGACCACCACAAGCCTGGGTTGTGGGGAATAGGCCCTTTGGAGGGGAGCCCTTCCTGTCCCAAAGCATCCCCCATGTTGAGGTTTAGTGGCCTTGTATGGTTCAGGAGGGATGTGCTTACTTGTCCCCCCTTTCCTGGTTTTCCAGGCTGCATGCTTGAATAAGAGCCTGGTACAGTATGGATTGGAGGGACCCCCATGCCGTTAAAATTTATTTTTTTAATGCCACCAGTCTTTTATTTACATTCATCTGTCAGCAGGGAACCCTGCTGACAGCTGATGAGTCGTCAGTTGTTAAGAACACAGTGGCTGCTTGCTCCCTAACAACCCACTAGTCGCTGCTATGAGTAACTTAGGACCGAAAAACAGACATATGAAGCGATCAGATTTTCCGACGGGAATTGTGTGATGACAGGCTGTTGGTGAAACATTTGACCGTTTGCACGCTCCATCGGACAATTGTTGGATTTTCTGCAGACAAATGTTGGTTGGCAGGCTTTAAAATTTTCCGTGGACAAATGTCTGTTGTCGGATTTTCCGAGAGTGTGTACACAAGTCTGTAGGACAAAAGTCAAAAGTAGAAACACTCGGAAGCAAGGACGAGCTTCCTCAAAGCAGCCCACCTAGCTCATGCACCCTTTGGAATGCCTGCTCCGTTTGTAACAAGCTAACATCTGTACATGACCTTTCCATCTCTCATGGCTTTAACATACTCGCCATAACTAAAACCTGGCTTTAAAATTTGGACTCAGCTTCTCCTGCTGCCCTCGCCCATGGTGGTCTCCATTGGACTCATTCCCCAGACCCAATGGACAGAGAGGAGGTGGAGTTCGATTCCTTCTATCCCCACAATACACATTCCAAGTCTTTCCCATCCCTCCCTCACTTTCCCTCTCTTCTTTTGAGATGCACTGTATTTGTCAGTTTTCTCCTTTTTCTCTGAGAATTGCAGCAATTTATCGACCTCCTGGACCGGTGTCACGCTTTCTTGAAGACTTTGCTGCCTGGCTACCATACTTTCTCTCCTCTGAAATACCCATGATCATTCTTGGTGACATTCCTGTCAATGTTAGCAGCCCAACTACAGCTAAACTCCTTGACCTTGTATTCTCCCATCTCTGCAACCCTGGCAACCTCACAAACACCCCCTTTCCTTTCTCTGATCACAACCTCATTAGTTTCTCTGTATCCTTGCCTCCAACCACCCATTCCTCCAGGCAGCAAACAATTACTTGTAGGAACCTTTGCCACCTTAACCCTTCTCTTCTCTATTCTGCTACTGACCAACTATATGACATAATCTCTCCCCTGTCCTGTCCTGACCTTGCCACCTCTGTCTACAACAGTTCACTCTCATCATCACTAGATGCACGTGCTCCTATAACCACATGCAGAATCAGCCTTGACTATTGCAACTCCCTTCTCATTGGCCTGCCTCTCCATAGGCTATCCCCTCTTCAGTCTATCATGAATGCTGCTGCCAGACTTATCCACCTTACCAACCGCTCAGTGTCTGCCAACCCTCTCCTCCAATCCCTACACTGGCTCCCAATCACCCAGCGAATTTAATTCAAAATACTAACCGAAACACACAAAGCCATTCACAACTCTGCCCCAAGCTATATCACCAGTCTTGTCTCCAAATATCACCAAAATTGTCCCCTCCGCTCTTCTCAAGACCTCCTAATCTCAAGCTCTCTCGTCTCCTCCTCTCATGCTCATCTCCAGGATTTCTCCAGAGCCTCTCCCATCCTCTGGAACTCGCTGGAACTCGCTACCTCCACTGGTCCGGCTATCCCCTACTCTTGCTACCTTCAGGCGATCCCTGAAAACTCATCTCTTCAGGGAAGCCTATCATGTCTCCAACTAATCTCCTACCACTTCCATCAGCTCATTCTCCACAGTTATAACCTTTTGTACCACCTGCCCCACCCTATTAGATTGTAAACTCTTCTGAGCAGGGCCCTCTTAATCCTCTTGTATTTTATTGTATTGTAACTGTATTGTCTTCTTTTATATTGTAAAGCGCTGAGTAAATTGTTGGCACTATATAAATCCTGAATAATAATAATAATAATAAAGTACAGACACTCAGAAGCAAGGACGAGCTGGAAGCGGTCAATCTTGTAAACTACCGTTCATAATGGAGAATTAACATTCGTGATACTGCAAATTATGAAATCTCGAAATGCAGCGTGCATTCTCTTCTTCTTTAATGGGATAACAATGAAGCTGCTTTGGTGATACTGTTGGAGTTATGGCAAACAAATTTTCAAAGGCTTTTTTTCTAGCGATATCAAGAATAATATTATTATGCTTGTTATTTATTTTGGTGAAAGTTACCACAACACCATTATCCCATAGTTTTTAAGATCAAAGATACAACTATGTTGGTGTCCCATGTTAATTTTATATTTTATTTTTTAAAATGTAACTGCCTACTCCCAAACTATCATTTGAAGTAAAACACATAGCCAAGTATCATTCTCCACATTTTTTTTATTGTTCATTAAAAAAAGAGAACAAATACAATTAGACATGCTATGTGCCAATAGAACTTAACCAAAAAGTGCATTCTATGCATCCAAAAATATAGAAAATATACCAAATCAAATCATTATTCAACCAAAAAAAAATAAAATAAAAGCCTCATGCATGTGTCCTGTTACTTAACCACTTCAGCCCCAGAAGAGTTTACCCCCTTCCTGACCAGAGCACTTTTTGCGATTCGGCACTGTGTCGCTTTAAGCCCTTGTACACACGGTCGGACATTCCGAAAACAAAATCCTTCGGATTTTTTCTGATGGATTTTGTCCGAAACTGGTGTTGCATACACACGGTCGGACAAAGTTGTCGGAAAATCCGATCGTTCATAACGTGATAACGTTCGTTCGTTGCGACGGCACTACGTTGCGGCTAGTAGCCAATAGCTTTGGTCTCGTAATTTCATCTGAGCATGCGTGGCACTTTGTCCGATCGGAATTCTCTACAAACCATCGGACAAAGTCCGATCGGGTCATGTTGTCAGAAAATATTATATCCAGCTCTCAAACTTTGTTGGTCGGACATTCCCGACAGAAAAAATTCGATGTAGCGCACACACGGTCGGCTTATCTGACAACACGGTCTAATCGGACATTTTCCATCGGAATGTCCAACCGTGTGTACAAGGGCTAACTGACAATAGCGCAGTCATGCGACGTGGCTCCCAAGCAAAATTTACGTTCTTTTTTCCCAGAAATAGTGCTCTCTTTTGGTGGTATTTGATCACCCCTGCGGTTTTTATTTTTTGTGCTATAAACAAAAAAACTGCGACAATTTTGAAAAAAACGCATTATTTTTTACTTTTTGCTATAATAAATAAATAAAAAGTTTAGACCGGTACGTATTCTTCTACATATTTTTGGTAAAAAAGTCTCAATAAGCGATTATTGATTGGCTTGCGCAAAAGTTATAGCGTTTACAAAATAGGGGATAATTTTATGGCATTTTTATTAATCAGCGATTTTTATCATGACTGCGACATTTTGGCGGACACATCAGACATTTTTGACACATTTTTGGGGCCATTATCATTTATACAGCAATCAGTGCTATACAAATGCACTGATTCCTGTGTAAATGACACTGGCAGTGAAGGGGTTAACCACTAGGAGGCAGTGTAGAGGTTAAGTGTGTCCTAGGGGAGTGTTGCTAACTGTGGGGGGCATGGCTGTGTTTTACACATCATTGATCTCTGCTCCAATCACAGGGAGCAGAGATCAGTGTCACTTTAGCATCTCCCTGTTCCTCCTCTCCGTGAGGCGATCGCGGGTATCCCCATGATGATCGAGTCCACGGAGCTTCCAGAGGGCGCGCGCGCCGCCTCTTAAAGGGCAATGTAGAGGTATGTGATTCTGCCTGTATGTGCCCTTCTGCCGACGTATATCGGCGTGAACAATGCCAAGTGAAAGCAGGAGTCCGTCATCCGGAGAAAATGCCGAAAATCATCTGGATTATTCTCCTGGAGCTCCTGCAGCAAAGGCATATGACATAATTGGTCATGATTAATAAAGCAACCAATTTTTGGTCCAAGAAATCCTCTTCCTGTTCCTGGACTGGACTTGGGTCAAAGCAATAACTCCAGGGCCCATAATAAATAACAAATTATCTCCTCCGATTCTGCAACATGTCTGGTTAATGAACGGCTGTTCAGAACTGAAAAGCACAAAATGAAAAGCGCAAAATGAAAAGTGCGAATCAACACTCAGCCAACTCGAAATTAGCAGAAGGAGCCCAAAGGGTGGCGCTAAAGAGCTGAAAAAACACGTAGTATGTGGCTGACAATTCCTTGCCGTTTGTATGCAAGACAAGTTCCTGGCCAACGCCCTTTGGACAAAAGTCAGAGGTTTTGTCTGAGGAAAATCCAATCGTGTGTACTCCAATCGTGTGTATTACATGCAAGGCCATCTTTAAAATTGACTGGTCCCTGGGCAAACATTTTCTTGGGCCTCTGTCAAAAACCATGAATCAGACCGAGACAGAAGTACAATTAAATCACACTTGTTTATTAAATAAAAATAAAAAGATAAATAGAAAAAGCATAGTCAAAGCATAGCCAGAGTCCAGTAACCGGATTGAGTCCATCGAAAAACCAGCAGTGGAAATGACATAGCCCAGGAATGTAACCTGTTCATGATGGAACTCGCACTTCTCCAGTTTACAATATAGATTGTTCTCTCTTAGCTTCTGAAGCACACGACAGACATCTGTGTGGTGGCTCTCCAGGGACTTGGAAATAGGGAGGATATCATTGAGATAAACCACCACACATAACTGAAAAAAATCTCGGAGGACATCGTTAATAAATTCCTGGAAAACTGCCGGGGCGTTACAAAGGCCAAAAGGCATTACCAGGTATTCATAATGGCCTGTTCTGGTATTAAACGCAGTTTTCCACTCGTCACCCTCCTTAATGCGCATGAGATTGTATGCCTCTCTCAAGTCAAGCTTCATGAAAACCGTTGCTCCATTGAGGCGGTCAAATAACTCTGTAATCAATGGAATCGGGTAGGCATTCTTAATCGTGACACGATTGAGACCCCTATAATCTATACAAGATCTCAGTTCACCGCTCCTCCTCTTCACAAAGAAAAAACCAGCACCAGCAGGAGACGAGGATTTGCGGATGAAACCTTGAGAAAGTGTGTCAGCAACATACTCTTCCATGGCCTTATCCTCCAAGACTGACAAAGGATAAACCCAGCCACGAGGCGGTATGGCACCAGGTTGAAGGTCAATTGCGCAATCAAAAGACCGGTGTGGAGGCAAACTACCGGCTCGACCTTTATCAAAGACATTGCTAAAATCGTGGTACTCTTCCGGCAGGGAGGGGAGTGAAGAGGTGCACAGGACCTTGAATACCTTCAGGAAGCATGTCTCACTGCATTGCGGTGACCAGGAGAGAACCTCAGCACGGAGCCAATCAAAAGAGGGGTTATGCCTCTGTAACAAGGATAACCAATAACCACCGGAAACCTGGGTGAGGAAATAACTTGGAAATGGATTATCTCATGGTGAAGAGCCCCTATGACCATGAACCATGGAACCGTCTCATGAGTCACATGGGCAGGCTGTAAAGGTCTCCCATCAAGAGCCTCGATGGCAAGTGGAGTGTCACGTAGCTGCAGCGGAATCGAGTGCTGCGAAACAAATGCTGCATCAATGAACAGGCCTGCAGCCCCATAGTCGATTAGAGCCTGTATCTCAATGGACGACTCAGCCCAAGAAAGGGAGACCGAAACCAAGGGCTTATCCTTCTGGATAACTGGGGACAAAACAACGCCACCTAAGGTCTGTCCATGACAGGACCTCAAGGTTCAGGCATTCCCTGGACAGGTAGGACAAGACTTCAAAAAGTGACCTGCCTGGCCACAATAAAGACACAATCTCTCCCTCCTCCTAAAGGCTCTCTCATCTGTAGAGAGACGCGTGAAGCCCAGGTGCATGGGTTCATCTTCACTGACCGACTCGGTACCAGGAGGCATGGGAGGTGAGGGAGGCATGGGTGGGACTACAAAGCTCGGAGGCAAACTTACAGGAGGCTTCATCAAGCGCTCCTTAAGAGAAAGTCTTTCTCTGAGTCTGGAGTCAATGAGGATGGCAAACGAGATCAAGCTCTCCAGCTCAGTGGGTATATCTCGGGCTGCTATCTTATCCTTGATGGAATCCGAGAGACCATGAGAAAAAGCAGCTAAGAGGGCCTCATTGTTCCAAGCAACCTCTGCTGCCAGAGTACGGAATTCAATGGCGTAGTCGGCAACAGTTCTCGTACTCCATTTGATGGACATGAGGGACTTGGCAGCAGAAGCGGAGCGTGCGGGAACGTCAAATACCCTTTTAAAGGAGGCCACAAGCTGAGGGTAACTCAAGACAACAGGTTTTTGTGTCTCCCATAGAGGGTTAGCCCAGGCCAAGGCTCTCTCAGAAAGCAAAGATATCACGAAACCTACTTTGCTTCTCTCCGTGGGAAACACCTGGGGCAGCATCTTGAAGTATATCTCAACCTGATTGAGAAACCCTCTGCATTGAACTGGATTACCCCCAAATCGCTGGGGAAGTGGAGCGGAACAAGACATACCTCTTATAGAGGTAATACTCAAGGCGGGTGCCTGCACAGAGACTGGCGCAGCAGCAGGGACGGCCTGTGAGTCAGGTTGTACCGAAGCAGCCACTGTGGGGGATTCCAGGTGAGCCGTGCAACTCAGGAGCATTTGTAACACCATGGCAAACTGATCCATGCTTGCTCATCCAATCTGGAAAAAATACAAGTGGATTGACTGTATCTTCTGAATTCATGGCGTTCGCCTACTGTCAGAAACCATGAATCAGACCGAGACAGAAGTACAATTAAATCACACTTGTTTATTAAATAAAAATAAAAAGATAAATAGAAAAAGCATAGTCAAAGACAAAGCCAGAGTCCAGCAACCGGATCGAGTAGTCAGCCAGGCCAGAGTTCAATAAACAGATCGGGTAATCAGCCAGGCCAGAAGTCAGGGATCCAAGTAGAGCAATAGAAAGCAGGATAAGGAGCCAGAAGGGAAGTCAGCAAGCCAGTCTTAAAACAGAACTGCAGGAGATGGTTTCTTGTGATGTGACCAAGGCGAAGGCAGAGGTGAAGTGAGCTGGACAGCTTTAAGTAGGCAGATCAGACGAGCATGATCAGGAACAGCTGGTAACTGTGGAGAGAGATGAGAGCTGTCAATTAGCCGACAGCTGAGAAGCCAGCCCAGAGAAGGAAGGGCTAAGCTAGCCCTGACAGCCTCCTCTTCCAAGCGGTTTCGCTCTCCACATGCTTTGAGACATATAATAAATAGCAGCTAGACTCAAAATCAGTTTACTGAATCAGATAAGGCAGAGATTGTGATTCATTGTCAGAGGTTACAGTGTATCATTATCACTCACATTCGTACATTTGTGAGGATCCGAAATATGAATTTTTATGCATACGAATTTTGTACGAAATACGAAATTTCGTTTACGAATTTCAGATAATTTTATCATAATGAACTTTCATTATTGTTACGAAACGAAAAATGATAAAAACCCAGGAAGTCAGCACAGCACAGGGATGGTGGGAGACCCTCATAATGATAAATTCATCATAAGGAAGTTTCATTATTGTTACGAAAAGTTTACAAACCTAATGAAAATTCTTATTTCACACGAATCCAGATTGAATTTCGGACACGAATTCCGAATTAATTTTAATACGAATCGGAACGTAAGGAAACAAAACTAATTTATTGACAGCGCACATCTAGTTACTGCACATTATTACTGCTTATTGATTGGTTCCTAGAGGTCACTGCATATCTTTACCACTCAATGATTGGTTGCAAGTGGTTTGTGTACAACATTACTGCTCACTGATTGGTTGCTAAAGGTTACAGCACATCATCTCCTCACTGCCTGCACAACATGGACTGGGGAGGTGAGGGGACCCATAAATAGACAGAAAACTCCTAAGAATCCTAGGACTCCTGGGGATTAGTGGCAATGCTGGGGGAGGTGGGATGTGATGGGATCAGTGGGCAGTGGTGGGGGAATGTCACACTGTGGCAGTACACTGTGACAAATTCTGAATCATGGAGAGCAAATCTAGAAATCTTTGGCAAGTATATAGTGGGGGATTCTACAAATGTAATGGGGATTTTACATCAACAGCCAATAAAGAGGAATTTCTACACTAATGACTATAGTTGTATGCAGGACTTTCAAGCATGCTCCTTTACGTCCCCACGTGGGCAGCATTCAGCAGAATTGATGTTAGATATGACCTCAGGGGGATATGAATATGAATGCCGACTCTATTAACGTATCAATCTATTTACGTATCAATGCCGCGGTCACCAGTATTTACATATTAATTATGCCGCTATTTACATATCAATGCAGGTTATTTTCATGTAAACACAGGGTTAGCAGGTGAGTCATCTGTGCATGACTATAGGGCAGCAACAACAGAGCATTACACTGAGATATCAGGACATAGCACAGGACTAAAACTTCAAGGCATAAGGGAATTTAAACTGGGATTGTTGGCAAGTATGAGGCAGCTGCTTTGGGCCCCACAGCAATGATGGGGCCCAGGGCAGCTGCCCCTTTTGCCCTGCCTTAAAAACTGTCCTGGTTACATGGCTGTAGAATAAATCAAGCAACCAAGAGTGTATGGTTTATTTATCAGTGTCATACATTATATAGGAAAAATAATTTTAAGTTGTAGCAATAAGGGTGATTGTGCCTGCACAATTTAGAGCTCTTATTTTGGATCTGATAGGACTTGAAGTTCAGGAGTCAGGACATGTTTAAAACTCTGGGAGGAACCAGAAAGCATTCAGATTATGACAAGCTAAAAACAAATTCAGTAATTTGAACCAAAGAAAAATACTCAGTTGTACAGTATATGTTTAGACAAGTTTTACAAGATGTTGGGGAAACAGCTGACACCTATGTGACCATTTTCAAATGTCCAGCAAAATCAAGTGATTTTGGAATACCATAACTTGGACCACAAATGTTTTGGGGAATTTAAACTAATCACTGACATAAATCAGATATTCAAAAGGTAGTGGTAGAGGGGCACTGGACATGGATTTTCACAGTTTATCAAAATGTGGACAAAGTCACCCCCAACTGGCCTGTATTCGACAGCTCATCACAAACATGGGAATCCCCCTTGAGAGGACATTCATCTGAGATGAGAAATTCAAGTGTACAAAATCAACGTGAGTGCCAAATGAAACATTCTTAAGGCCCATACACACGATCAGACTTTTTGACAACAAACATGCAAATTAGCTGTTTTGGAGCAACATCCTACCGTGTGTACGCTCCATCGGACAAACTTTTTTGGTTTTCATCGGACTTTTGTTGGCTGTGCGAACGGACAAACTTTCTGGGAACAAAAGTCTGATGGAGCAAAGTCTGATCGTGTGTACAGAAAACCATAGGACTTTTGTACAAAGTACAAACAGGCATGCTCAGAACCAATGCAAAAGATCAGACAACAATACAGAAGTTGACCAAAGGTGGCAGTAAAGAGCAGAAAAACCACGTGATTTGGTGAAAGTTGGCTGAAAAAGTCCTGCTGTGTGTATGCAATACAAGTTCAGGGCCGACGCCCTTTGTACAAAAATCCAAGGGAAAGTTTGTACAAAGTCCTATCGTGTGTATGAGGCTTAAGGCATTCTTCAAAATCGTTTGTCTTCAACTGGTTACAACAAGCAGGGGTAATAGAGGACAGTGCATTTTGAGGGCCACACAATTCCCTTCATCATGGCTGGGTGAAATGGCAAAATGTTAAATGGACTCAACAATACTCCTAAGCAGACGGGTATCTGTAGGCAGAGGAAGTTGGACCCAACAGTCATTGCTGGTATTCTCAGTAAAAGTAGCAAGAAAAGGGGAATATTTGTCCATGACTGTATTTACTCTGTGTATTTCCAATAAATAGTTTTACCAAAAGGACGTAATATCTGGGTATGTGTGAATATGATACAGTACATGCTTATCAAGCTGCAAATAAAGCCAGGATTTCAAATCCTGCTATAAAATATTTGGCATGTGATGAACTGAGCAATGGTTAAAAAATCTGAACTTTATCCTCTCAACCAACAACTGGCCTATTTGTAATCCTTATGCTGACAGCATTAGGAAATAGAATGTACAGTATATCATATATTTAAATATTTACTCTTTTTTTCACCTTCAGTTACTAGCTGTTTTCCATGCAAATTACATTATGTCATACATCCCAGGAGTCTTCAGGAGAGGAGGAGAGGTTTTCTCAGCTAAGCACACCCTATTGACTGCATGCCTAAGCTAAGGGCAAATTGATGCCAGGAAGCAAATACTACATGCATCTTCGGCATTGACTCAAGATGTTCTGGAAATGCTGTGAGGTGTTTTTAAAGCGGCGTTCCACCCATAAATGGAACTTCCACTGATCAGATTCCTCCCCCCGGTGCCACATTTGCAAACTACAAAGTGTGAACTACTTCCTTCTGGGAGACACACAGGTCCCAGAAGACAGCAGGAACCATTCAGAAAGCTCAGAATGACTCGTGCATGTGCAGTAGGAAACAGGCTGTGAAGCTTTAGGGCTTCACTTTCTGTTTCCCTTAGTAATGATGCCAGGGGCCTGTACCCAGAGTTAAGGGATGGGTCAGCTTCGGGTGCTGACATCGTAGGCTCCCAGAACAGGTAAGTGTCCTTATATTAAAAGTCAGCAGCTGCAGTATTTGTAATTTTTTTTTTTACCCAGGCGGAACTCGCCTTTAAAAGTGATTAATCAGAAAATAAAGCATGAAAACATGGATGGATGGGGGGGCTTGTTTTAATATTAAAAATGAATTAAACATTGTTTTCGTTTGTGGTACTCAGATGTAGTGTGGTTCTGCTTTAGGTTGAAGTGTTTGTAAAAACACAGACCATCTCTGCAATTTATGTACAGTCATCCATGTTTTATTTTCAGATTATATGATCATATGAAGTCCTTGAGTTTCAGTGGTTATACTGAGATGATGCCTGCAGCTGCAGACATCATCCTGGTTTCAAAATTTTCAGACGGTGATTCTCCTTTTTGAACCAATTGATCACGTCTACAAGCATCAGAAGGGTCCCCACCACCTTTCCTGGGCTCTCCCTTTCCATCAGGGAGCCTGGGACTGCTACAACAGGTGACGTCAACTGATGTTGTCCCTCCCTCTTTGTGAGATCAGAAACCAGAAGCGAAAAGGATTTTGTTGTCCCTCCCTCTTTGTGAGATCAGAAACCAGAAGCGAAAAGGATTTTGTCTCTTCTGGTTTCAGTTTGATGGAAACAAACCGTTACCGACTTCTACAAGCTCCTGATCAAACAGATCTCGGTTTGATCAGATTGTTTGGAGGCCAGAGGAGAGACCCCACATCTCTCTATAGAGGACCAATGCTATCATAAGGGATGTTGTACATTAACAAAGTTGGTTAAAAAAAATACAGTAAAGGTATATTTAAATAAAACAAATAATACAATTTTGTAAATTTTTTGAAAAAAGAGTCCTGCCGCCCTGTGCTCACGTGCAAATGTGAATGTGCACATAGATACCGCATGCATGTACACAGCGATCACACCACACATGTAAGGTATTACCATGAACGCCAGAGTGAGAGCAATCATTAGTGTCAGACCTCCCATGTAACGATAAACTGGTAATCTGTAAAGGCTTTTAAAGTATCATATATAGATCATTTAATGTATCATAGTTTGTTACCATCTACGAGCATGCACAATTTTTGAAGTGTAACATGCATGTTATCTATTTACATGATGTGACATTTGAAAATACCGCGGGACATAATCCATTGCAACACCCACAATTTTATTTACCAGGGCTTTTCTTAAAAAAGATATGTAATCTTTGGGGGTTTTAATAGGTTTGTAGCAATCATCTAAATGGATTTCAGGTCAAAAGACATGCAACAGCTTCAGTTTCTTTTCTTTAGAAAGCAGCCACAGTCTGAATGAGGCTAGGTTCACACCTCCGCATGTGGCTGCAGGTGTGGGAATCACATCTGTTTCCACACCTAAATCGTGCTGCTCTAAGAAATGCGCAGGGCTGGAGTCGCATGGGTGGAGCCTGACTTAGCAGACATGCTATCATAGAGCTTTGCTCCTGAAGGGACATTTCTGCCGTATTATAACATGTCCGGGCTCAGCTTCACCCAGTAACTAGTGTTACTCAGTCTGCTAAAAACCACTGCCACTTGATATAATGGTTCTTGGGAGTTCTCGCCTGAAAATGAAGCCAAAAAACAATAAAGAAGCACTGCCTCAGGCTTAAGTCAGAATGGCACTAGCTGCAACCCCTCCCCCTGGTACCTCACACTTAGTGAAATCCTCTCAGTGACACAGGGGGCAGGGGGAAATATGGCAACACAGGGGGGAATATGACTCATCTATACAAACTTCACAAATTACATCTTTTTACAGACCATGGTCATTCTTCTGTTCTAAGGCAATTAAAAAAAAATGCTTCACAAAGCCCTTAACCACTTCAGTCCCGGAAGAATTTACCCACTTCCTGACCAGGCCATCTTTTGAGATACGGCACTGCATTGCTTTAATTGGAAATTGCGCGGTCGTGTGATGCTGTACCTAAACAAAATTGATGTCCCTTTTTCCCACAAATAGAGATTTCTTTTGGTGGTATTTGATCACCTCTGCGTTTTTTATTTTTTGCGCTGTAAACAAAAAAATGCTGACAATTTTGAAAAAAAAAAAACCTTTTTTTACTTTCTGCTTTAGTACATATCCAAAAGAAAATAAAAAAAATAAAAATTTTCATCAGTTTAGGCCAATATATGTTCTTCTACATATTTTTGGTAAAAAAAAATCGCAATAGGTGTATATTGATTGATTTGCGCAAAAGTTATCATGTCTATAATCTATGGGATAGATTTAGGGACATATTTTTATTATTCGTTTTACTGGTAATGGCGGTGATCTGTGACTTTTAGCGGGACTGCGACATTGCGGCAGACAAATCTGACCCCAATTTACACTTTTTGGGAACCAGTGATATTATTACATTGGTGAATGCTATAAAAATGCACTGATCAATGCAACAATGGCACTGGCAGGAAAGGAGTCAAAACTAGGGGGTGATCAAGTGTTTTCCCCGGGTGTGTTCTAACTGTAGGGGGAATGGGCTACCAGGGACATGACAGAAATCGCTGTCCCCGATCTATATCAGCTTACCATCTCTAAGTTTTGAAGCCACTTCTTCAAGTTTTACAGTGACATAAAGAACTCCAATCCTCTTTACAAAAAATCCAGCTTCTAGCATGCCCTCTAAACCAAAGCAAATCACAAAGTCGAATGATTACCCGTTTGGCTGGTGCTGAAGGAAATATAAGCATGGTTGTTTTTCTTCTCCTACGCCAACTACTGAAGAATCTATGGACTGACTTTTTTCTTTTTGTTTGACTCAATGTCGGGTATTCTTATTATATCTTTAACTTTCAATTAACTAGATGTTTGGTAAGCTTCTTTTTTATTTATTTTTTTGTCTTACCAGTTTAGAACTTACTCGATGCAAACTTTTTTTCTATTGTTTAACTCCTTACTTTTCTGCTTGTCTATGTATATATATATTTTTTTTTTTTTTTATGACAGCAGTTGTTTGCTATATCTCTTTACAAGCTATTATTCATTTTTTGATTGTTTTCTGTGATGCTTTTTGCTACTTGTATACACCTTACCTCATCTCTTCCATCCCTCTTCATATGCTTTCTCATGACACATTGATGGGTATGGAACTTTTTGGGACAATGGGACAATGGTATCATTTCAATTTATGTATTACTTTTTATTGTTGGCAGTGTTCCCTTTGGTGGTGTTTTTGCACCTCCTGTTTGCTACTCTCAGATCCCCATTATTATGTGGGCTTCTGATGGTAGCTCTTTGGTCTCTGGTGGACCGCTTTTTGCTACCCCAGTACGCCGTTCTGTTGAGCTTTTAGCTCTCTTTATTATTTTAAAATCTTAGTAATAACTTAAAAGTAACGAGAGCCAATTCCTTGCCTTTTCTTCCAGCCTTTCCTTTTTCCTACCCCCTATACGGAATTGTATGTTATCCTACTGTCAGAGCTTTACGTTTTTATTATGCAACTTTTCATATTACCAATATGACCCCCTTAAACATTTTAACCGTTAGGCTCCATACACACTGGACGTTAAAATAAATTTATAAAAATGCCAGTAGCTTTGCAGTGAGTCTTTTATCTTTTTTTTTTTTTTTATGTTTTTGCAATAGCATTTATTAGCATTTTTAGCACTTTTTTCAATGGATCAAAAACATTAAAAAACACTGGTGAGCCACGTTTTTGAGCGTTTATCAACATTTTCTGAGCATTTTCCATTTTTTTGTGGTCAAAAAACGACTCCTGAATACGATTTTATGGTGTTCAGAAAACAGCCCATAAATGCCACTGCTGATAAAAGTTCAAATGTGTGCATGGACACATAGGATAACATAGAGTGGAGTTTATGGGCTGTTAAAACAAACGCCAAAACTGCAAAAAACAGCCGTTTATGAGCTCCAGTGTGCATGGAGCCTAAATGCCCAAGGTCTTATTATACCACAAAACGCACTAAAGCATTTTGTTCATTTACCACAGCTAAAATACACATTCTTTGCCTACAGGAGACCTATTTTACTGAACAATCTACTACTACGTTTTTCAGCTCCTCTTATCAACAGATATACACAGCCTCAGCAGCTACTAAACAACAAGGTGTTCTTATAGCTATTCCCCCGATAACCCCATTTGTACTTTCATCTAAAATTAAAGATCCTGAAGGCTGCTACCTCATTCTTATTGGGCACATTTCTGATGTTGCTGTAACCATTGTATCATATTATGCTCCTAATAAACATCCATTATCAATTCTTTCCTATCTTTCCCTCTCATTCTTTGGGAAACCCATAAGCCTGTAACTCGAGGTATGCTTATCTGGCAAGCATCATTCCTCAAACGCGAGCATAAGCTCCTTCACCAAAAATTTTAAAATGACTTCAATCTGTGTCTGTGTCACAATGCATTCCAAAATTCTCCCTCCCCTTCTACTTAAGCTAAGCTTGATAGAACCAGCTTATAATTCGACCTGTTTCTCACTGACTCTGGAGATAAATAAATACGTAAATCACAACACCTTTGTTACCTCAAAGTAAACAAACCAGATACCCTATTAGCTCAAACCTTACGCTTGTTGCAAAAACCTACGACATCTGAGTGACTCAAACTAAACCGTGGTTCATACACAAGTAATTCTGTCAAAATTTTTCACACATTCCACTCAAATCATGCGAAATTATATTCACTCAACCATAATTTTGACCATGCTGCTGCTGATTCCCTTTTTTCACAAATTACCCTTCCAACACTCTCACAAACCCACCGTGAATGACTTGAGTGTCCCATCTCTGCAACAAAAGTTATCAATTTAAGGCTATTCAGGCTTCAAAATGAATAAACCTCCCAGGCCCAGGTGGATTTTCTGCTTCCTACTACAATAAATTTTCTGATCTACTATCTCCTATCCTAACTGAGGCCTTCAATACATTGTTGAGGGAACACTCTTTTTGCTCAGAATCCTTAATGGCTATAATCTCCATGCTTCCCAAATCTAAATCTGATACAACCTCTTAGCCCCTGTACACACGGTCAGAGATTTCGGCAACCAAATCTGTCGGATTAATTCCGACGGATTAATTCCAGAAGAGGTCCGGAAGTGATGTTGCATACACACAGTCGGACTCAGTTGTCGGAAAATCCGATTGTATATAACGTGATGACGTTATTTCGTTACGACGGGACTATGTTCAGGCTAGTAGCCAATAGGTTTGGTCTAGGTATTTGATCTGAGCATGCGTGGCACTTTGTCCATCGGAGTAGGCTACATATCAGAGCATTTTGTCGAAAATTTTACCGGCAAGTTGGAAAAGTTGGTCCATCGGATATTCCGACGGAAACAGTCTGATGACGACCACACACAGTCGGAATATCCGACAAAATGGTCCGATAGGAAACATTCCGTCGGAATCTCCGACTGTGTGTACAAGGGCTTAGACAAATTACCGTCCTATTTCACTGCTTAACCACTTCAGCGCCGGAGGATTTGACTTCTCAATGACCAGAGCACTTTTTACAATTGCACTGCACTGCTTTAACTGGTAATTGCGCGGTCATGCAATGTCAAACTAAATCTGCGTCCTTTTTTCCCCACAAATAGAGCTTTCTTTTGATGGTATTTGATTGCCTCTGTGATTTTTATTTTTTGCAATATAAATGGAAAAAGACTGAAAATTTTGGAAGAAGATGATATTTTCTACTTTTTGTTATAAAAAAATGAATACACTCAATTTAAAAGGTGCAAAAATGGCAGGACAGTACAAATACCCCGCGTGGCGGACTTCCCGCCAGACTGTCCGTCGGACTTTCCGAACGAGCTACTTGCCCAGACACGGCACTTTTTCAGCGGACTAATACGGCGTACTAAGTCTGCAGTACTATCCGCCCTACTTTTGAAATGAACGGACTCGCCCACACATGCGGAGGAAAGTCCGCTCATTTCGAGCGCGTCTCCAGGTAGGCGGGGCCCGTGAAGGAGACGTCGCTGGCCCCGCCACCTGGTATGGACTTAAAGGGGAACTCCAACGCTGAAAAAAATCGGCGTGGGGGTCCCCCCAGGTCCACATCAGACCCTTGTCCGAGCACGCTACCCGGCCGGCCAGGAAAGGGGGGGACGAGCGAGCGCCCCCTCCTGAGCCATATTAGGCCGCGTGCCCTCAACATGGGGGGTGCCTTGGGGAAGGGGGGCCGCGTGGCCCCCCCACCCCAAAGCACCTTGTCCCCATGTTGATGAGGACAAGGGCCTCTTCCCGACAACCCTGCCCGTTGGTTGTCGGGGTCTGTGGGTGGGGGGCTTATCGGAATCCAGGAGCCCCCTTTAATAAGGGGGCCCCCGGATACCGGCCCCCCACCCTATGTGAATGAGTATGGGGTACAATGTACCCCTACCCATTCACATGTGAAAAAAAGTACAAAAAAACACAACACAGGGTAAAAATAGTTTATTGCACAGCTCCGGGGTAAAAGAAAAGAGCTATAAGAAGGCGCGGTGGCCCGGCAGAAGAACCGAAGAGGGGGACAAGACCCCCGAAGTCAGAAGAAGAGGCCGCTGCGAGGAAGAAAGCCGGGCTCCTCCGTTAGCAAAAGAGCTAGAAAAAGATAGCGGCGGAGTCCGGCGAGAAGACTCCCGAAGACGGAAGACCCCCGGAGCTGTGCAATAAACTATTTTATCTTGTGTGTTGTGTTTTTTTTGTACTTTATTTTACAGGTGAATGGGTAGGGGTCCATTGTACCCCATACTCATTCACATAGGGTGGGGGGCCGGTATCTGGGGCCCCCTTATTAAAGGGGGCTCCCGGATTCCGATAAGCCCCCCACCCGCAGACCCCGACAACCAACGGCCAGGGTTGTCGGGAAGAGGCCCTTGTCCTCATCAACATGGGGACAAGGTGCTTTGGGGTGGGGGGGCCGCGCGGCCCCCCTTGCCCAAGGCATACCCCATGTTGAGGGCATGCGGCCTGGTACGACTCAGGAGGGGGGGCCGCTCTCTCGTCACCCCTTTCCTGGCCGGCCGGGTAGCGTGCTCGGACAAGGGTCTGATGTGGACCTGGGGGGACCCCGCGCCGATTTTTTTCGGCGTTGGGGTTCCCCTTTAAGTCCATACCAGGTGGTGGGGGCCAGCGACGTCTCCTTCGTGGGCCCTGCTTACCTGGAGACCTGCTCCAAATGAGCGGACTTTTCTCCGGGCGGGAAAAGTCCGCTCATTTCAAAAGTACGGCGGACTGGCATACACACTGCCGGATTGTCCGCCGAAATGCGAGTCCAGCAGGAAGATTGGAGTGCAAAACTACTTTTAAGTCCGCCGTACTTTCGGGTCAAAAAAGTATGCCAGAGGCTACACACGGGGGGATTGTCCAGCGGACTTCAGTTTGCCGGACTTTTCCACCCGCTTGTTTGATCGTGTGTACGCGGCATAAGAGTGTAAATTTTTGATTTCACTCCTCACTACCTATCACAGTTTCAAAGGCCATAACATGCCAAGATAGCACAAAACCCACCTAAATTACCCCATTTTGGAAAATAGACACCCCAAGCTATTTGCTGATAGGCATGTTGAGTCAATGGATTAGTTGCAGGAAAATTACTATTTTTTTTTGCACAAAGTTGTCACTAAATGATCTATTGCTCAAATATGCCATGGGCATATGTGCAATGACACCCCAAAATACATTCTGCTGCTTCTTCTGAGTACGGGAATACCACGTGTGTGAGACCTTTTGGGAGCCTAGCCGTGTACAGGACCCAGAAAACCAAGCACCGCCTTTAGGCTTTTTAAGAACGTAAAATGGTGATTTCACTTCCTCACTATCACAGTTGCACCCATGAAATGACAAGATACCACCCCCCCCCCCCCTAAAATGACCCCATTTTGGAAAGAAATACTTCAAGCTTTTACTGAGATGCATATGATGCTCTCTAACTCTTCTAACCACTTGAAGACAAAGCCCTTGCTGACACTTTTTGTTTAAAAATATTTTTTATTGCAAGAAAACTACTTTGAACCCCCGAACATTATATATTTTTTTAAATCAGCCTGTGGGCTGAACGAAGAAAAGAGGTTCAATGATCAGTGGGTATGCCCACCATTAGAATACGGCCCTTCATCCACCTACTTCTAATGATGGGCATAAATGGTCCAATTTCTTTTTTTAACTGTGGTGGTGAAATCCCCTCCTACAGTGCTGGAGTCGCTGATTTACATATCATGGGAGCAAACGCTGTTGCTGTCAAGAATAATAAATCAGTGCTGCAGCTGAGTGGTGTACCTGCTAAGCAAATGATGGTTAAAGCGGGAGTCCGCCGGGACTCCGCGTTTTTTTTTTTTTTAAAAAGCCAGCAGCTACAAATACTGCAGCTGCCGACTTTAAAAATAGTGACACTTACCTGTCCAGCGCGCCCGCGATGTCGGCACCCGAAGCCGATCTCTAGATCGTCTGTCGGGGGCTGCCGCCGCCATCTTGGGTATGGGAATCAGGAAATGGAGCCTTTCGGCTTCATTTCCCGGTTCACTACTGCGCATGCGCGAATCGCGCTGCGCAATAAGGACGGTCCCCGCTGCCTCTGGGATCTGTGTGTTTCCCAGCAGGCAGCGGGGCACTTGCGGAAAGGGGCGGGCACTTGCGGAAAGGGGCGTAATCTACGCCCCTTTCCGCAGAGAGCTATCCCGGAAGTGGGTGAAGAATACCTGTACTGTACAGGTATCTGCACCCCCCTCCCCCCTGAAAGGTGCCAATTGTGGCGCCGGAGGGGGGGAGGGTTCACTTTAGGGTGGACCTCCGCTTTAACAATAAAACAAAGCAACATAACAGTAAGGCCGCGTACACACGGGCGGACTGTCTGGCCAACTAAGTCCGTCAGACAATCCGACAGACAGTCCGTCCTACTTTTGAATGAACGGACTTGACCACACACGATGAACAGACAGTCCGCTGAAAGCTTGCGCGATGACGTGTACAGCACGTACGACGGGACTAGAAATACGACGTCCAATACACTGCAATGCAACCTTCGGCCGTGTAAATCCTTTCTGGGCATGCGCCATACTTAGTCCGTCCAACTTGCCTACTCATGAGCGGACTGTCCGCTGAAACCAAAGTTGGACGGACAATATTACGGAAATTCCGAAAGACTTAGTCCGCCAGACTGTCCGCTGAAAAAGTCCGCTGAAGCCCACACACGAGCGGACTGTCCGCTGAAACACGTTTCAGCGGACCAAGTCCGTCAGACAGTCCGCCCGTGTGTACGCGGCCTTAGACTTACCATACCTGAAAAGCAAATACAATAAAACATAGTAAAAATAAAACATTTTTTTTACGCAATCTGTGCCGAAAAAATATATGCCCAAGCATGGGGGCAATCCGCCCTTAATGTTATGGGCAAATCACCCCTCCACCCCTGCCTCCATGCTTCGGCATATATGCTCTTTTTTTAACTGTGATGGTGAAATCACCTTCTACAGCGCTGGAGTTGCTGATTTACGTATCGTGGGAGCAAACGCTGTTGCTGTCAAGATAAATAAATCAGTGCTGCAGCTGAATGGCGTACCTGAATACCAAAAAAATGGTAAATATAAAACACAGTAAACAGTAAAGTATAAAAGAATTACATACGTGAAAAGCAAACCTGATAAAACATAGTAACAATAAAACATTGCATTGTAGAATACAGTAAAAAAGAGCAGAACAAAAGAGAGATTAGAGAGAGAGAGAGAGAGAACAATAACTATTTTTTTTTTTTTTCACTTATTATTTATTTTTTTTACACTTTTATTTGTAACTGTAACGGTTGTAACGGTTTGGTACCAGCTTCGGGTCTCCTACAATCTGATGGCATCTTTGGAGACCCTGTGAAAGTGTGCCCTAGTCTGTGCAGTGCTGTACCCTACGCTAATACTCCACTAGTGTGTGGTAGCATTCAAAACATTCACCAATGCAAAGACCAGGATGGTCAGGACAGGAGGGACAATAATACCAGATGTCATGCCTATATCCACGCTTTCTACAGACATGACATTTTCTTTGGGGGGCTCGTTGGGTAGAGATACCAGGGGTGACATATGGAAAATGCCTCTCATTCAGCCGGCTTACTGCATTTGGATTGGGAAGTTATTATTACACTTCATCTCTCTCTCCCCCAGCCTAAGATGGGAATCTACAAGCCACTGGGGTAACTTGTTTCCATGATCAAACAAGTGACTAAAAAGTGGCATGCTCGTGTATTAATTGTCCACATACAAGTGGTACCCCTTTCTGAATAAGGGTGACACCAAGCCCCACACAATCTTACCAGCAATCCCCATGTAATCTGGGCAGTTGTCCGGCTGTACGTGACTATCTCTTCCCTTATAAACCATAAAACTATATATCTAGTCAGTGGCCCTGACACAGAGCTTATACATCTTGACCCCATATTAGGCATGCTTGCTGGGAAGATACTGTTTGAATGAAAAGCGGCCAGAAAACTTAATCAAGGACTCATCAAGGCAGACAACTTGATCAGGAGTAAACAAGGCTGCAAACTGTTTGTTGAAGTAGTTTACGAGGGGCCAAATTTTGTAGAGCCGATCGTATATAGGGTCACCCCAAGGATGACAGAGTTCATTGTCAGTGAAGTGCATGAACCGCAAAATTCGCTTGTATCGGGCCCTGGTCATGGAGAACATGAGCATATGGTGAATTGGGTCAATGGACCAATATGACTACAACTCACTCTTTTTAGTTATGCCCATGAGGAGAGATAGGCCCAGGAAGGTCTTAAATTCGGAAACCATAATAGATTTCCAATCTCTGGCAAGGGTCAAATGGGGATTAGCAGCGATAAATTGACCAGCATACAAATTGCTTTGGTCCACAATAGATCTATAGAGATCTTCTGTGAAAACTAGTGAATAAAAATCAAGTGACGTAGCTAGCCGCGGAGCGAGATGGCCGCCTGAGATCTGAGCTCCGCTCCACGGCAGGCCTACGAAGCGACATACCAGCAACGGACCTTCTCTCTCTCGTTCGCCAGAGAGAGGGGGGTTGAGGGACACACAGCGGCATGCCCGGACGCCGCCATCCACCTCCGCAACCGCGCCGGGTGACCGAGTTCTTCGGCCGCATGGATCATCAATCCAGCCAAGATGGCGCCGATCGGGCTGGCAGTGACACAGGCCCTGCGCCTCACAGATCCGCACAAGCCTCCCCGCAGCCTGCGCCTCCTGCACACTCATCGCTAGCCCGCAGCAACAGAGAGGACACAGAGGAGATGGATAGCCTTCCTCCATCGAGTCACACAGGGGATGTACCGCAGGACAGAGGTAAGAGACTGGCCTCCTCCCCATGCAACTCTCCCCACAAAGCTCATATGGCTAAAAAGCATCATGGCACTGACCCTGGCTCTGCTCTCGCTGCAACAGCCCCTTTGTCTACCCTGGCCACCATACCTGTGACTGATAATCTTGTGTCTGAGTGCATGCTCAAATCCATGTTACTCACCCTGCAGAAAGACCTCCACAGGGAACTACAGCTCTCCCTATCCCAAGTGCATGACCGACTGGAATGTCTGGAAGACAGAGCAGACATAACGGATGAGCACGTTTCTGATATGAGTAAAGCTCACAATGAACTTCTTGATGCTCACGAACACCACACGGAAGAAATTCAGAAAATTAAATTAAAGCTCGCAGACCTCGAAGACAGGTCCAGACGTAACAACATAAAATTTAGGGGGATCCCTGAAGCCGTACTACCCACTGACTTGCCAAACTACCTCCAACAACTCTTCCTCACCCTGCTCCCTAATCTCACACCCCATGATCTGATTATTGACTGAGCACATAGAATTGCTAAACCTGACCATCTTCCAGCTGACACACCCCGTGACGTCCTGGCCAGGATTCACTTTTACCAGATTAAAGAACAGCTACTTCGCACAGCCAGGAATCTGCGACCTCTACCAGTTCCCTACAGCAAACTGGCCCTTTTTGCGGATCTGTCTCCCGCCACCATGGAACTCCGCAGATCATTCTCACCGGTCACATCCCTACTCCAGGAACACAATATTGCATACAAATGGGGTTACCCGACCAAATTATTAGTCACATACCAACAAAAATTGGTACCGATTCTGTCTCCCAAAGATGGCTATAAAAAACTAACTAACTGGGGCCTACTCCCCATTCGCACGAAACCACAAGTGCAGGAGAAGCACTCTGCCGGATTGGCATATCCACCCCGACGCCCTTCAAACGGACGGGATAAAGTCTGATGTCTTTTACGGTTCAACAGCGCCCTTTGCACGCGCAGGCCTGCCAGGGCGACAGTTAAGTTTCACACCCCCGACGAGAGAGAGTGTGCTACGCACACTGCTGTATACTTCCTCCTTTTTTGTTCATAATAGTGCGCAAGTTCAGATATTTTAGTTACAGCACTTCTGTTCTTATTTGTTCTTATTTTTTTTATTTTTCTGTTATTGTTAATTTGTTCGCAACTGCTTTATTATTGACCCACTGGTATCTGTCTCTTTATGACACATCACCTGGTCCCTGAGACTCGTTTCCTTATTGCATAACTCCAGCAGTAGACCGTGCTGTGACCCTCGTCCTGTTCTGGTTTGCAGGCCGAGGTTCACAGTTGGTGAAGTATATATATTAACCTGAACAGTTGTCATAACTACACAGTATATTATTTTGTTCTCTATCTCTTGTGGCCGCGCTCGACGTCTGTGCACAGCTCAAACTACTTTACCATCATGCCACTCAAGATAGTATCCCTCAATGTCAAAGGACTCAATTCCCCTTTTAAAAGAAACCTCCTTTGGAAAGAAGCTTGCAAACAACAAGCTGATATACTTTGTGTGCAAGAAACACACTTTCTAAAATCTAACCCTCCCAAATGTTCACACAATAATTATTCCCACTACTTCTTCTCTAATCATAGCCAGAAAAAAAGATGCGGAGTGATGATAGCCATCAAATCCACTTTGACCTTTGTCCAGCATCACATTGAATCAGACGAAGATGGTAGATATATAATAATGACGGCTACGATAGACAGTCACCAAATAACACTGGTGAATGTCTATGCACCCAATACCTCCCAGAAAAAATTCTATAAACAACTAAAGGCCAAATTACACCTGCTCAACCCTGACTCCCTTGTTATTTGTGGAGACTTCAATGCCATTCCAGACCCATTACTAGACTCCACCAATCCCGGAAGGAAAGAAACCTCTGCTCTTTCCGCGTTTATGGACTCTGAGAACCTATATGACCCATGGAGATGTGCACACGATATTGAGCGCGACTACACCTTCTATTCCCATCCTGGTAATTCTTACTCTCGGATTGATCTCTTTCTAACGAACAAAAAAGCACTATTGGCTTCCGCAGACTCCCAGATTGGCACGATCACATGGTCAGACCATGCACCAATCTCATTGATCCTGTTTCCTCAGGCCTGCCCCACTAATCACTCTATTTGGCGGATGAACTCATCTCTGCTCACTAACCAATCATATGAACATGTCATAAAATCCGAGATTGAGAGTTACTTTGAACACAATTGTGCATCAGTAGCCAATCAGGCTATAGTCTGGTTGGCTCACAAAGCTTCTCTACGGGGGCTCTTTATAAAATTGGGAGCCCAAGAACGCAAGAAACGTTCTGCAGCAGTGGATAAAATCCTACAGCAGATCAAATCATTAGAAAGGACCCATAAAGTCAGTCCCACTAAAATAGTGTTAGACTCCCTATGTGAACGAAGAAGGGAACTTACTGAACTACTCAACCACAAATTTGACTATTATATCAAAAGATTAAAACTGAAAACTTATGCCTACAGTGATAAATCAGGAGCCTTCCTAGCTAAACAGGTCAAACAACAACAGCGTAAATCGAAAATCCCATACCTTCTAAATCCCAAGGGGGTACGCATGACTAGCCCCTTGGACATAGCCAATACATTTGCATCCTTTTACTCCGATCTCTACAATCTTCAAAAGACGATGCCAAACCCTCCAATTGACCCTACCGCTATAGACTCCTTCTTGTCCTCAATACACCTGCCTTCCTTGACCCCGACTCAACTACTAGACCTGTCTGCCCCTTTCTCGATTCCTGAGATCCAGACCGCTATCAAATTCCTCCCCTTGCACAAAGCGCCGGGCCCCGACGGATTCGTCAATGAATACTATAAGCACTTTTCTGACATCCTTGCCCCCCACCTATGCGCTACATTCAATCAGTATGCTTCCTCGGGAACAATGCCGAAGGAATGTCTAGAAGCCCTCATTGTAACCTTACCCAAACCAGGTAAACCCGCAGACTCGCCAGGGAATTTCAGACCCATATCGCTCCTGAACACGGACACTAAGATCTATGCTAAACTAATAGCTCTCCGTATATCTACGGTGATGACCCAACTGATCCACATTGATCAGGTGGGCTTCATCCCTGGCAGGCAGACCTCAGATGGCACTCGCCGCTTTATAGATATTATCCAGTGGGCAGAACACTCCAAAACGCCTGCTTCTTTCTCTAGACGCAGAGAAGGCGTTTGATAGGGTACATTGGAAATATTTAGAAGCCGTCCTACAAAAATTTGGTATCTCTGGCACGCTTCTGAACGCCATTTTATGTCTCTACACAAACCCTAGCGCAAGAGTATGGACATCGGGAGTCCTATCGGACCCCTTTTATATCACTAACGGAACGCGACAGGGGTGTCCTCTTTCACCCTGATTTTCGCCATGGTTATGGAACCGTTAGCCCAACACATCCGTTCTGACCCCGAAATCTCAGGCATCACTATAGGATCAACAGAACATAAAATAGGCTTATATGCAGACGACGTGATCATATCGCTCTCTGACCCACATCGCTCACTGTCTGCTGTGACCCAAACTCTAGATCGGTTCAGTGCAATATCTTTATACAAAGTGAACCACAGCAAATCCTTAATGTTAGCATTAGGCATAGACAAACCGACTATCCAACGAATATCTGCCTCTTCTCCCTTTTCCTGGTCCAAAAACAACACTTTGATCTACTTAGGAATCCATCTGACAGCCTCTAGCAAACTTCTTCTGCAAACTAATTTTTCGGCCCTCGTAGAGAAGCTTCATAAACTATCACAAGAACTGCACCACCCATTTGTATCATGGGCTGGTAGAATTGCTCTGGTCAAAATGTTTTTGCTACCACATGTTTTATATATCTTTCGTACTTTACCGGTGCCATTCCTTCCAACACATCTGAAGTCTCTTCAATCCCTTTTCCATGCTTTTATCTGGCAAAACAAAAAGCCTAGGATCAAGAAACAACACCTGATGACCTCAACAAGTTTGGGAGGTCTAGGTACCCCAAACGTTGTCCTTTATTATAAAGCAGTCCTTTTAGACCAACTTAAACTTTGGTGGGACAGGTCTACCCCCTCTAACTGGGCACAGATAGAAGCAACAATGCTTCCTGCCGAACCTAAATTAATTCTAGCTGCCTCACTTCTGACACCCGGAATACAGCATTACCCTCTAAGCACTATTTCTGCCTCCCTGAGAGTCTGGACCTCTCTGCCTCAACTGTCAGGTGGCATACCCCACTCTATGCTGCCGTTTATACCTACCCAATCGCTCAAGTTAGTCCTCCCTGATCTTCCACTTCAACCGTGGATTGAGGCTGGTATCTCGGACCTCGGAAAATTTTTCTCGGGTTCACAACTGAAATCTTTCGCTACATTGCAAATCTCCTACAACATCTCTCCCAAATCTTTTTACATATACCTGAGGATTAGATCTCTATTCAACAAAATTGATTGGTCGGACCAATCTGGAACTTTGCGCAATACGCTCGCATATTTCAATCTGAAGAACCATATCTGCAAGGGCATCTCGTATTTCTACAAAGAACTATCTCGATCCTCAAAAAATGCAACCCAACCGCTAATCCTCCGATGGGATGCGCACGCTCCGTCAAACTCATCTCCAGAAGCATGGCATCACGCTCTACTGTTACCTGCTAAACTATCAAAGAGTGCAACTCACTGGGAGTCGCTACAAAAACTTTTCCATCATTGGTACTATACGCCCGACAGGTTGGCCAAGATGTTCCCGAATACATCACCTCTCTGTTGGAGGGGATGTGGATCCATAGGGTCCTGTTATCATATATGGTGGGAATGTCCATCTCTCAGAGTTTTTTGGTCACAAATCCAAGCTGTTCTCCAATCATTTGTCGGTAACACTTTGCCTATCTCTCCTTTGGATCTCCTTTTTGGACTATCAATTCCATCTTGGCCCAAGAAATTCCACACAGTGGCCACCCACGTTCTAATTGCTGCGAGACTGGCGATTGCTCGCAAATGGAAAAACCCTGACCCACCGGTCCTCCAAGATGTACTGCCAATCTTGAACACCAACTTTATTATGGAATACAACTTCTCTAAAGCTCACCTTACCACGACTAGGTTTCTCAGGGACTGGGAACCGTGGATTAAAGATCCGCGGAGTAAGCAACTCATATGACCTGGACCTCAACACAACCCAGTGGTCGGATCTGTTCTGTTTTCTGGTTTATATTGTACTTTTATTGTTTTACACCATAAGTTTAATTGACGAACACAGACATTTCTTAATGTTGTATGTTTGACAAACACAACGCATTGTAAAATTCGCTATGATAGCTACCTATTCCTTCCATCGAATCTTCCGTTGTTGCTATTCTAGCACGGACTTCCTTGTTCAGTAGCACGTTACCAGTAGTAGCGCAACATGATATTGCTTTTTATATATTCTTTATCGACCTACGTGTTTATCACTGTAATGGCGTGTAATTGCTCTTTTTTTTTGTGTTCTGTACTGACATATCCTGTACACATTGTATCTTAAGTAAGAAAACTTCAATAAAACTTTAAGTTGAAAAAAATAAAAATAAATCAAGTGACGTAAAATCAACTGTTTCCATCTGAATTCCGAGTTGGCCGGTGAACGGGGGAAGCACGGGTGCTGCAGAAGTGGTGGGCTCCCAATTAGGATTGGCAAATGCAGCAGGAAGGGCACAATGGGCTTGATGGGCCTGTCTTTGTCTTCTTGGTGTCTGCTGGACACTAGTTGTGCAAGACACCTCACCAACTTGAACTTCACTTATGGGACTCGCCATGTCACCACGTGTTACTGCAGTACTGATTTGACTACGAAGAGGGTACTAGGCTGCTGGTGCTTGCCAGTTCACCAGAAGGATGAGCGGCACTAGTACTGGCTCTCTGCTCCATACGAGAGCCCTGCGGTTCTTGCACCTCAATGACAGCAGAAGAACGGGTCGGGAATGCCTGACCTTGGCAGGGACCACAACTCCTTCATCAGAGCTATCTGTCAGGGTGACGCTGCTGTCTACAGGTTCATATTCTGAGCCTGAATCTGACAGATGAGTGACTTCCACTTCACTATCTGTCATGCTCAGAAACATGTAGGCCTCTTCACTAGTGTACCTTCCATTTGACATTTTTGTCTCTAAATCTACTGGTACACTAGTGAGACTCACAGGAAAAGAGCTCCTGACTATCAGGGACTGATTCAAATGCTACCAAAAAGCTGTTAGCATTTACAGGGATCAGGCCTGACTCTGTTAATGCTGCAGTTATGTGTGTTGTGTTTTTGTAAGTGACAGTGATCAATTGATACTGCACTTGGGTGGGCTGGGCAGAGGGGCTAAATGCAGGTGCTAGCAGGTATCTGGGCTGATTCCACTAACACTGCATTTTTGGGAACCTTAAACTGCTGGGGATGATAGTATAGATCTGATCAGATATCGATCTGTTCAGGCACTATACTACTAAGGTAGGTGTATGGTGCGTGCGTGGGTGTTAGCGCTACTGGCACTAATCTGACGTTGCCTGGGGTGACACAGACCCTGACTGATGCTAAAACCTAACTGATATCTCCCGCTTGATGATTGGGGGTTAAAACTTTATTGGGTAATATACAGCGGGTGCCCTGATGCTATAAAAAACAAACTAACTAACCAGAGTCACCCATAACACTAATACCATGATCACTGGTGACAGGGGGTGAAAGGGTTAATTAGGGGCAATCAGAGGGTTATCTTTATTAGGTAATATATAGGGGTACCTGATGCTATAAAAACCTGACGGTGAACCTAATCAACTAACTGGCTAACTAGTGAAACAAATATGGCGATCAATTAGTGACACTTGCGACAGATGGTGAAAGGGTTAACTGGGGGCAATCAAGGGGTTAAACCTTTATTAGGTGGTTTTAGGGGGTAACCTAGACCTAACGGGGCCTACTACTAACTGGCAGGCTCTGTGAGTCCAACTGCGGGTACTGCTGACTCAATGTCCTCAGGGATACCCGCGATCATCTCATGGAGAGGAAGAATGGAGAAATGCTAATGTAAACAAGCATTTCCCCGTTCTGCCTAGGGACAGTACACTGATCACAAATCCCTGTAATCGGGAGCAGTTATTGTGTCACAGCTAGCCCATCCCCCTACAGTTAGAATCACTCCCTAGGATACACTTAATTCCTGCAGCACCCCCCTCCTGGTTAACCCCTTCACTGCCAGTGATATTTCTACAGTAATCAATGCAATTTTATAGCATTGATCACTGTATTAAAGGAGGGCATAATTCAAGGGCTACTCCAAGTAATGCCGTTGATCAGTGATTGTAAGGACTATTGCTGTACCCAGATATACAACAGGGGTTTACATAAAAATTATAAAAATTTCTAAAAAAAAAAATATATAGACACAATACAATCGATAGTAACAACAATACAATGATCATTGAAACCATTTTTTTTTTTTATACACGCAGTAATTTTAGCCAATAGATTGAGGGCCCCCACAGGTGTGTGGACACACAGTGGTTCAGGAATAGACGTAACCCTCGACAAATTTTGCAGCCAGTGCCGCTTCTTCAGGAGGCATCACCCAATAATCTATAGAAAAATACAATCTTGTAGTTACAGTATCGTGATACAACAGATATTCATGTATACAAAGAATAGCACATTAAATTTGGAGACTTGTGACTGTATTAATGCCAGTGGTCCCAAAAATGTGTCAAAATTGTCCGATGTGTCTGCCATAATGTCGCAGTGATGATAAAAATCGCTGATCATCGCCATTACTAGTAAAAAGCTTTAAGAAGCGAGGCTGCAGGCGCGTGCTTGCCGGCCTGGTCCATCGTGACCGCAGATCCGGTGGACTCAATGTCCACCAGGTGCCCACAATCGTATCCGGAGTGGTAGAACAGGGAGATGCCTTTGTAAACAAGGCATTTCTCTGTCCTGCCTTGTGACATGACAGAGATCACTGCTCCCTGTCACCGGGAGCAGTGATTGCTGTCATGTTTGTTGAAGCCCATCCCTCCCACAGTTAGAATCACTCCCTAGGACACACTTAACCCTTTCATTGCCCCCTAGTGGTTAACCCCCTCGGTGCCATTGTCATTTACACAGTAATCAGTGCATTTTTATAGCACTGATCGCTGTACGAATGACAATGGTCCCAAAATAGTGCCCAAAGTGTCCACCATAATGTCGCAGTCATGATAAAAATTGCAGATCGCCGCCATTACTAATAAAAAAAAAATAGTAATAAAAATGCCATAAAACTATCCCCTATTTTGTATTTTGTAGACGCTATACATTTTGTGCAAACAAATCAATATACACTTATTGCGGTTTTTTTTTGACCAAAAATATGTAGAAGAATACATATCGGCCTAAACTGAGGAAAAAAAATACATTTTTATATATATTTTTGGGGGATATTTATAGCAAAAAGTAAAAATAATTGCTTTTTTTTTTCAAAATTGGCACTCTTCTTGTTTATAGCGCAAAAAAAAATCAAAAACACAGAGATGATCAAATACCACTAAAAGAAAGCTCTATTTGTGGGATAAAAAGGACGTAAATTTTGTTTGGGTACCATGTCACATGACCGCGCAATTGTCAGTTAAAATGATGCAGTGGCAAATCACAAAAAAGTGCTCTGGTCAAGAAGGGGGCAAATCCTTCCGGGGCTGAAGTGGTTAATACACACTGCTTTAATTATTTATTGTCTGTTAAGTTCATGTGATGTCTTGGTCAGCCAGAACTCGATATTCACTGGAGCAGCTGCAGCATCAGATATGGCTATTTCACAAGAAAATAAAGAAGAGTAAAGTGGATTGTCAATATTAAAAAGAAGTGAACTATGTGTGTGTCTCTATGCCTTTGTTGTGTAGCCCTTTTGTATTATGTCACAAAAGATTAGGAAATTCAAGTAACCTTACAAAAAATATGAAAGCATTTATCTGCACAGTACAAATGCACAGCTACATTGGGCATTTGTAATCATATATTACCTCTGTCCAGCTGCCTTTTACCACTGCTGAGAATATTTTGGATAATAGGATCGCAAAAATTTGAGAGGTGGTGGTAAATAAGTGTTTCAACAGGATCTTGAAGATGAAAGTATATTGGTGGTGCAATTATGATATTCATTTGAATTTGCTGAAACCTCTAAGTAGAGTTTTCAAAGGACTTACAGTAATCTTATTAGAGCAAATATGTCATGTTACTCCAATGGGTTTATTTTTAAAATAGTTAATGTGACTTTCAGAAAACATTTACCGGTGGTGAATCAATCAACATCATTTAAAATGCATGCATCTGGAAGATTCACCTTAAGTGAATGCCGGCTGCTGAGTGTCAGCTTTACTGCTTTAAAAATATCCCCCCGAGTGTACATTTATATTAGTCACTGATCTGTTACTTGTGCTCAGGGTAGACTGGTGTCCCTAAACATGAAATAAATAGTTTTGTCAGTCCTAAGCCCTTGTACACACGGTCGGAGAATCCGTCGGAATGTTTCCTATCGGACCGTTTTGTCGGATAATCTGACTGTGTGTGGTATGCATCGGACTGTTTCCGTCGGAATATCCGTCGGACCAAATTTTCCAACTTGCTGGAAATATTTTTAGACAAACTGGTCCGATCGGACATACTCCAATCATGTGTAGCCTACTCCGACGGACAAGGTGCCACGCATGCTCACATTCAAATTCCGACACGGAAGCGCTCGTTCAGGTAAAACTACTGCTCGTAAGCGATATAGCACATTCGTCACGCTGCAATGTTAAAAATTATTTCATGAAGCGCATTCTCTTGTTCTTTACAATGCTGCTCAATTCAGCAATACAATTTTAGTTTGCGTCACATCTACACAATTTTAGATTTTGTTTATTCTTTTTTGGATGGTTTTTTTTTTTTTGGATTTCCTAAAAATATCCTTTAAAGACAGTTTGCTCATTTCTCCTTTTTTTTTTTTTTTTGTGTATACACTTACCACAACAACATTATTCTATTTTTGATATTTTTTTTTCTTTTTTAATCTACAGGAGGTTGTTTATTGTTGGTACCCCTTGTTATTCATTTCACTTTGTTTTTTGGAAATGTACCTGCCTGCTCACAAATAAACTGGCCTTTTGGAAGAAAAACACATACGCAAGTATTTCTTCAAAAAAAAAAAAAAATACCTTTATTTAGTTGTCAGTAACAGATAAAGAGGGAGGCAGCAATGTTGAAACTGGGGAGATTTGTGAAGCCTTTGGCCACCAGGGCACACATCAACTATTTAAACGCAAAAATTGGTGGCCTGAGGAATACATGTCTGAGGGAGAGAAGTCTGGTCCTGAGGTCCATGAAACCCGGAACAGCAGCAGATGACATCTATGTTCCCAGGCTGTGGTACTACAACAGGCTGCATCTTCTGTCAGACCAGAGGTCATCACTCTCTGGTCTTCCTTCCACGCTTCCTTCCAGGCTGTGGCTGTGGTGCTAGAGGTGTGGCAGAAGGAGGAGGAGGAGAAGGAGGAGGAGGAGGAGCAGGGGCATGGGCCAAACCACACAAGTGTGTTTCTTGTGTCATTTGGCCCAACAGACCCTTGTTGAGGGTGTGCATAATAACCTCCTCACACAAGAGCTGTTGCCCCTGCTCCATTTTATCCAAGGCGGCAAAGGACTCTTGGTAGGTGGGTTTTGCTTGGAGTGTCACAGAAGCCTCACCAATCAGCCTCAGGGCCGACTCCTCAACATTCCCCCCCTTTCTCGCCCTTTTGCGTGGAAGGCGGAGGGGAGGGACCTGGCATTCAGTGAGGCTCCTTTGGCTGCCCACCGCCTGGCTGCCGCTTACCCCCGCCTCCTCCTGGCTGCCACTTTCCACAGCCACCTCCTGGCTGCTGCATTCCACACCCTCCTGTTCCTGGCTGAGTTCATTCTGTGTATGAAAAAGGGACATAGTTTGAGTTTTTGGTTCATCAAACACACACAATTTTTACATCAACACTTTTGCAAATTGTTAACCAATAGAAAAGACTATCATTCTGTGCCCAACATTTTTCTTTCTTGTCCTCAAGATTTTGGCCACTATTGTCTATTGATATTTGAAACACTTTCCAAACTCAGCAATTAGTGAGCAAAAATCAAGTTAACATCATTAATTTTTACTCCACAAATATGTACAACAATACTATACCTGGCTCAAGCTGGGCTCCCACAGTTCTTCCTGAGTGGAAGGCCCAGGTTGGGTGTCGGAAGACTCATCAGGTGTGGAATGGAGCATAGAAGGACAAGTGGAAGGAAGAGTAGAGAGGGATTCTCTGACCTCAGCCTGGTCTGACTGAAAATGCATCCTGTCATAATACCACAGGGTGGGAACATAAACGTCATCTGCTGAAGCTCCAGATTGCATGGACTTCAGCACCTTGCTCCTCTCCCTCATATATGTACTCCTGAGGCTACCAATTTTCTTTTTTAAATAGTTGACGTCTGCCCTGGGGACCACCGGCTTCACAAACTCAACCAGTTGCAACATTGCTGCCTGCCTCTTTTGTCTGTTACTATATTGTGGGTGTGTTGCTTGCCACAGGAAGGGCGTGTCTCTGTATTTATCGATGAACAGAGGGAGGAAGCTATGGTCATTGAAGCCGTCCATAATGTCTGCAAGACACAACACAAGACAAACTCTAATGTCAGTCTAAACTCCACTAATGCAGGCCTCAATCTAGAAGCAGTGTAGCCTAGTGATGTACCAAGTTCAAAATTTTACCTTCGTTTGCACGTTTGTCGCCTCAGCTTCTCCCTCTGTTCACCGATCGTACGGACGACAGACGCGTGTTGCGTTTTATATACAGTGCGCATGCGTGAAACTCCACCCGCCCCTGACGTTCTTTCTAGACTATTCCCCGCCCATTCCGTCGCAGTGGGGAGAGCACATGGCGGAGAGAACGCAGGTGCGCACTAATAATAGTTCCACTAACGAGGAGGAGGGTGAGGAAAGCCCGGAGCCTGAAACGTCCCGATCCAGGAAGGGAAGATTTAAGGCCTCAAATATGTCTTTTGGAGAGATGTTGGACATATTGAACAGGACCGACTATGATGGGAAGTATGGACCTTACCCAAACTCAAATATCAGAAAGGCCAATATCATGAATAAAGTTGTGAAGAGTCTTCCTAAGAATTTTGGGGTACACCGACCCAAGGATCAACTGAGAAAACGCTGGTCAGACCTGAAACTGAGAGAGCATGAGCAGTACATAAGGATCAAGCGTGTTCTTGACAAAAGTAAGTAGTTGTCGTGTGTTCATATGATTATTATTGCTTGCATCCTGCTCCATGTGCTTTGATTTCATGTTGTGCAGTTTAAAATGGCCACTTATAAGTTCATGGTTTCATTCGTTCGTAGAAAACATCGTTTTGCAGGTAAGTATTCCAGCTGAACACAGTGTCCCCAATAATGTTATGACCTTGACCTTGAAGCTCGGCCAAAATTAACAATTGTACAACACTTCCAAACAATGTTTCATATTGTTAATTCTGCCCTCTGTGTGCTAATTTTTTATTTTTTTCCATTCTCATAGGGGAGGAGCAGGAGGAGGAGGAGGAAGGAGAGATCGTGGAGGTTGGGCAAATTTTCACCACAACAGGTGAGTGTCGGTGAACACAGCTTCCGGTAAGCTCATCAATGTATGTCACCATATTTTTATTACATGGTGTGTTTTTTTGCTTTGTAGGTGATGTGGAAGAAGATTCCGTTTTACCAGTGAAAGTGCCCAGATCCAGATTGGGGAGATAATGGGGTGCAATCGGGATTTGGAAAATATACAGCACAACATCAATGATGTTAAAAATAAAATGAAGAACATTATTGATGTTTTGGGGAGAGTGTGAAACACACAAAACTAGATAGGGTTCTATTTTTGATATATTAAACAAAAAATTTTGTATTTCTCGAAATTACAAATTTGGAAGATGCAGAGTGTGTAAACATGTGCTATCTCCCATCATGGGGGATCAATGTACATGTTTTGTGTAAAGTGTCTGAGATGAAGGGGTTGCAGCCCCAAAGCATGTACATTGATCCCCCATGATGGGAGATAGCACATGTTGAGACACTGTGTGCATCTTCCAAATTTGGATTTTTCATGTGATGAAGGCAATATCAGCCCAGTTTGTACATACTCATGTCTGATATTGTCTTCACTTTTCAAAGTTGAACTTTGTAAGTTCCTGTGTTCTGTATTTTACGGTTTGATACATGCCTGTTTACACAAAAACACAGAGTAAACAAAATTTGGATTAAACTCTGTTTTTGATACACACAATTTCTTGGTTTGTTGTAAAAACCTTTTCGAAACGCACATGTGAATGTGCTTGTATTAAAAAGTTTAATTATCAACAATGTGTGGCTTACTTTTTCATTGCGCAAAAAATTTATTTGTAGTACAATTTTAGTTTGTGCTGAGAAGGAGTGTGATTTACTAAAGGCAACTCCACTTTGCACTCCAAGTGCAGTTTCAGGTATACTTTTGCAGTGCACTTGTAGTGCATAGTGGATGTGCCTTTAGTAAAAAAACACCCACAGTGATGTGTTAATTTGGACAATCATGCCATTTTCCTGCCATGGTGCTGAAAATGAGCACGATTTTGGTCAGTAATGCACTACATACATTAGTTACAAAAACAAGGTGTGTGTGTGTAGCAGACCCACAACATAATATGATTATCTGACTGTCCCCTCATCTCGCTCTGAACTTGGGTTTGCACTGTTGGTGAAAAAGGCACAACTTGAAAAAACATAAATATACCTAGGAGACACCTAAAACCAAGCCAAGCAGTAAATGAAGGAGTTTCAGATAAAAATGTATTCTTAAAATGCCGCTCAGACATGGTCTGGCATATCAATGGCCTCCCCTACCCACAAAGTAGTCCATGTATTGGGTTCTAACATCACGGGCGCTTTGGGGGGGCAAGCCAGGATGAGCAGGTTCAAGGCCCGTGAGGTATCTTCATTTTCCATCAAATCTGCTTCTTGTTGGCCAACTGAGACTGCATAGTTCACAGAATTTTTTTTCATAAAATTGTGCAAAACACAGCATGCCAGCACTATGTGATTCAGTTTGTATTCCGCCATGGGAATAGGTGTAAGAAAAAGGCGGAACCGGCTGGCCAGTATACCAAAAGTGTTCTCCACCACTCTTCGGGCTCTGGACAGGCGGAAATAAAAAATCCTCTGCTCTGGGGTGAGGGTCCTCATCGGGAAAGGCCGCATCAGATGGTTCGCCAGGGCAAATGCCTCATCCGCGACAAAGACGAACGGGAGTCCTTCCTGATTCTCCTCTGGGGTGGCAAGCCCAGACTGCCACTCTGGAGATGCCAGTAGAACTCCGTCTGTGCGAAGACTCCACCATCTGACATCCGTCCATTTTGCCCCACGTCCACATACAAAAAGTCATATGTCGCAGACACCACTGCCAACATCACGATACTATGAAACCCCTTATAATTATAATAGTATGACCCCGAGTTGGGTGGTGGGATGATGCGGACGTGCTTCCCATCTATTGCTCCTCCACAATTGGGAAAGTCCCAACGACTGGCAAAGTGGGAGGCCACAGTCTGCCATTCCTGTAGCATTGAAGGACACTGTGGAGTGAAACAAGAACAAAAATTAGTAATTTGACAAATCAACATTGCAAGCAGATTAGACACCAACATTTTTGGTAAAAATTAGTATAACATTCTGGGAAC
Organism: Lithobates pipiens; assembly: GCF_037356315.1. NCBI lineage: Eukaryota > Metazoa > Chordata > Amphibia > Anura > Ranidae > Lithobates > Lithobates pipiens. The sequence continues at coordinate 162,193,000 of NW_027507758.1, forward strand.
TTCGTATTTAAAGCCTAAAGTCTAAGGTCCCCTTATGAGAGTCATCACCCCCCCATCCCCCCCATCTGATGGGCCCTTGCTAAAAAATGAGGGGGGGGGATGTTTAGGACAGGTAACCCTATCCACTTGATTGAGAGCTGAATGGCTAAATAATGTGTGCTACTTTGGGAAGCCCCTTCTTAGTTACACTATTGGCAGCCCACCGGACAGGTAAGAAGTGTCACAATACCAAAGAGAAACCAAAATGTAAGCACATTTTGACATTATGCTATTACATATCAAGATAATTAATAGGTTAAAAAAATGCATTTGAAAGTATTGAGGCAGGCCCTTGCACTACATGCTTAGGTGAAATTGTCCATAAATGTGAGCATCAAAAAAGGTAGGTATAGTGTGTATTGGGTTTGGTAAAGTCAGCAGATAGAGGATTGCTATCAGCTGAGCTATCAGTTGGGGGGAGGGGGGTTCTTAATGAGTTTGGCACAACCCCCCAAAATAAAAAGAATGTCACTCTGCATGAATTGAAGCACGCACATAACATTTGTAGACATTTTATTATTATTATTATTATTATTAAGGATTTATATAGCGCCAACAGTTTGCGCAGTGCTTTACAATATGAGGGCAGACACTACACTTATAATACAAATCAATACAGGAGGGATCAGAGGGCCCTGCTCGTTAGAGCTTACAATCTAGAAGGGAGGGTCAAGTTGAAACAAAAGGTAATAACTGTGGGGGGATGAGCTGATGGAGAAAATGAAAATACAGTTAGGTGTGGGTGGGGAGGGCTTCTCTGAAGAGAAGTGTTTTCAGGGATCATCTAAAAGCTAATAAAGTAGGAGATAGGCAGACAGATTGGGGTAGGGCATTCCATAGGATTGGAGAGGCTTTGGAAAAGTCTAGGTTTAGTGGGTGTTTAGGGAAAAACAATACTATGGAGCTGACAAAAGACATTGGTAAGTGACTAGACTATAGTTTTATGGGCCAAGAAGAGCATGGTGGGGAAGTTAGTGAGGCAAATATGCCTGAGGACAAAGGGGCAGAGTATATGAATTAGAGCATATTGCAATGATGGTAATTAGGGAATGAGGAAAGAAATGCAAGACATTAGCAATCATGAAATACATAGAATGTGATGTTAAAGGATAAAACTTACCTTCATATAGTCCTTCTGCAGGACCTGAATGATGGCAGAACAGGTCTCTGGAATAATGATCCCCTGAGCCTGGGGGGAGATGCCTGTAGAGAACTTGAGGTCCTGAAGGCTTCTCCCAGTCGCCAAGTAGCGCAACGTGGCAATGAGCCTCTGCTCTGGAGTGATGGCTTGCCGCATGCAGGTATCCTGCCTGGTGATATAAGGGGTCAGCAAAGCCAGCAGACGGTGAAAAACGGGGGTCCGTCATCCGGAGATAATTCCTGAAATCATCAGGATTATTCTCGCGGATCTCATGGAGCAAAGGCATGTGCGAGAACTGGTCATGCTGGCGCAACCAATTCTTGATCCACAAACGCCTCCCCTCCATGTTCATGGACCGGGCTTGTGTCAAAGTAACAACCCCAACACGAAGCCCCTACACAGCACAAACTCTACGAGTACGTAGACGTTTTTAAAACGGTCGGCTTGTCAGAATGGACACCAGAAAACACAGATAAACAGAAAGGCCTGAAAGAACGACCTGAATAGCAGAAGCAAGCAGACAATAAAAAAATGCCTTTCAAAGCGTACTATACCAAGATATAGTCCACAATGATCAACAAATACTTACTGACTGCACGCACTGATTATCAGATACGCAAAGACAAGCACAAACCGAAAAGCAGTAGCGATCTGAATCACTAATCTGAAAAGCGCGAATCGTCTCTCACCAAACTTCTACTAACATGAGATCAGCAGAAGGAGCCCAAAGGGTGCCGGACAAGGTGCTGAACTTCCCTTTTCTAGTCCCGCCGTATACGGCTTACGTCACCGCGTTCTTGGCAATCGCAAATTTCCGACAACTTGGTCCGACCATGTGTATGCAACAGTTTCGGACTAAATCCGTAGGACAAAATCCGTCGGACAAAATCCAACGGATTTGGTTGGCAGAATGTCTGACCGTGTGTACAAGGGCTAAGAGGGCTTGAAGTTGCTTAATTCTTATATAATGAAGATACCCAGTTTTTATATAAGCACATATTTTCTTTAATGAGACTTAAAATACCCAGGTATATACCCATATTGACCAGTATTAAAATCAGGTGATAAGTATACATATGTATTATTGCTCTTTTTCTAGTCACCATTAGGTTGTAAAGAAAATTTAACTGCCAATATGGATGAGCCGAACACCCCCCGGTTCGGTTCGCACCAGAACTTTCGAACGGACCCCAAATTCGTATGAACTTTAGAACCCCATTGAAGTCTATGGGACTCAAACGTTCGAAATTAAAAGTGCTAATTTTAACGGCTAATATGCAAGATGCTGTCCTAAAAAGGGTTTGGGGACCTGGCTCCTGCCCCAGGGGACATGGGTCAATGCCTAAAATGTTTTTAAAAATGGCAGTTTTGGCGGGAGCACTGATTTTAATGACGATTAAAGTGAAAAAAAAAGTGAAATATTCCTTTAAATATGGTGCCTGGGGGGTGTCTGTAGTATGCCTGTGAAGTGCCACATGTTTCCTGTGTTTAGAACAGTCCCTGCACAAAATGACATTTAACGGAAATAACATCATTTAAAACTGCTTGCGGTTTTATGTTATATCTGGTTCCTGCAATATGGTTGAAAATCATTGAGAAAAATGGCATGGGTAGCCCTCCCTGCCCATTATCAGCCCCTTTGGGTCTTGTACGCATATTAAGGGGAACCCCGTACCCATATTAAAAAAAGGAAATACGTGTGGCCCCCAGGCCCTATATACTCAGAACAGCAGTATACAGGCGGTGCAAACAAGACAGGGACTGTGTAGGTTTGTTGTGTTAAGTAGAATCTGTTTGTAATTTTCAACTGGTACATTTTTAAAGTGTAGCTCCAGTCAAAAAAAAATATTTTTAAGCTTTTTGGAAAACATAGGGAAGGGTTATCACCCCTGTATAATTTGTTTTGTCGTACATCTTTTTTCATCTCACTTGCTGTTGTCTCCTTCCATTTGCAAGTAGGAGATGTTTGTAAGTTGGATGTTTGAAAGTAGGGGCCTGCGTTATATGCTCTACAGTAGGGATGAGCTTCGTGTTCGAGTCGAACGCATGTTCGACTCGAACATCGGTCGTTCGTGCGTTCGCCGAATTCCGAACGTTTGGGCCGTTCGCGGCAAAATTCGTGTGGCCCACAATGCACTGCGATGGCGCAATGCATTGCTGTCTCACGATTGGCCAAGCATGCACTGTGACCCCGCATGCTTGGCCAATCGCAGCGCCAACAGCGAGGAGAGCCATGGTTGGCCACAGGCATCCTGCCTGTGGCCAATCATAGCTCAGGCTGTGTAGTGCACGCCCCACACTATATAAGGCCGCCATTAAGGCAGCCTCGTGCAGTGTGTTGGCGTCTGAAGCAGTGGGTGTTCTGTGTACCTTCAACACAGTTAGACACCAATCGTTTTTGGCTGATTTACTATCTTGCTCTTGTGTAGTGGTTACTGTCTGTGCCCTGACCGCAGTATACACCACTATATTCACCTCACCTATATAGCTAGTGATCTAGCTTTAATAATAGAGCTTGCAGTCAGTAGTGTTAGTGCGTGCTGTCTGCGTGCTCTGTACCCAGTACATACCACTATATACACCTACATAGCTGTTCTCTATTTGAGCCCGATTGTCATCTGCAGGAGTTATTGGAAGTTGTGTGTGCTTCCAGCACAGCACAGTATACATCTGTATATACCCCTTTAACTCTGCTGTTTTCTGGTTATTGTCTGCGTGCCCTGACCGCAGTATACACCGTGATATTCACCTCACCTATATAGCTAGTGGTCCATCTTTAACAATAGAGCTTGCAGTCAGTAGTGTCACTCAGGAGATAGTGCGTGCTGTGTGCGTGCTCTGTACCCAGTACATACCGCTATAATCCACCTACATAGCTGTTCTCTATTTGGGCCCGATTGTCATCTGCGGGAGTTATTGGAAGTTGTGTGTGCTTCCAGCACAGCACAGTATACATCTGTATATACCCCTTTAACTCTGCTGTTTTCTGGTTATTGTCTGCGTGCCCTGACCGCAGTATACACCGTGATATTCACCTCACCTATATAGCTAGTGGTCCATCTTTAACAATAGAGCTTGCAGTCAGTAGTGTCACTCAGGAGATAGTGCGTGCTGTGTGCGTGCTCTGTACCCAGTACATACCGCTATAATCCACCTACATAGCTGTTCTCTATTTGGGCCCGATTGTCATCTGCAGGAGTTATTGGAAGTTGTGTGTGCTTCCAGCACAGCACAGTATACATCTGTATATACCCCTTTAACTCTGCTGTTTTCTGGTTATTGTCTGCGTGCCCTGACCGCAGTATACACCGTGATATTCACCTCACCTATATAGCTAGTGGTCCATCTTTAACAATAGAGCTTGCAGTCAGTAGTGTCACTCAGGAGATAGTGCGTGCTGTGTGCGTGCTCTGTACCCAGTACATACCGCTATAATCCACCTACATAGCTGTTCTCTATTTGGGCCCGATTGTCATCTGCGGGAGTTATTGGAAGTTGTGTGTGCTTCCAGCACAGCACAGTATACATCTGTATATACCCCTTTAACTCTGCTGTTCTATAAAAAAGGCATCTGCAGGAGTTAGTGGGTGTTGTGTGCCTCCAGCACAATATAAACTACCCAACTACTGTTTTACCCAACTCCCTTCAGGCCATTACCATGTCTGGAAGGCCAGCAAGGAGAGGCAGACAGGCGCGAGCCGATAAAAGAGGGCAAGCAGGCTCTGTGTCTAGAGACAACAGTGCTGGTCGTGGACGCGGTGCATTGTCATCAGCACGTGGCCATAGGACATGCTTGTCCTTCTTTTCTGCAGCTGGACATGTTGAACCGCAACATGCCAACGACTTGGTAGAGTGGATGACCAAGCCCTCTTCATCCTCCTCATCCTCTCTCACCCAGTCTCAGGGTAATAGAAAAGCAGCTGCCAACACATCGTCGTCCCTCCTCTCAATGTCATCATCAGTGACTCCTTCCCTAGACCCACCACGTCCTCCTGAGGAGTCTCCTGAACTCTTTGAGCACAGTGGTGGGTACATGCTCCAGGAGGATGCCCAGTGTTTGGTGGGCTCTGATGATGACACTCAGCTAGAGGAAGGCAGTAGCGTGAGCGCAGAGAGAGAGGATGCTCAAGAAGCACAGCAATCTGGCAGTCATGTTCCACAAGCTGCAGCATACTGCCAGGTTTGCTACAGCGATGAAGAGGGAGGGGATGATGAGGGCACTGACTCCACGTGGGTGCCTGGAAGGAGGGAGGAGGAGGAGGAGGAGGCACATGTCCAACGAGGCAGGATGCCCTCCGGGGGCCAGCTTAGGGGCAGCACACCGACTGAATCACACCGCAGAGCTCCGCCTGCGCAGAGCGCTTCCTCTGCGCGTTATTCTAAAAGTTCTTTGGTGTGGGCCTTTTTTGAGACGAGTGCATCAGATCGCACCGCTGCTATTTGCAACATATGTCTCAAGCGTATCTCACGTGGCCAAAACATCAGCCGCTTGGGCACCACATGCTTGACCAGACATATGTTGACCTGCCATGCAGCTCATTGGCAAGCATACCTCAAAGACCCACACCAAAGAACAATGCGGACCTCTCCTTGCTCCTCATCAGCTGGCATCTCCAACCCCACTAGACCTTCAGTCCTCTCTGAAACCTGCTCTGAGAGGAATGAAGGTGTAGAATTAAGTGTGTCACAGCCAAGTGCTTCCGGGAACTCTGCTAGTGGTACATCCACATCCGATTATAGCAGGCAAATGTCCCTGCCCCAGCTGCTGGACCGGCGGAAGAAATTTACTCCCAGCCATCCACATGCCCAGCGGTTGAATGCTAGCTTGGCTAAATTGCTAGCACTTCAACTGCTGCCTTTTCAGTTGGTAGACTCGGCCCCCTTCCGTGAGTTTGTACAATGTGCGGTTCCTCAGTGGCAGGTCCCCAAACGCCACTTTTTCTCACGGAAGGCGATTCCGGCTCTCTACCGGCATGTGGAAGGCAATGTCCTTGCCTCGCTGGACAGGGCGGTCAGCGGTAAGGTGCATATTACCGCTGACTCATGGTCCAGCAGGCATGGACAGGGACGTTACCTGTCTTTCACGGCCCATTGGGTCACTCTTCTGGCTGCTGGGAAGGATGCAGGACAAGGTGCAGTAGTGTTGGAGGTTGTTCCGCCACCACGCCTCCAAAATGCTACTATTGGTTGTGACACACCTCTCTCCTCCACCCCCTCCTCTTCTTCTTCCTCCATGGCCTCTTCCAGTGCTCTGTCCTCAGAACCAGCGGTGCTCCGTAGGCGTTGCAGGGGCTACGCAAGTACGCAGGCAAAACAATGCCATGCCGTGCTTGCGCTGGTTTGTTTGGGGGACAGGAGCCACACTGGGGCGGATGTTTTGTCAGCTCTGCAGGGGCAGGCCGAGAGGTGGTTGACACCACGCCAGCTTAAGCCAGGAATGGTGGTTTGCGACAATGGCACCAACCTCCTCTCCGCCCTCCGACAGGGACAACTGACCCATGTGCCCTGTGTAGCTCACGTCCTTAACCTGGTGGTGCAGCGGTTCTTGGGCAGGTACCCCGGCTTACAGGATGTCCTGAAACAGGCCAGGAGAGTCTGTGTGCATTTCCGCCGATCATTTAATGCCTGTGCTCGGCTGGCTGAGCTCCAAAAGGAGTTGAACCTGCCCAAGAACCGCCTTATATGTGACATGCCCACCAGATGGAACTCAACATTGGCCATGCTGCAGCGGCTGCACACGCAGCAGAGGGCCATCAATGAGTACCTGTGCGACTATGGCACCAGGACAGGGTCAGGGGAGCTTGGTTTTTTTCTCACCACGCCAGTGGGGCATGATCAGGGATGCATGCACTGTCCTGTCACCGTTTGAGGAGGCCACAAGGATGGTGAGCAGTGACAGTGCATGCATCAGTGACACTGTACCTCTTGTCCACCTCTTGGAGCATACGCTGCGTGGAATAATGGACAGGGCACTTGAGGCAGAACAGAGGCAGGAAGAGGAGGACTTCCTTGCCTCTCAAGGCCCCCTTTATCCAGACAGTGTTCCTGCTGTGCCACCCTTCACACAGGAAGAGGGTGAGGAGGAGGAAGAGGAGGAGGAGGATGATTGTGTCAGCATGGAGGTGGAGGCTGGCACTCAGCATCAGCAGCAGCAGCAGCAGCAGCAGTCTTATAGGGATGATTTACAGTCCCAAGAAACACGTGGACTTGTACGTGGCTGGGAGGAGGTAGCTGCGGATCATGTTGTCCTTAGTGACCCAGAGGACTCCGGACCGAATGCCTCAGCTAACCTACGCTGCATGGCCTCCCTGATCCTGCAAAGCCTGCGGAAGGATCCTCGTATTCTTCGGATCAAGGAGAGGGACCATTACTGGCTGGCCACTCTCCTTGATCCACGGTACAAGGGTAAGGTTGCCGACCTTATCTTGCCATCGCAGAGGGAGCAGAGGATGAGACATCTCCGGGAGGCCTTGCAGAAAGGTCTGTGCAACGCGTTCCCAGAGACTGGGAGGTCACAAACTCCTGGTCCTGGACAACGTGTTGCTGAGGCATCAGTCAGAAGGAGCGGTGGAGAAGGTGGCCGTCTGACTGATGCTTTCAGACAATTTTTTAGTCCGCAGCCCCAAGGTATGATTGGTTCCAGCACCCATCGCCAGCGTCTAATTTACATGATGCAGGAATACCTAGGGGCAAGGTCAGACTTGGACACCTTTCCCACTGAAAATCCTCTGGCTTACTGGGTCTTGAGGATGGATCACTGGCCAGAGCTTGCACAGTATGCAATTGAGCTACTGGCCTGTCCTGCATCCAGCGTTCTTTCGGAACGCACCTTCAGTGCTGCTGGTGGCTTCGTTACCGATCACAGGGTGCGCCTGTCCACCGAATCAGTTGATCGACTGACCTTCATCAAGATGAATCAGTCTTGGATCACCCACAGCTACTAAGCACCTGAAGCTGATGTAACCGAATAATTTTTTTTGAAATACCACATCCCTTCAAGACTGCCTATGCTGATGCTGAGTGACTGTCCTGTTATGTTGATTGTCTATCCTCTTCCTCCTCCGCTGATATGTTGGAAGAACATTTTTGGTTCTGGGTGATGCCAGCAGCCCAATTTTTCTGCCCCTGTTTAACAGGGGCGTTTAAGTACAATTTTTGATGCAATGCTTTGCAGCAGGGCTAATTCCTGCAATAAAACTAGAGTATATGGCAGAGGTTGCAGTGTGATGGCACCAGTGCCTAAGGCGCAATTTTTCTGCCCCTGTTTAACAGGGGCGTTTAAGTACAATTTTTGATGCAATGCTTTGCAGCAGGGCTAATTCCTGCAATAAAACTACAGTATATGGCAGAGGTTGCAGTGTGATGGCACCAGTGCCTAGTGCCCAATTTTTCTGCCCCTGTTTAACAGGGGCGTTTAAGTACAATTTTTGATGCAATGCTTTGCAGCAGGGCTAATTCCTGCAATAAAACTACAGTATATGGCAGAGGTTGCAGTGTGATGGCACCAGTGCCTAAGGCGCAATTTTTCTGCCCCTGTTTAACAGGGGCGTTTAAGTACAATTTTTGATGCAATGCTTTGCAGCAGGGCTAATTCCTGCAATAAAACTACAGTATATGGCAGAGGTTGCAGTGTGATGGCACCAGTGCCTAAGGCCCAATTTTTCTGCCCCTGTTTAACAGGGGCGTTTAAGTACAATTTTTGATGCAATGCTTTGCAGCAGGGCTAATTCCTGCAATAAAACTAGAGTATATGGCAGAGGTTGCAGTGTGATGGCACCAGTGCCTAAGGCCCAATTTTTCTGCCCCTGTTTAACAGGGGCGTTTAAGTACAATTTTTGATGCAATGCTTTGCAGCAGGGCTAATTCCTGCAATAAAACTAGAGTATATGGCAGAGGTTGCAGTGTGATGGCACCAGTGCCTAAGGCCCAATTTTTCTGCCTCTGTTTAACAGGGACATGTAATTACAATTCTTGATATAATATTTCACAGGAGGGCCCCTTCCTGTGCCCACCCAGAGTAACGGTGAGGACTTATAGTGTTGTGGCACCAGCACCACAACCACCGAAGGTCAATTTTTCTACCACTGTTCAACAATGGCATGTAATTACAATTCTTGATATAATCGTTCACAGCAGGGCGCTCCAGCGCCCACCAAGAGTCACTTTGAGGGCTTACAATGTTGTGGCAAAACCAACACCTTGTTCCGCCATTTCTGCAGAGCATATAGGGCAGGCCCCTACTTTCAAACATCCAATTTACAAACATCTCCTACTTGCAAACGGAAGGAGACAACAGCAAGTGAGATGAAAAAAGATGGACGACAAAACAAATTATACAGGGGTGATAACCCTTCCCTATGTTTTTCAAAAAGCTTAAAAATAGTTTTTTTGACTGGAGCTACACTTTAAAAATGTACCAGTTGAAAATTACAAACAGATTCAACTTAACACAACAAACCTACACAGTCCCTGTCTTGTTTGCACCACCTGTATACTGCTGTTCTGAGTATATAGGGCCTGGGGGCCACACACATTTCCTTTTTTTAATATGGGTACGGGGTTCCCCTTAATATGCGTACAAGACCCAAATAGGCTGGTAATGGGCAGGGAGGGCTACCCATGCCATTTTTCTGAATGATTTTCAGCCATATTGCAGGAACCAGATATAACATTAAAACCGCAAGCAGTTTTAAATGGTGTTATTTCCGTTTAATGTCATTTTGTGCAGGGACTGTTCTAAACACGGGAAACACGTGGCACTTCACAGGCATACTACAGACACCCCCCAGGCACCATTTTTAAGGAATATTTCATTTTTTTTTCACTTTAATCGTCATTAAAATCAGTGTTCCCGCCAAAACGGCCGCTTTTAAAACTTTTTATTGCATTGACCCATGTCCCCTGAGGCAGGAGTCAGGTCCCCAAACCCTTTTTAGGACAGTATCTTGCATATCAGCCGTTAAAATTAGTACTTTCCATTTCGAACGTTCGAGTCCCATAGACTTCAATGGGGTTCTAACGTTCGTTACGAACGCGGGGTCCGTTCGAAAGTTCTGGTGCGAACCGAACCGGGGGGTGTTCGGCTCATCCCTACTCTACAGAAATGGCGGAACAAGGTGTTGGTTTTGCCACAACATTGTAAGCCCTCAAAGTGACTCTTGGTGGGCGCTGGAGCGCCCTGCTGTGAACGATTATATCAAGAATTCTAATTACATGCCATTGTTGAACAGTGGTAGAAAAATTGACCTTTGGTGGTTGTGGTGCTGGTGCCACAACACTATAAGTCCTCACAGTTACTCTGGGTGGGCACAGGAACGGGCCCTCCTGTGAAATATTATATCAAGAATTGTAATTACATGTCCCTGTTAAACAGGGGCAGAAAAATTGGGCCTTAGGCACTGGTGCTGGTGCCACGACACTGCAACCTCTCCCATATACTCTAGTTTTAGTGCAGGAATTAGCCCTGCTGCAAAGCATTGCATCAAAAATTGTAATTAAACGCCCCTGTTAAACAGGGGCAGAAAAATTGGGCTGATGGCACTGGTGCTGGTGCCACGACACTGCAACCTCTTCCACATAATCTAGTTTTAGTGCAGGAATTAGCCCTGCTGTAAAGCATTGCATCAAAAATTGTAATTAAACGCCCCTGTTAAACAGGGGCAAAAAAATTGGGCCTTAGGCACTGGTGCTGGTGCCACGACACTGCAACCTCTCCCATATACTCTAGTTTTAGTGCAGGAATTAGCCCTGCTGCAAAGCATTGCATCAAAAATTGTAATTAAACGCCCCTGTTAAACAGGGGCAGAAAAATTGGGCTGATGGCATCACCCAGAACCAGAAATGTTCTTCCAACATATCAGCGGAGGAGGAAGAGGATAGACAATCCACATAACAGGACAGTCACTCAGCATCAGTATAGGCAGTCTTGAAGGGATGTGATATTTAAAAAAAAAATGGTAGCTGTGGGTGATCCAAGACTGATTCATCTTGATGAAGGTCAGTCGATCAACTGATTCGGTGGACAGGCGCACCCTGTGATCGGTAACAAAGCCACCAGCAGCACTGAAGGTGCGTTCCGAAAGAACGCTGGATGCAGGACAGGCCAGTAGCTCAATTGCATACTGTGCAAGCTCTGGCCAGTGATCCATCCTCAAGACCCAGTAAGCCAGAGGATTTTCGGTGGGAAAGGTGTCCAAGTCTGACCTTGCCCCTAGGTATTCCTGCACCATGTAAATCAGACGCTGGCGATGGTTGCTGAAACCGATCATACCTTGGGGCTGCGGACTAAAAAATTGTCTGAAAGCATCAGTCAGACGGCCACCTTCTCCACCGCTCCTTCTGACCGATGCCTCAGCAACACGTTGTCCAGGACCAGGAGTTTGTAACCTCCCAGTCTCTGGGAACGCGTTGCACAGACCTTTCTGCAAGGCCTCCCGGAGATGTCTCATCCTCTGCTCCCTCTGCGATGGCAAGATAAGGTCGGCAACCTTACCCTTGTACCGTGGATCAAGGAGAGTGGCCAGCCAGTAATGGTCCCTCTCCTTGATCCGAAGCATACGAGGATCCTTCCGCAGGCTTTGCAGGATCAGGGAGGCCATGCAGCGTAGGTTAGCTGAGGCATTTGGTCTGGAGTCCTCTGGGTTCTGTAAGGACAACATGATCTGCAGCTACCTCCTCCCAGCCACGTACAAGTCCACGGGTTTCTTGGGACTGTAAATCATCCCTACAAGACTGCTGCTGCTGCTGATGCTGAGTGCCAGCCTCCACCTCCATGCTGACACAATCATCCTCCTCCTCCTCTTCCTCCTCTTCCTGTGTGATGGGTGGCACAACAGGAACACTGTCTGGATAAAGGGGGCCTTGAGAGGCAATGAAGTCCTCCTCTTCCTGCCTCTGTTCTGCCTCAAGTGCCCTGTCCATTATTCCACGCAGTGCATGCTCCAAGAGGTGGACAAGAGGTACAGTGTCACTGATGCATGCACTGTCACTGCTCACCATCCTTGTGGCCTCCTCAAATGGTGATAGGACAGTGCATGCATCCCTGATCATGCCCCACTGGCGTGGTGAGAAAAAACCGGGCTCCCCTGACCCTGTCCTGGTGCCGTAGTCGCACAGGTACTCATTGATGGCCCTCTGCTGCATATGCAGCCGCTGCAGCATGGCCAACGTTGAGTTCCACCTGGTGGGCATGTCACATATAAGGCGGTTCTTGGGCAGGTTCAACTCCTTTTGGAGCTCAGCCAGCCGAGCACAGGCATTAAATGATCGGCGGAAATGCACACAGACTTTCCTGGCCTGCTTCAGGACATCCTGTAAGCCCAGGTACCTGCCCAAGAACCGCTGCACCACCAGGTTAAGGACGTGAGCTACACAGGGCACATGGGTCAGTTGTCCCTGTCGGAGGGCGAAGAGGAGGTTGGTGCCATTGTCGCAAACCACCATTCCTGGCTTAAGCTGGCGTGGCGTCAACCATCTCTCGGCCTGCCCCTGCAGAGCTGACAAAACATCCACCCCAGTGTGGCTCCTGTCCCCCAAACAAACCAGCGCAAGCACGGCATGGCATCGTTTTGCCTGCGTACTTGCGTAGCCCCTGGAACGCCTATGGAGCACCGCTGGTTCTGAGGACAGAGCACTGGAAGAGGCCATGGAGGAAGAAGAAGAGGAGGGGGTGGAGGAGAGAGGTGTGTCACAACCAATAGTAGCATTTTGGAGGCGTGGTGGCGGGACAACCTCCAACACTACTGCACCTTGTCCTGCATCCTTCCCAGCTGCCAGAAGAGTGACCCAATGGGCCGTGAAAGACAGGTAACGTCCCTGTCCATGCCTGCTGGACCATGAGTCAGCGGTAATATGCACCTTACCGCTGACCGCCCTGTCCAGCGAGGCAAGGACATTGCCTTCCACATGCTGGTAGAGAGCCGGAATCGCCTTCCGTGAGAAAAAGTGGCGTTTGGGGACCTGCCACTGAGTAACCGCACATTGTACAAACTCACGGAAGGGGGCCAAGTCTACCAACCTAAAAGGCAGCAGTTGAAGTGCTAGCAATTTAGCCAAGCTAGCATTCAACCGCTGGGCATGTGGATGGCTGGGAGTGAACTTCTTTCGCCGGTCCAGCAGCTGGGGCAGGGACATTTGCCTGCTATAATCGGACGTGGGTGTACTGCTAGCAGAGTGCCCGGAAGCACTTGGCTGTGACACACCTAATTCTTCTCAGAGCAGGTTTCAGAGAGGACTGAAGGTCTAGTGGGGTTGGAGATGCCAGCTGATGAGGAGCAAGGAGAGGTCCGCTTTGTTCTTTGGTGTGGGTCTTTGAGGTACGCTTGCCAACGAGCTGCATGGCAGGTCAACATATATCTGGTCAAGCATGTGGTGTCCAAGCAGCTGATGTTTTGGCCACGCGAGATACGCTTGAGACATATGTTGCAAATAGCAGCGGTGCGATCTGATGCACTTATCTCAAAAAAGGCCCACACCAAAGAACTTTTAGAATAACGCGCAGAGGCAGCGCCCTGCACAGGCGGAGCTCTGCGGTGTGATTCAGTCGGTGAGCTGCCCCTAAGCTGGCCCCCGGAAGGCATCCTGCCTCATTGGACATGTGCCTCCTCCTCCTCTCTACTACCAGGCACCCACGTGGAGTCAGTGCCCTCATCATCCCCTCCCTCTTCATCGCTGGAGCAAACCTGGCAGTATGCTGCAGCTTGTGGAACATGACTGACAGATTGTTGTCCTTCTTGAGCATCCCCTCTCTCTGCATTCACGCTACTGCCTTCCTCTAGCTGAGTATCATCATCAGAGCCTACAAAACACTGGGCATCCTCCTGGAGCATGTACCCAACACTGTGCTCAAATAGTTCAGGAGACTCCTCAGGAGGACGTGGTGGGTCTAGGGAAGGAGTCACTGATGATGACATTGAGAGGAGGGAAGACGATGCGTTGGCAGCTGCTTTGCTAGTACCCTGAGACTGAGTGAGAGAGGATTAGGAGGATGAAGAGGGCTGGTCATCCACTCTACCAAGTCATTGGCATGTTGCGGCTCAACATGTCCAGCGGCCGAAAAGAAGGACAAGTGTGTCCCATGGCCACGTGCTGATGATGACAATGCACCGCGTCCACGACCAGCACTGTTGTCTCTAGACACAGAGCCTGCTTGTCCTCTTTTATCGGCTCGCGCCTGTCTGCCTCTCCTTGCTGGCCTTCCAGACATGGTAATGGCCTGAAGGGAGATGGGAAAACCAGCAATTGGGTAGTGTATATTGTGCTGGAGGCACACACAACTTCCAATAACTCCTGCAGATGGCAGATGGCTCAAATAGAGAAGAGCTATGTAGGTGGATATAGCGGTGTATACTGGGTTCAGAGCACGCAGACAGCACGCACAAGCTCCTACCACTGACTGCAAGCTCTATTTAAAACGAGCAAGATAGTTTGCTATATAGGTGGATATAGCGTTGTGTACTGGGTTCAGAGCACGCAGACAGCACGCACAAGCTCCTACCGCTGACTGCAAGCTCTATTTAAAACGAGCAAGATAGTTTGCTATATAGGTGGATATAGCGGTGTGTACTGGGTTCAGAGCACGCAGACAGCACGCACAAGCTCCTACCGCTGACTGCAAGCTCTATTTAAAACAAGCAAGATAGTTTGCTATATAGGTGGATATAGCAGTGTGTACTGGGTTCAGAGCACGCAGACAGCACGCACAAGCTCCTAACACTGACTGCAAGCTCTATTATAAAAGATAGATATATCGCTAGCTATAGCCTAGTCCGTCGAAAAGTCTGGTCGTGTGTATGCGGTATAAGAAGTTCTTAACTTGCCTTAATAAACTAAAATTGGATTTGTTTTATCTGCATCTCAAATTGAATTATTTCTCATCATTTTCTGTCCTGACTTTTCAGCTCATTCCAAAATGCAATAAAAATGTTTTGTTGAGTTCGGACTTTAGTACTAGTAGTATGGCTTTAGGTCTAGTAAATATTAAGTGCGATGCTGCTTGCTGCTAAGATGTCATTTTGGATGTGAATATGAACAAGAAAGCTACTTTTCTAAGAAAATCTGAAGCACATAAGATAAAAGAGACCACCAAAATTTCTACAGATGTAAATATTATGAAATTCGAATGGCCTATTTATGATCCCTGTACTAGAGACAAACGTGACACCTAAACAGGCATTTTGCGTCTTTTTTCTTGCCTTGAATAGTATCCTTATCTATTTGAGAAGAGGTTAATGTTATATTATTCAAACATTAGAAATTACAAATTATGTTCAGTGAATAGGGTGGATCTGTAAGACTAATGCATTGTTCATGAATAGATTTAGACCAATGGTGATGTGATTAACGAATTGAGAAACATTATTTATTCATTGTGTAAATGCAGTATTGACATCAGTAGGATATCTTCAGTATGATATGATATTAACACTATCCTGCCCACTTCCACCTCTGATGTCTTCTATTCTTACAAAAGCCTTTAAGTTCTGTCATTTCTTCACACATCTGCTTTTGACAGAACAGTTATGGTTTGCAGCCTCTGCCTGCACCATATCAGCCATGGTATAACTAAATTTAAACATGTCACAATTCCAGATTGGCAAAACTGCTGGCTTTACATCTGCTCCTATTTCAGCTTGTAAATCAAACCCCTTTCCCCAAGTTTGTGACTTGTTCTACACCACAGTGGTAGGTGCTCTTCACCAGCATCTGGAAGGTAATGTGTCCATATGACTACATGTTGCTTGGCCCCTCAGTCAGTAAAAGGGTTCACATGACCACAAACACAAAAGGCCAGCAAGTAATTGAGGGGATGCTACTTCTCCATCACAGCATATTGGGTGAATCTTTTGGTGGCTGGAATGCATGAAGAATAGAAACAGGTGGTGATACCCCATGAAGTATACCTTTGTGTCTGTTACAGCATAGTAACCTCTACCTCCTCTTTTTCTATGGCCTCATGCTCTGGCTCCTTACAATCCCCAGTCCCGCCAAGCACATGTTTTCAACTTATGTGGTACAGTGAGTGGTTCCTGAGTGTCCTGTGTCACTAAGTGCTTTTAGGCAGTCATACCTTGCCTACAAAAGCTTATCTGGCCAAAACACAGCAGTAACACAAGCTGATTGCCAACTGTCTGTTATGTGATACACTCATGCACTGGAACTAGAACTGTGCACATGCTGCAGTGGCTGCACCAGCAGCAGTTCATCAATAAGTATCTGTGCAGTACGGGATGAGAACAGGTTCTAGGAGAATGGGGTTCTTTTCACTATCTCAGTGACATTTGATGCAGGACACTTGCATCATCCTGTCACAGTTCGAATCTCTCTGATGTTACTCCTAGAGAACACACTGTGGGGTGTAATAGATTGGGGACTGCAGGCAAAGCATCAGAAGGAAGAGAATGACTTCCACCTATCTAAGATCCAGCAGGATAATTTGCCTAATTTCTCCATTCCTGTAATGCAGAGGCAGATGTATGAGGAGGAGGATTGGGGTGCTGGTGGTGAAAGGGAGGGGGGTTGGACAGGCTTCAATTGAGGTGTTTAATTCCCCCAATTACCAACTCCTACCACCTCTCCTGGATTGCCACAAATACCAGCTCCTGCCACCTCTGCCAGACTGCCACCATTATTTTCTCCTTCTTGGTCTCCTAGTCTGCTACCATTACCTACTTTTATCACCTATGCTAGCCTGCCACCATTACTTGCCCTTTCCACTTCTTTTAGTCTGCCATCGTTGCCAGATCCTGCTACCTCTGCTCTTACCAGCTGCTGCCAGCTCTCCTAGCCTGCCACCTCTGATGGACTGTCACCATTACCAGCTGCTGCCGCCATCTTATGTGGCCTATTCTAGTGTTCCAGTACTGTAATGGTGCCAAACATAATGTTTTCACAGCTGGTCTTCAGCTGCAAAATATATCTTGTTTACTTGTATATCCTTAGGGGATTGCGCCTCCCACTCACTATTTATACTACCCCCTTCTCAATAGAATATGCTTAATAATACTTATATTCACTAAATAATCACTGTGCCCCCATATTATCCAAAATATATACACAAGACATTACTTATAATTGCAAAAAATATAGCGTCCTTATTGTGCAATATTTTAATTCGATTGCTTCAACTGTGCCGTCTTAATCACCTATCATCTTCTAATCAAAAGTCCACTTGTGTCAACTAAAATAACCAAAACTATGCCACCGTCACCAAATCCTGACCAAGAAGGAAGCCAGGTACTTGTTACCTGAGGCACCACGAGTACCAGTGATATACCAGGTACCCAAAGTCCACAAAAATAAAACTAAACCGCCGGGAAGACCCATTATAAGTGGGATTGGGTCTGTATACTCCAGGGTGGGGGAATATTTAGATTCTTTTTTGCAACCACTGGCCAGTAGGGGTGAAGCGTTCATAAAAGACAGCAAAGATGTCATTAGATTGTTGGAAGAGATTGGTGCCAGTGATTCCACGCTATTAGTAACAGTGGACATGGAATCACTGTATACAAATATTAAACAAGCAGATGCCCTTGCTGCGGTAGCTTGGGCAATGAAGCACCAGTCAGATCTAAAGTTAAAACAGAGACGTGTTATATTGGAGGGACTAAGGATGGCAATGGGGAATAATTATTTCTGGTTCAATCATAAATTTTACCAACAGAACAAAGGTGTTGGGATGGGGAATAAATATGCTCCCAGCGTGGCCAACATCTTCTTGAACAAGTGGGAAGCAGAGGAAATGTTCGGGAGGCATTGGCCACAGCTGAGGTTTATTGATGACATCTTAATAATTTGGGAGGGAAACTGAGATGAATTGGAGGAATTTGTACAGCACATTAGAAATAACAACTATGACATCAAATTCACGG
The DNA here is from genome assembly GCF_037356315.1 of Lithobates pipiens. Lineage (NCBI taxonomy): Eukaryota > Metazoa > Chordata > Amphibia > Anura > Ranidae > Lithobates > Lithobates pipiens. The sequence goes on from NW_027507758.1 coordinate 162,211,048, forward strand.
TGAACGTGAAACCCAACCAATGTAAGTTTCCTAGATTTGGAAATTTTTAAACATGACAACCAGCTGTACACTAGAACACACTTCAAGGAGACAGACAGAAACGGTTATATTCCCTACAGCAGCTGCCACCACCCACACTGGAAAAAGGCCATCCCCAAAGGACAGTTTATCGGAATTAGAAGAAACTGTAATTTACTCTCAGACTATTACATGCAAACAGAGAAATTAATAGATAGGTTTACCAACAAGGGTTACAACCGAGCGGAACTTGAAATATTAAGGGAAAAGGTGGGTGACACCAATAGGGAAAGCCTTCTTGGGAAGAGAAGAGGAAATAAAATGGAAAATAAGAAAGGGGTGCCATTCATTTTAGGATTCAACAAACAATACAAGGATATGGAAGAGGTGGTTAAGAAGTATTGGCCGATCATCTGTAGTGATCCGCAATTAGGTAATATACTACCAAAAAAACCCACGTTTATTTATAGGAGGGCAAAAAGATTAAGAGACTACATCATGAAAAATGTCCCTGATTCCCCCCAAAAAATGACATAGTTTTTTGAACAGAAAAGGTTTTTTCGATGCAAGAAATGTAAATCATGTAGAATAACGAGCAATAAGGAACGTAAAATTGTCGAATTCCAATCCCATGCCAATAAATTAAAATTTAAAATAAACAAATTAATCACATGCAAGAGTAGGTATGTTACGTATGTGATGGAGTGCAGTTGTGGCCTCCAGTATGTGGGCAGGACCACTAGGAAACTGTCCACACGCATAGGTGAACATATAAGAAACATTAAAAAAGGCTATAAACACCATAGCGTATCAAGACACTTCAGAGAAGCACATAATCGTGATCCGGGATGTTTAAAATTCTTTGCAATAGACAGAATAGATAAAGATTGGAGGAATTGTAATATGAAGCGCGAAGTATCCAAGAACGAAATGTTTTGGATACATAGACTAAGCACTTTAAAACCTTTAGGATTAAATGTAGAAATAGACTTGAATTGTTTTATTGAGGATTTTTGATCGTTTTATACAGTTTTTTTATTTTATATATATATATATATATATATATATATATATATATATATATATTTTTTTTTTTTCATATGTGTATGTGTATTTTAAGGGTATTTTATATGATGGTATATTTGTGAAAGCATTTCCAGCAATGGGAAAAGCAAATACTAACAAAGTTGATAAGAATTGTATTTTTGGAACTCAGACATGACCCCTTTAACCACTTAAGGACCGCCGTATTGCCATTGTACGTAATCACAATGGCACAGGCAGGCACAATCACGTAGATGTACGTGCCTGCCTTCCAGCGGGTGGGGGGTCCGATTGGACCCCCTCCCGCTGGATACGACGGTCCGGTTCGCTCCAGGAGCGTTCCGTGATGAGAGGATGGCCGTTTTCGGCCACCCCCTCTGGATCGCTCCTGGCCAATGAGAAGTTTCCTCCCACTGTGTATTGTTTACACAGGAAGGAGGAAGTGATGTCATTCTCCTCGGGGCGGTCTTTTTGACCGGACTACGAGGAGAAGACACAAAGTAAGTGTGCACCAACACTACACTGACATGTAGGTACACACACACACAGGCACACAAACCCCCCCCGACCCCCCCCCCCCGATCGCCCCCCGATCCCCCCCTCCCCCCCCAGTCACAGTGTCACTGATTGCATTGATCATTTCTTTACTGATCAATGCATTCAGTGTCAGTTGTGACAGTAAAAACTGTCAGGACAGTTAGTGTTAGGTCCAGGGTAGCCCCCTATCACCCCCCCAATAAAGATTTAACCCCCTGATTGCCCCTAGAGTTAACCCTTTCACCCCCTTTTGCCAGTGTCACTAAGCGATCATTTTTCTGATCGCTGCATGTGTCGCTAGTGTCGCTAGGTAGCTAGTTATTTTTTTAGGTTCACCGCCAGGTTTTTATATCGCTAGGTACCCCGATATACTACCCAATAATGGTTTTAACCCCCTGATTGCCGCTAGTTAACCCTTTCACCCCCTTTTGCCAGTGTCACTAAGCGATCGTTTTTCTGATCGCTGCATTAGTGTCGCTACAGTCGCTAGGTAGCTAGTTATTTTTTTAGGTTCACCGCCAGGTTTTTATAGCGCTAGGTACCCCGATATACTACCCAATAATGGTTTTAACCCCCTGATTGCCGCTAGTTAACCCTTTCACCCCCTTTTGCCAGTGTCACTAAGCGATCATTTTTCTGATCGCTGCATCAGTGTCGCTAGGTAGCTAGTTATTTTTTTAGGTTCACCGCCAGGTTTTTATATCGCTAGGTACCCCGATATACTACCCAATAATGGTTTTAACCCCCTGATTGCCGCTAGTTAACCCTTTCACCCCCCTTTGCCAGTGTCACTAAGCGATCGTTTTTCTGATCGCTGCATTAGTGTCGCTACAGTCGCTAGGTAGCTAGTTATTTTTTTAGGTTCACCGCCAGGTTTTTATAGCGCTAGGTACCCTGATATACTACCCAATAATGGTTTTAACCCCCTGATTGCCGCTAGTTAACCCTTTCACCCCCTTTTGCCAGTGTCACTAAGCGATAATTTTTCTGATCGCTGCATCAGTGTCGCTAGTGTCGCTAGGTAGCTAGTTATTTTTTTAGGTTCACCGCCAGGTTTTTATAGCGCTAGGTACCCCGATATACTACCCAATAATGGTTTTACCCCCTGATTGCTGCTAGTTAACCCTTTCACCCCCTTTTGCCAGTGTCACTAAGCGATCATTTTTCTGATCGCTGCATTAGTGTCGCTAGTGTCGCTAGGTAGCTAGTTATTTTTTTAGGTTCACCGCCAGGTTTTTATAGCGCTAGGTACCCCGATATACTACCCAATTATGGTTTTAACCCCCTGATTGCCGCTAGTTAGTAGTGAGGGGTAAAATCTAAAATTTACACCCTTAGAAATCCTGAAGGTGGTGATTGGTTTTCGGGGTGCCGTGCATGACTAGACTCCCAAAAAGTCCCACACATGTGGTATCCCCATACTCGGGAGAAGTAGCGGAATATATTTTGGGGTGCAATTCCACATATAACCATGGCATGTGTGAGCAATATATCATTTAGTGACAACTTTTTTTTTTTTTGTCATTATTCAATCCCTTGGGACAAAAAAAAAAAAAATATTCAATGGTCTCAACATGGCCCTCAGCAAATAGCTTGGGGTGTCTACTTTCCAAAATGGGGTCATTTGGGGGGGTTTTGTGCCATCTTGGCATTTTATGGCCTTCAAAACTGTGATAGGTAGTGATAGGTAGTGAGAGTAAAATAAAAAAAATTATGCCCTTAGAAATCCTGAAGGCGGTGCTTGGATTTCGGGGTCCCGTACGCGGCTAGGCTCCCAAAAAGTCCCACACATGTGGTATCCCTGTACTCAGGAGAAGTAGCAGAATGTATTTTGGGGTGTCATTTCACATATGCCCATGGCATGTGTGAGCAATATATCATTTAGTGACAACTTTTTGTAAAAAAAATTTTTTGTCATTATTCAATCCCTTAGGACAAAAAAAATTAATATTCAATGGGCTCAACATACCCATCAGCAAAGGGTTTGTACTGCCCTGCCATTTTAGCACCTAAAGAAATGAGATAGGCAGTCATAAATTAAAAGCTGTGTAAATTCCAGATAATGCACTTTAGTTTGTAGACGCTATAACTTTTGCGCAAACCAAAAAATATACGCTTATTGACATTTTTTTTACTAAAGACATCTGGCTGAATAAATTTTGCCCTCAATGTATGACTAAAATTTAGTTTATTCGATTTTTCTTATAACAAAAAGAAGAAAATATCTTTTTTTTTCAAAATGTTCCCTCTTTTTCCATTTATATCGCAAAAAATAAAAATCGCAGAGGCAATCAAATACCATCAAAAGAAAGCTCTATTTGTGGGAAGAAAAGGACGCAAATTTCGTTTGGGTGCAATATTGCATGACCGCGCAATTACCAGTTAAAGCAGCGCAGTGCGAAATTGGAAAAAGACCTCTGGTCCTTAAGGTGTTTATTGGTCCGAGGCTGAAGTGGTTAAATAGCTTAATGAACAAGAAGAATCTAAATAAATCAACAAGCAGCCATTGTTACATGAAAATAAAAAGTCTCCTAGTGAAATGAAGCTTAGGGGACTTACTGAGGCAATAACAAATAATAATATTATAATTAGCACTAATATACTTGTTTGGTCATTGGAATATAGATGTACTAGACAGGAAGGATAAACAAACTGTAATTTACATAAGGGTGGGGCCTAATGGTAAAGCTGTGATTGGTGTTGTGGGAGTTACTAGCTATAATGTCAAAACCACACTTAAAATGGTGGCTGAGGACTTCAGGTGCCCAACTTCCGGTCCCGGACTTCCGGGGTAAACATCCGGTGATGCACTTCCGGTTAGACAGGAAGTAGCTTTATGGATATAGTCCGGTCTATTCAGAAAGAAAAAGATGAGAAGGGTGATGTAGAAATGTATTTAGAGTAAGGGGATTAGGAAATTGGCCACTGAGGATGTTATGAATCATATATCTGTAGCGGGGGGGGGGGGTTAATTAAATCAATTATATGGAACCACACTAGTAAGGGCATTATTGCCCTATAACAAGATGGTGGAACCCACCTCGGGTACAAACAGGGATGAGATCCCAAACGGAATCATAAGGGTGGGGAACCAACTAAAGAAGGATAAAATGCCTGATATTGGCCTAATTACAAATAATATTTTAAAGGTAGAGGTATTATTGATTATAGGGAAGGGGCTAGTTTGTAAATAGGGAAAGGTTGGGTATGCACTTCCGGGATCAAGGTGGCGGCAGCGTCACTTCTGGTGGCATAGTAACAGGTAATTGGGGGCATTATAAAAGGGGGGTTTGGGGAGGGCTCCCACAGCTTCCTGACGACGCTCAAATGCGAAACGCGTAGGAGTTGTGGGAGACATATGGTCCTTGAATACAAGCCAGGAACAGGTCGGTCCAGTGGAGGGAGATTAACACCACCTGCGGAACATCAGTGGCTTGCCTGATTTTAGAACGGTCTTCTCATTGCTGGAAAGGCTTGGTGTCGGCCAATAGACACATTGAAATGTGAGTGCAATACGTTTTTTATTGATTTTTCCATTAAAGTTAAAACGATTTTACACTATATTGGTTCCATTTAATTTTGTATGAATATATGGACATTGAGGAATTGCTAACGGGAGGAATGCGTTGTGGATTGGTTATCCGTTGAATAAACCGAAGGCTTACTGATTGGGGACATCTGGTGAGTGGCCATTCTGCTTGGTGACGGTGGCACAGTTTTGGTTATTTTAGTTGACACAAGTGGACTTTTGATTAGAAGATGATCGGTGATTAAGACGGCACAGTTGGAGCAATCGAATTAAAATATCGCACAATAAGGACGCTTTATTTTTTGCAATTATAAATAATGTCTTGTGTATATATTTTGGATAATATGGGGGCACAGTGATTATTTAGTGAATATAAGTATTATTAAGCATATTCTATTGAGAAGGGGGTAGTATAAATAGTGAGTGGGAGGCGCAATCCCCTAAAGATATACATACCGTATACATCATCCACTTACCCTGGTTTTTCTGGGGGGGGCTAAGACTGGGATTGCAGTGGACCCTCAAGCACAGCAAAGGGGAGGTTGAGCGCCGGTACAACCTGATATTTTTGATATCTTGTTTACTGCAGGGTAAATGCTGCCATTATAAAGACTGTCTACTGTCTAGAAACTGTACATTATGTTTGAATATTGTCTCTAAAATAACACTGTACACACTAATGTTTATTTGAAGACAAAACCTGCCTCAATTCTCCCTCTTATACGGCAGCATAATAAAGCTGATTAAGTACTAGCCAGCCACTGTACAACATTTGCAGCTATTGCCTTCTGAAATAATACACTAATTTTTATTTCAAGATAAAACCAGACTCCTATCTCCTACTTACATTGCAGCCTTAAAAAAAGTGGCTTACATACTTCCCACTGGACAAAATGTGTAGTAGGGATGGGCGAACGGTTTGGCCTAAGCATAAGTTTGGGCCGAACTTTGGTTGTTCGGATGTTCAGACGAACACCGAACAATATGCGGTGTTCGGAGCAAATTCAAGCCGCCGGAACAAGGTTAAAGTCTATGAGACACTAACGTGAAAAATCAAAAATGCTCATTTTAAAAGCTTATATGCAGGTTATTGTCATAAAAAAGTGTTTGGGGACCGAGGCCCTACCCCAGGGCACATGTATCAATGCAATTTTTTTTTTTAAAACAGACATTTTTTTCGGGAGCAGTGATTTTTTTAATGCTTTAAGTGAAACAATAAAAATTAAATATTCCTTTAATAAACTGTGCCTGGGGGGTGTCTATAGTATGCCTGTAAAGGGGCACATTTTCCTTTGTTTAGAACAGTACCACAGCAAAATTACATTTCTAAAGGAAAAATTATTTAAAATGATTTTTCATTTAAAACTGATCGCGGCTGTAATGAATTGTCGGGTCTCGGCAATATAGATAAAAATCATTGACAAAAATGGCATGCTAACCCCCCCCCAGTCCATTACCAGCTCCTTTGGGTCTAGTATAAATATTAAGGGGAACCCCGAACCAAAAATGTGGCCTGCCTGCTTGCGAATTCAGATGAGGGTCTGGTATGGATTTTGGGGGGCCCCTACACCATTTTTTTTTAATTTTTGGGTTCCCCTTAATTTTCATACCAGACCCAAAGGGCCTAGTAATGGACTGGGGGGACTCCATTCCGTTTTTTCAATGAGTTTTATCTATATTACCAAGACCCAACAATTCATTATAGTCACAATCAATGAAATACATTTCCTTTAGAAATGTAATTTTGCTGTACTGTTCTAAACATGGGAAAACTGTGCCACTTTACAGGCATACTATAGACACCCCCCCCCCCCCCCCCCCGGCACGATATTTAAAGGAATATTTAATTTTTATTGTTTCACTTCAAGCATTAAAAAAAAAACACTGCCCCTGAAAAACCAACAGTTTTTAAAACTTTTTTTTGCATTGATACATGGGGCAGGACCCAGGTCCCCAAACACTTTCATGGCAATAACTTGCATATAAGCCTATAAAATGAGCACTTTTGATTTTTCATGTTAGTGTCCCATAGACTTTAACTGTGTTCGTGTGTCCTGCCGAATTTTTTGCCTGTTCGAATGTTCTGGTGCAAACCAAATCAGGAGGTGTTCAGCTCATCAGCTCATCCTTAATGTGTAGTTATTACCTCTGAAATAAAACCTGTCTCATCTCTCCCTCTACATTGTGTACTAATCAAGTTCATTGTCTACTGTCTAGCCACTACACAATATGTGTGGCTTTTGTCTCTATCTAAATCTAAATCTAAAATTCATTTGAAGCTAAAACCTACCTACGTTCTCCTCTTTCATTACAGCCTAATCAAACTGCTTACATACTGTTCAGTCGCTATACAAAATGTGTGGCTATTATCTCTCAGATAATGCACTCTAATGTGTTTTTCAACATAAAACTGGCTGTTCTATTTTGCACATTAACTTACATACTGTTCAGTCACTGAACATCGTTTGTGGCTATTGTCTCTGCTAATTTATATTGACAATACAAAATCTGCCTTGCCTCTTTCAATAAAGGGGTGGGTTGTAGTATGTGCAGCGGTGGTTTTGTGCACTCTGCTTTGACATTTTACTATACTTTTAAGAGCAGTACTGCAAAAAAAAAAAAGAATGACCCTTCCCTGCTGTGCAGTATTTCGTTTTTTACTGGTACATGTCCCCTGTGGCAGTGTCCTGCTCTCCTTACATTTTTTTGGCAGTCCTTTGCTTTTTATACATGAAATGTACAGAATAGATTATCAAGGTGTGTTCGCTCATAGACTTGGTGGGTTCATTTTAATTCTGAATTGTCAGGCTTTATGCAAGATTTAATGAACTCCCCATGAACCAATCCCTGGCTCATTCACTCTCTTGATTCACTTATCATTACTATGCTGCTCTTTGTTCTTCTGATGGCTTGTAGGAAATGAAACTGTTCCCAAGGACCTGCAGTGTAAAGGTCTATCTGCCTCTGTTTCATTCATTCTGTGGATTTGTTTTTTATTTAACCTATTTTTTTAACCTATCCAAAACTCATATTAATCTGTAATACCAGTGACATGGGTGTAATCTGTTACATGCGTATCAATAAATTCAATATTTTATATAAATACTAAAACATATAAAATATTACTTTATAAAACAAAAACAAAAAAAACATTTGATCCAAAAAATCATTATAGCTTTCCCATCTTTTGTGTGTGTAATAATGTATTAATCCCCTCAGTGTGTTCACAGTTATAACAAGGACTGTAATAGCTACTAATCGTGTCCAGTGCCACAGCCATTACACAGGTGGATCACTCTAACAGCTAATTCATATTATAATTTTATGATAAAAGAGAGAAAATGACACCCTGAGACATAACAAAAAACACAATGCCCTTATGCAAAAAAAGAATATGGGCCCATCATATTTAAAAATATGAACGTGTCCTAAATACTGTCAGGCAGCCCAGCTGGCACAGTTAACCAATTACTATACTACTTTGGGCATCCTGTTCTGAGTTAGCAACAGAACAGTGGACTGTGACCCATTATCTATATCCTACATGTTATGGCTACAACCGAATAACAAGAATCATCTCCTGATTCACATTAAAATGTGTATCTTATCTTAAAGTTATTTTAAATGAAACAATTAAACAAAAAAACAAAATAACAAACATGTTATACTTACCTGCTCTGTGCAATGGTTTTTCACAGAGCAGCCCCAATCCTCTTCTTTTTGGGTCCCCCACCAGTGGTCCTGGTTTCTCCCCCTGCCGTGTGCCCCTAACAGCAAGCCTCTTGCTATGGGGGTTTCCAACAGGTTCCCTCCTGCTATGTGTGTCCACTCACACACACACAAAGCATGCCCCACTGGCTGTAATTGACGGCAGTGGGAGCTATTGGGGAGAGAGTCACCCAAGAGAGCAGCTGCTCTCATGCACATCGCTGGATCAAGATGGGGCTTGGGTAAGTGTAAGGGGGGGCTGGGGGGCAGATGCACCCATAAGGTTTTTTGTCTTAATGCATAGAATACATTAAGGTAAATAACATTGAGCCATAAAGGGTCACTTTAGCATACTTAGTGCCCCTTCACACTAAATATATTTTCTTATGCATTTGCTGTAGCACAACACTAGACAACAATTGAAATCACATAAAGCTCTATGGTGCCCGTTAACATCAATGCAGCGCCCCTGCAGTGCATTTCTTGAAAAGGTGCAGACGCTTCTTTGTTGCAGTACATGCATTTTAGTGCATTTTTGGCAGAGTTTTGTGTTGAGGTCCCCCCCCACAATCATAACCAGGTCCTTAAGGTAGCCTGGCAGGCAAGGACATGGGGATTGAGCGCGCCCCCCTCCTCTTGAATCATACCAGGCCGCATTCCCTCAAAATGGGGGGGTACTTTGCACCCTCGATGTACATCAATTGTCAATCAAGTCATACAGAGATAAATGTATGCCTTAAAAAATGATGAATCATGACTGCTGACCCAGGACCCACTGAGAAATTACTTATCCTGTCCCTTCCCTCATGCCTTTTTCGTCTGCATTCTGTCCCTCTTCAAATTCATGCTAGACCCAAAGGGTGCCATGCCCTTTTTTTGTTTTATTTTACCTGTCCTGGCTCCACTCCTTTCATTCACCTGTCAGCTGGGGGGGGAATCCCCAGCTGACAGTTGAACAAGTAGGGCAGGGATGACTTACTGGTGATTTGAATTCTGGCAGCTTTTGGCTCCTTAACAACCAATACCCCTGAGCTGAAACTGCCACATTAGCAATGGTGAGAATACCACTGCTAAGTGAATTCAGTTCCCAGTCTCCTTCCCGTGCAAAAAAAAAAACAAATGAAGCATAAAACACACGTAAAAAATTTGCAATGTTAAAAATGCAGTGAAAAGTGCACCATGCTGCATTAGTACTACTGTGAACCAAGGCTTACTCTCCATTCTTTACAATCCTTTCTACCAAGGTTACACATTCCCAGCCTAGGCAGCCTAGAACCCTGGTTTTATTTCCTTACTAAATTCTATAGTAATTACCCAATTTGCCTCAGACCCACCTCAGTAATTTAGAAATGGACATCTGACCTCAGTTTTACATTTGAAAAATATTAGATTTGGGACAAATAAATCCAGGTCCCTAAGTGTTGCTGCCTTAGAAACAAACTCACAAGTAGCTTCCTGATGGCATCTAGTCCCCAGAAAATAAGCCATATTTGTCCCTGGGTAATACCCCATACAACCAAGATGGACACGTGAGGGAACATATCTATTTATTTTTACTATTATGGTAAAAATAACTCATGGGCAGGGCCATGCGTTCATGACAATGACGTCCACTACTTACTCCCTTGGATCCACCCAGCACATGAGGCCACGAGGCTCACCCAGGTTCACTCACCAGCCATGAGTAGCAACAGGAGCCTTCAGAGATTTATGCATCTGCCTGCCATCAGATCAGTGCCTACATTTGCCAAGATACCATGGATCATCTAATATCATCTGAAACATTTATTGCAAAATAATGACATCACAAAGGTTAAAGGGTCAGACTTGGATGGGATTGCGCTAATATATATTATATATATATATATATATATATATATATATATATATATATATATATATATATACACACACATACAGTATCTCACAAAAGTGAGTACACCCCTCACATTTATTTTATTATAGCTTTTCATAAGACAACACTGAAGAAATGACACTTTGCTACAATGTAAAGTAGTGAGTATACAGCGTGTAAATTTGCTGTCCCCGCAAAATAACTCAACACACAGCCATTAATGTCTAAACCACTGGCAACAAAAGTGAGTACACCAATAAGTGAAAATGTCCAAATTGGGCCCAATTAGCCACTTTCCCTCCCTGATGTCTTGCGACTCGTTAGTGTTAAAAGTTCTCAGGTGTAAATGGGGAGCAGGTGTGTTCAGTTTGGTGTTATTGCTCTCACTCTCTCATACTGGTCACTGGAAGTTCAACCTGGCACCGCATGGCAAAGAACTCTGAGGATCTGAAAAAAAAATTGTTGTTCTACATAAAGATGGCCTAGGTGATAGGAAGATTGCCAAGACCCTGTAGCATGGTGGCCAAGACCATACAGCAGTGTAATAGGACAGGTTCCATTTAGAACAGGCCTCGCCATGGTTGACCAAAGAAGTTGAGTGCACCTGCTCAGCATCATATGCAAAGGTTGCCTTTGGGAAATAGATGTATGAGTGCTGCTAGCATTGCTGCAGAGGTTGAACAGGTGGGAGGTCAGCCTGTCAGTGCTTAGACCATACACTGCACACTGCATCAAATTGGTCTGCATGGCTGTTGTCCCAGAAGGAAGCCTCTTCTAAAGATGATGCACAAGAAGGCCTGCAAACTGTTTTCTGAAGACAAGCAGACTAAGGACATGGATTACTGGAACCATGTCCTGTAGTCTGAGGAGACTAAGCTAAACTTATATGGTTCAGATGGTGTCAAACGTGTGTGGGGGCAACCAGGTAAGGAGTACTAACACAAGTGTATCTTGCCTACAGTCAAGCATGGGGGTGGGAATGTTATGGTCTGGGGCTGCATGAGAGCTGTCAGGACTGGGGAGCTACAGTTCATTGAACTGCCATCATGTACTGTGACGTACTGAAGCAGAGCATGATCCCCTCCCTTCGGAGACTGGGTCGCAGGGCAGTATTCAAACATGATACATGGGATTGGGCAAGCATGTCTTCAGACCTAAACCCTATTGAGCCTCTGTGGGGCATTCTCAAATGGAAGGTGGAGGAGCTCTGCAATGTCATCGTGGAGGAGTGGAAGAGGACTCCAGTGGGAACCTGTGAAGCTCTGGTGAACTTCATATTGCTTTAAATATTGTGCCTGGGGGCCCCCTTAGTCTGCCTGTAAAGTGGTGCATCTGTGGGTTGTTTGGAATAGTGCCACAGCAAAATGACATTTCGAAAGGAAAAAATGGCATTCAAACTTGCTTGCGGCTGTAATGTATTGCTGGCTCCTGGCAATATAGATGAAAAATCAATGAAAAAATTGGCGTGGGTGCCAGTGTCGGTTCATACCACGCCCTTTGGGTCTGGTATGGATTTTAAGGGGAACTACACACCCAATTGTTAATAAAAAACAGTGTGGGGTCCTCCCCCCTCAGTCCAGTTGAGTCAGCAGTCAGCGGGAGGCCTCTTATTGAGGATGGACATTGCGGGACTTTTCTTTCTTTTTTTTAATAAAGGAATTTATTTATTTATTTAAAAAAATGTATTTAAAAAAAACGCCTATTGTGGTTTTTACTTTTTGACACTTTTTTTGGTGAATGGGTAACAGTACAATGTACCACATACCCATTCACATGGGGGGGGGGGGCTGGGATCTGGGGGCCCCCTTGTTAACCGTTTCCCAACCAGCTCATGCACTTTTACTGCGGCACAATGGCACTGCTGCGTGAAACTCCGTACCTGTATGGGACATGCTCTCACTGGCAGGGAATTCATTCCAGAACCGATCAACCTTCAGGTCCAGGCCAATGATTTCTATCCTGGACCTGCTGATCGGTTCTGGCAAATGAAATGCTGCTCCTGCCTGTAAGTGTAAACACAGGCAGGAGAAGATATGTCATCTCCCCTCGTGGAACTGTTTTTGGTTCCAGAGAGAGGACATCTAACTGTAAGTTACACTAACACCAGTACACGTAGGCACACTTTTCACCCACCCATCACTCCCTGATCGCCCCCCAGTTAACTCCTTCACTCCCTGTCAGTGTCACCAAGTGCAGTTTTCAGATTTTTCACTGATCACTACATTGGTGTCATTTGTGACACTAATCAGCGTTAGGGCAGTTAGTAGTAGGCCCAGGTAGCTTTAGGATACCCCCTAAACCCCCCTAATAAAGGTTCAACTCCTTGATCGCTCCCCAGTTAACCCTTTCACCCCCTGTCACTAGTAGATCTATTTTTTGATCGCCAGATTAGTGTCACAGGTGATGCTAGTTAGCCAGTTAGTTGGTTATTTACACCGTCAGGTTTTTATAGCGTCAGGGTACCCCTATAAATTATCTAATAAAGGTATTAACCCCCTAATTTCCCCTCAGCTACCCCTTTCACTCACTGTCACCAGTGATCACCATATCAGTGTTACGGGTGACACTGGTTAGTTTGTTTTTTTATAGAATCGGGGTACCCGCTGTATATTACCCAATAAAGCTTTAACCCTCTGATCACCCAGCAGATGACATCAGTTTTTTAGAGTTAGTTAGGGTCAGCGTCAGTCCCAGGCAGTGTCAGATTAGTGCCAGTAGCGCTAACACCCATGCATGCACCATACACCTCCCTTAGAAGTACAGTGACTGAACTGATCAATATCTTTGATCTGATCAAAACTATATCAGCGCCCCCAGTAGTTTAGGGTTCCAAAAACTTGGCATTAGGGGGATCAGCCCAGATACCTGCCAGCAAATGTGTTTAATCCCTCTGCCCAGCCCAGCCCACCCAAGGGCATTATCAATTGATTACTGTCACTTACAAAACACAAAACTGCAGCCTTCACAGAGTCATGCCTGATCCCTGTGAACGCTAACGCTAGGTTTTTTTGGTAGTGATTACATAGTTACATAGTTACATAGTTAGTCAGGTTGAAAAAAGACACAAGTCCATCCAGTTCAACCTTAAAAACAAATAAATAAAAAAAAAAATAATTGTACAATCCAGATACCCAATTTTATGCCCACAATTGATCCAGAGGAAGGCGAAAAAAAAAAACCAGCAGAGCATGCTCCAATTTGCTACAGCAGGGGAAAAAAATTCCTTCCTGATCCCCCAATAGGCGATCGGATTTTCCCTGGATCAACTTTACCTATGTTAGTACCTAGTTATATTATGTACCATCAGGAAAGTATCCAAGCCTTTCTTAAAGCAGTCTACTGAACTGGCCAGAACCACCTCTGGCGGGAGTCTATTCCACATTTTCACAGCTCTAACTGTGAAGAAACCTTTCCATACTTGAAGATGAAATCTCTTTTCCTCTAGACGTAAAGAGTGCCCCCGTGTCCTCTGGGTTGACCGTACAGAGAACAACTCAACACCAAGTTCACTATATGGACCCCTAATGTATTTGAACATGTTGATCATATCCCCCCTTAATCTCCTCTTCTCAAGAGTGAATACATTTAGTTCCTCTAATCTCTCCTCATAGCTGAGTTCCTCCATGCCTCTTATCAGTTTGGTTGCCCTTCTCTGCACTTTCTCCAGTTCCCCGATATCCTTTTTGAGAACTGGTGCCCAAAACTGAACGGCATATTCCAGGTGAGGTCTTACTAATGATTTGAACAGGGGCAAAATTATATCTCTTTCTCTGGAGTCCATACCTCTCTTAATACAAGAAAGGACTTTGCTCGCTTTGCAAACAGCAGCTTGGCATTGCATGTTGTTATTGAGCTTATGGTCTACCAAAACCCCCAGATCCTTCTCCACTATGGATTCCCCCAGTTGTACTCCCCCTAGCATGTATGATGCATGCATATTCTTAGGCCCCAAGTGCATAACTTTACATTTATCAACATTAAACCTCATCTGCCACATAGTCGCCCAATTAGACAGTGTATTGAGGTCGGCTTGTAAATTGGAGACATCCTGTAAAGACGTTATTCCACTGCATATCTTGGTGTCATCTGCAAAGACAGAAATATTACTTTTGATCCCAGACCCAATATCATTTATAAAGATGTTAAAAAGTAAGGGTCCCAGCACTGAACCTTGGGGTACACCACTGATAACCTTAGACCATTCAGAGTAAGAGTCATTAACCACTACTCTCTGAATTCTGTCTTCTAGCCAATTTTCTATCCATTTACAAACTGATATTTCCAAACCTGTAGACTTTACCTTACACATGAGCCATGTGTGGGGAACTGTATCGAATGCTTTTGCAAAATCCAAGTATACCACGTCCACCGCCACCCCTCTGTCCAAGGTTTTACTTACCTCCTCATAAAAAGAAATCAGATTTGTCTGACAACTTCTGTCTTTCATGAATCCATGTTGTCTGTTGCTTAAAGTGTTTTTGTTCAGTAAGAACTCGTCGATGTGGTCTTTTATTAAACGCTCCAGTATCTTCCCAGCTATAGAAGTTAAGCTAACAGGTCTATAGTTACTTGGTAAAGACTTTGATCCCTTTTTAAATATAGGCACCACGTTCGCCCTGCGCCAATCCAGTGGGACTATTCCCGTCATTAATGAGTCCCTAAAAATTAGATACAATGGCTCTGAAATTACAGAGCTCAATTCTTTTAGGATCCGTGGGTGGATGCCATCAGGGCCAGGTGCTTTATCCACCTTTATTCTGTCTAAGTATTTCTGGACCATATCACTTTTGAGCCATTGTGGATCATTTGGGGCTGTGTCACTATCACCCCCATTATGGATTGAAGCAGGCTCTGACAATCGGCTGCTCTTTTTGCCTGTGATTTGCACTAGTTATAACAAGTAAATTTAGAGGCCAAAATGTCCAATCGGAGGAACAGTAGTGAAGAGGCCTACATGTTTCTGAGCAAGACAGGTGAGAGTGAAGAAGAAGTGACCCATCTGTCAGATTCAGGCTCAGAATACGAACCAGTAGACAGCAGCAGCACCCTGACAGATAGCTCTGAGGACGGAGTAGAGGTCCCTGCTAAGGTACCCGACCACACGCTCTTCTTCTGTTGATGAGGTGCAAGAGCCACAGGGCTCTCGTATGGAGCGGGGAGCCAGTGCTAGTGCCACTCATCCTTCTGGTGAACTGGCAAGCACCAGCGGCCTAGTACATTCTGGTCATACATCCAGCACTGCAGTATCACATGGTGATGTGGCAAGTCCCATAAGTGCAGTACAAGCTTGTGCAGTCGCTAGCACAAGTAGTACCCCACAGCCAACAAGCAGACAAACACAGGCCCGTATAGCCCATAATGCCCTTCCTACTGCATTTGCCAATCCTAATTGGGAGCCCACCACTTCTGCAGCACCCGTACTTCCCCCATTCACTGGCCAATCTGGAATTCAGATGGTGATTTTATGATTTTACATCACTTGATTTTTATTTGCTGTTTTTCACAGAAGATCTCTATAGATTTATTGTGGACCAAAGCAATTTGTATGCTGGTCAACTCATCACCGCTAATCCCCAGTTGACCCTTGCCAGAGATTGGAGGCCTATTGCGGTTTACTAATTTAAGACCTTCCTCATGGGCATAACTAAAAAAAAGTGAATTGTTATCATATTGGTCCACTGACCCAATTTACCATATGCCGTGTTCTCTGCCTCCATGACCAGGACATATTATGAGCCGATCTTGCGGTTCATGCATTTTAATGACAATGAACTCTGTCATCCTCGGGGGGACCCTGAATACGGTCAGCTCCACAAAATTCGGCCCCTCGTAAACCACTTCAACCAACCGTTTGCAGCCTTGTTCACGCCAGATCAAGTTGTCTGCATTGATGAGTTCCTGATTAAGTTTTCTCACCACTTGTCATTCAAACAGTATCTTCCCAGCAAGCGTGCCAGATATGGGGTCAAGATATATAAGCTCTGTGACAGGGCAACGAGCAATACATATAGTTTTATGGAAAAAAAGATAGTCACATGGAGCCCGAGAACTGCCCAAACTACATAAGGAGTGCTGGTAAGATTGTGTATGTGTGTATGTATGTTTATGTGTATGTGTATGTATATATATATATATATATAATGTGTGTATATATATATATATATATATATATATATATATATACCGCTATATAAAATTAAAAAGCCAAAGATGGTTGTCGTTTTATTGTTCTCTATCTATTCTCTCTCTATTGTTCTGCTTTGTTTTACTGTATTTTTTTAACTGTAATGTTTTATTATTGTTTTATCATGTTTGCTTTTCAGGTATGTAATTCTTTTATACTTTACTGTTTACTGTGTTTTTATTGTTAATCATTATTTTATTTTCAGGTACGCCATTCAGCTGCAGCACTGATTTATTTATCTTGACAGCAACAGCGTTTGCTCTCACGATATGTAAATCAGTGACTCCAGCGCCGTAGGAGGTGATTTCCCCACCACAGTTAGAAAAAAAAAAAAAAACGAGATCTCAAACTACTAACCAAAATTATAGCGACTAGGCTAGCACATAGCCTCCAAAAATTGATACACCTAGACCAGGTTGGTTTCGTACCCTCTAGAGAAGCGAGAGATAATACCACGAAAGTCCTGAATCTACTACACGTTGTACGATCCACTAACGCCCCCAGTGTTTTTATAAACACTGATGCCGAAAAGGCATTTGATAGAGTGAGCTGGCCGTATATGTTTTCGGTGTTGAAAAAGGTGGGCCTTGGAGCTGTTATGATCAACCGAATAGCTGGGGTATACTCCACTCCGTCCGCCCAAGTTAAAGTTAACGGGGTCCTATCGGCACCTTTCGATATAAAAAACGGGATGCCCACTATCTCCCCTCCTGTTTGCTCTTTCGCTGGAACCATTTTTATCTACTGTTAGGAGAAACCCGGATATTAGGGGCGTACAGGTGGGAGATACTCAGCACAAAATCTCAGCTTACGCGGATGACATGATGTTCACCCTGACTAACCCGACAATATCGCTCCCGAACCTCCTTAAGGAATTCGATGCTTATGGTGCATTATCTAACTTGAAAATTAATTTTGCCAAGTCAGAGGCCCTAGGCATCGGATTGACGCAGAGTAGTATCCGGGGGTTGCAAAACAGCTTTAGTTTTAAGTGGACTTCCTCTACTCTGCACTACTTGGGCACACACATACCGGCCGACGTCACACGGGTATATCAACATAACTTCCCTACGCTGCTTGCTGACACTAAGGAACTGCTGGCGAAATGGCACACAGGTTTACATTCCTGGTTCGGCAGATGCAATCTCATTAAAATGAGCATACTGCCGAAATTTTTATACTTATTTCAGGCCTTACCAATTGAGATACCTCTCCTATATTTTACACAGGTGCAGGCCATGTTCACTAGGTTTGTATGGGCTCAGAAGAAACCCAGAATACCCCGCTCTCAGTTATCACTCCCGAAGCAGTATGGTGGTCTGGCACTGCCGGACATCAGGAACTATTACAGAGCGATTCATTTAGGTAGAGTGGTTGACTGGGGCCGTCACCTAGAACTGAAACAGTTGGTTCAAATAGAGAGTAACCAAATAGAATTCCCCTTGGAGAGGGCGCTGTGGTGTTATGATTCTCTGCCGGAGGAGGTTAAAACACACCCGCTCATAGGCAATACATTGCGACAATGTTGTAGAGCTTCCCGGGCGGCTTCTTTAACAACGACTGTATCCCCCCTGACCCCGGTTTTGGGCCATCCCCGTTTCCCTCCGGGACTATCTCCGCTGGCCTTCCCGACATTGCATGAGGCCAATTGTAAATGGGCCTCTAGTTTTGTGAAAGAAGGGAGGTGGCCCACCATGGAGGAGCTTATGGATGCCGCGGGACCGTATTGCATGTATGTATGCCCATCATTATAAATGGGTGGATGCCGGATGGTATACCCACCAATCAATCTCTTTTTTCATTCAGCCCACAGGCTGCATGAAAAAAAAAGAACATTAAAATATATGCCCAACAAGGACCAGCAACATACTGGTATGTTGCTGGACTTTGAGTTGTTATACCAGAATGATGCCTGCAGGTTTAGTTATCATATTGGTATAATTCTTTTCAGCCAGTGTTCAGCTTTCAGATAAAAGCAATCCTAGCAGCTAATTAGTCTATATATTGCTTTTACAAGTAGTGGGAGGGAAAGCCCCGCCATCTTCCATGGTTTTCTCAGGCTCTCCTGTCCCACCGTGTAACCTGAGAATGCATCCAGTGGTTCCGCCAGCTGGCTATAGAGCTGATAGAAGACAGAACAGCTTCAATCATCTCTATGGCCTAAGAAACCGAAAGCAATGAGCTTTTCATGACTTTGGTTTCACTGGATATAAACAGCGCCATTGGGAAATTGGGAAAGCATCTTATCACACCAATCTTGGTGTGGTCAGATGCTTTGAGGGCAGAGGAGAGATCTAATAGACCCCATTTTTTTTTAAAAGAGTACCCGTCACTACCTATTGCTATCATAGGGGATATTTACATTCCCTGTGATAACAATAAATAATGATAAAAAAATTAAAGAAACAGTGTAAAAATAAAATAAAAAAGTGACACAAGTGTCAGTCTCGTGTCATATGTAAACAGCAATTGCACCATGCATGTGAGGTATCACCACAAATGTTAGATCGAGGGCAGTAATTTTAGCAGTAGACCTCCTCTGTAAATCTAAAGTTGCAACCTGTAAAGGCTTTTAAAATGTATGTAGTTTGTCGCCGCTGCGCGGTTGTATGCAATTTTAAAGCATGTTGTGTTTGGTATCTATGCACTCAGCATAAGATCATCTTTTATATTTTACCCAACATTTGGGAAAGATGGTCTGTTTTAGTGCATTAAGATTCAAAAAAGTGTTTTTTCCCCAAAAAATGTGTTTGAAAAATCGTTGCGCAAATACTGTGTGAAAAAAAAAATTGCAACACCCACCATTTTAATCTGTGGGGCATTTGATTTAAAAACATTATCTAATGTTTGGGGGTTAAAAGTAATTTTCTAGCAAAAAAAAAAATTTTTTAACTTGTAAACAAAACGTGTCAGAAGGGCTTTGTCTTCAAGTGGTTAGAGTGTAGCATAATACCAGGACAGGTCAACCCCCCCCCCCCCCAAATGACACCTTTTTGGAAAGTAGACACCCCAAGCTATTTGCTGATAGGCATGCTGAGTCCATGGAATGTACTTTGGGGTGTAATTTCACATATGCCAATGGCATGCTTGAGCAATGTATCAATTAGTAACAACTTTGTGGAAAAAAATATTTTAATTTTCCCGAAACTTGTGGCAAAATATAGAATATAAAATATTCCATGGACTCAACATGTCTCTCAGCAAATAGCTTGGGGTATCTACTTTCCAAAATGGGGTCACAATACAAGAGTAATGCCACATACACACAGAATAAAAGTTCAGACGGAATTTTGCTCAAGCAGTCTTGCCTACACACGATCACACCACATTCCAACCACCAAGAATGCGGCTATGTACACCACGTACGATGGGACCATAAAAGGCAAGTTCAATAGCCAGTGTGCCACTCTTTGGGCACCTTCTGCGAATCTCGTGTTCATCTCGTGTTAGTAGAAGTTTGGTGTGAGACGATTTGTGCTTTCAGCCTTGTGCGTTTCAGATCGTTGCTGCTCTTCAGTTTGTGCTTGTGGGTTTGTATCTGTTCTTCAGTGTGTGTAGTCAGTTCACATTTGTTTGTCAGTGCATACTATTTATAGTAGTACCGTATTTGATTCCCATTGCGTTCTGGTCTGCTTGTTTCTGATTTTCAGCTCGTTCTTTCAGGCCTTGCTGTTTTTCAGTGCTTTCTGTTCTGACCAGCAGACCGTTTAGAAGCCATGTTGCGTGTACATGCTCATCGTAGAGTTCGTGCTGTGCGGGGACTTGGTGTTGGGGTTCTTACTTTGACACAAGCTCAGTCCATGCACAAGGCGAGGAGGAGTTCATGGACCAAGAATTGGTTACTCCAGCATGACCAATTCTCTCACATGCCTTTGCTTTGTGAGATCTGTGAGAATAACCCTGATGATTTCAGGAACTTTCTTATGATGACGGACCCCATTTTTCACCGTCTGTTGGCTTTGCTCACCCTTTATATCAGCAGGCAGGATACCTGTATGCAGCAAGCCATCACTCGGGAGCAGGGGCTCGTCGCCACTTTGCGGTACTTGGAGACTGAGAGAAGCCTGCAGGACCTCAAGTTCTCGACAGGCATCTCCCCCCAGGCTCTGGGGATAATTATTCCAGATGCCTATTCTGCCATCATTCAGGCCCTGCAGAAGGACTATATTAGGGTACGTTCTATCCTTTAACATCACATTATATGTATTTAATGTTTGCTAATGTGCTGTATTTATTTCATCATTCCTTAATTACTATGATTGGAGTATGCTGTGAATGCCCCCTTTATCCTCATGCTTGCTGGAAGCTTTTAAAGTTCCTTTTTTGTCCTTCATGCATATTTGCCTTCACTTACCTCCCCAGCATGCTATCCTGGGCCCATACACACCTAGTCTAGTCACTTGACAATGTATTTCATCAGCTCCATTGTAGTAATTTACCCTAAACACCCCCTAACATGTTATTTGTGTCCTTAAATTCAGACAGAGTGCCAGAGGCTATTTATTTGGGGCCCAAAATCATTTGGACCCCCCCCCCCCCCAACCGCTAAGTCAACAGATACCAATCCTCTATCTGCTGACTTTGCCATACCCATACACACTATACCGACCCTTGTGTTCATATTTATGGATGAATTCACCAAAGCATGTAGTGCAAGGGCCTGCCTGAATACTTTCAAATGGTACTGTTTAAAGTTTTGTTTTCCTATTATCTTGATAGGTAATTGCAGAATCTAAAAATGTGCTTCCGCTTCTTTTTATTTTTTTATTATGCCACTTCTTACCTGTCCAGTGGGCTGCCAATAGTGTAATTAAAGAGGGGCTGGTCAAAGTAACACACATTATTTTGTTACTCCATTACTTAGTGGAGAGGGTTACCTGTCTAATACATACACCCTCCCCAAATATTTCCAAGGGGCCATCAGAGGGGGTGAGGAATCTGATAAGTGGGCCTTATATATTTGCCTTTAAATACTCCTTCCAAAAAAAAGATTTTACTGATGTTGGCCAAGAATGTTTGTGTCCAATCTGCTTGCAATGTTTATGTGCAAAATTACTAATTCGATTTTTTCTGGTTTGACACCACAGTTTCCTTCAACGCCACAGGAATGGCAGACTGTGGCTTCCCAATTTGCTCAGTGGTGGGATTTTCCTAACTGCGGAGGGGCAATCGATGGGAAGCACATCCACATCATCCCACCACCCCATTCGGGGTCATACTATTTTAACTATAAGGGGTTTCATAGTATTGTATTGATGGCGGTGGTGTTGGCGACATACGGGTTTTTGTATGAGGGACGTGGGGAAGAATCGCCAGAATATTTGCCCGGACCGAGTTCTACTAATGTCTCGAGAGTGGTGGCTTGGAACTGCCACCTCCGGAGGAGAACGTCGAAGGACTGCCATTTGTGTTCTTCGCAGATGAGGCATTCAGTCTGGGTAACCACATGATGAGGCCATTCCCCCAGAGGACCCTCACCCTGGAGAAGAGGGTTTTTAATTACCGCCTGGCCAGAGCCAGAAGAGTTGTGGAGAACGCGTTTGGGATCCTGGCCAGCTGATTCCGTATGTTTCAAACGGATATAAATATTTTTTTGGACAAAATTTTTTAGGGTAGATAAACAAGCATGTTTCAAAAAATAACATACACACCTCTGGAACTTACAAAGTTCAACATTTAACATTTAAACACTGAAGGCAATGTCAGACATTATAGTGTCCAAAATGTCTTGATATTGCCTTCATCAGATGAAGAAGTTACCCCTGTAAAAGCCAAATTTTGAAGATGCACACAATTTGGGGGCCAAACTGAAGATTTTCCTCCTGATCCCATGCCTAATATCAACATGTGTTTTGGGGGTGCAACCACTTCCTCTGATTTTCGAGGAAGGGGTTGCAGCCACAAAACATTTACATTAACCACTTCCCGACCAGCGCACGACGATGTACGTCGACAGAATGGTACGGGCAGGCATATTGGCGTACAGGTACGTCCAATATACGATGCCGCCCTGCCATCGGGAGTGCGCCGACGGCGGCGCGCTCCCGCGCTGGTCGGGACCCCCGTGAGTCCGGTCGCGGGACCCGCGGACTCGATTGCCGCGGGCATCCCCGCGATCGTCTCACGGAGCGGCCGAATGGAGGAAATGCTGTGTAAACAACATTTTTCCATTCTGCCTAGCAACTAGTGACGCTGATCTCTGCTCCATGTGATTGGAGCAGAGATCAGTGTACACTAAATGAAAGCCCAACCCCCCCACAGTTAGTAACACACCCCTAGGAACACTTAACCCCTACACTGCCACCCACTGGTTAACCCTTTCACTGCCAGTGTCATTTACACAGGAATCACTGCATTTATATAGCAGTGATTACTGTATAAATGACAATGGTCCCAAAAATGTGTCAAAAATGTCCGATGGGTCCCCCACAATGTCGCAGTCACAATAAAAATCGCAGATCGCCGCCATTACTAGTAAAAAAAAAAATAATAAAAAATTATTAATAAAAATGCTATAAAACTATCCCTATTTTGTAAACGCTATAACTTTTGCGCAAACCAATCAATAATCGCTTAATCAAATTTTTTTTTACCAAAAATATGTAGAAGAATATGTATCGGCTTAAACTGAGGGAAAAAAATGTTTTTTTATATATTTTTGGGGGATATTTATTATAACAAAAAGTAAAAAATAATGCGTTTTTTTCAAAATTGTCGCTCTATTTTTGTTTATAGCGCAAAAAATAAAAACCGCAGGGGTGATCAAATACCACCAAAAGAAAGCTCTATTTGTGGGAAAAAAAGGACGTCAATTTTGTTTGGGAGCCATGTCGCACGACCGCGCAATTGTCAGTTAAAGCGACGCAGTGCCGAATCGCAAAAAGTGGTCTGGTCTTTGACCAGCAAATTGGTCCGGTCTGAAAGTGGTTAATATCCCCTGATGGCAAATAGCACATGTTGACATACTGTGTGCACTTCAAAATGTGTCTTTTAAAATGTTCGAAAAATTAGTGGTATAAGCAAATGGTGAATTTTGTTTGTGTATTTAGATTCTTCCTAGGACATCAATTCAGTTTTTGTTCGATCTCAATTGTTTGTTGCTTTATACAGTCTAAATACTGACTGCAACACATTATCTCTTGGATTAGCCTTTGTGCACTGTCACTGGTGAAATTATGAGATTGTTCTTCCACAACCTGTACATCAACCAAAAATCCTCTGGTTGTGACCCCTGTTCCACTTCTTTAGGTGATTGGGGGGGGGGGGGGGGTCCCTGGTGTGCTCAGACATCCCAAAGCTCTGCTCCCCTATGAGAAAGAAACAAAAGGTATACTTAGCACACAAATATTTGAGGCCAGAAATAGGAATATGAAACATTGCTGGGAAGAAGCTGGGGTACAATTGTCTTTTTGGGCAGAGTTCCGAGTTGAAGACATGATTAATTCCCTTAACCAAGCTGGAATACTTACCTTTTTGGACAAGTTTCACACATGTACACACCTGTGTGAGACACCATAAAAAATGTGCTCTGGTGTCCCACACTAGTGCTCCTGAGTCCAGATGTGTAAACAGCTGCTGAGAGCCCTCTTCTTACATTCCACTGAATCAAGTTTGCAATTCCTTCTAGTTTCAAACACATCTATACAACAATGTTCCCAAACACCACGTTTTCTCATGGAAGGCGATTCTGGCTCTCTACCGGCATGTGGAACGCAATGTCCTTGCCTCGCTGGACAGGGCGGTCAGCGGTAAGGTGCATATTACCGTTAACTTATGGTCCAGCAGGCATGGACAGGGACGTTACCTATCTTTCACGGCGCATTGGGTGACTCTTCTGGCAGCTGGGAAGGATGCAGGACAAGGTGCAGTAGTGTTGGAGGTTGTTCCGCCACCATGCCTCCAAAATGCTATTACTGGTGATTGTGACACACCTCTCTCCTCCACCCCCTCCTCTTCTTCTTCCTCCATGGCCACTTCCTGTGCTTTGTCCTCAGAACCAGCAGTGCTCCGTAGTTGTTCAAGGGGCTATGCAAGTACGCAGGCAAAAAGATGCCATGCCTGGCTTGCGCTGGTGTGCTTGGGGGACACACTGGGGCAGATATTCTGTCAACTCTGCAGGGGCAGGCTGAGAGGTGGTTGACGCCACACCAGCTTAAGCCAGGAATGGTGGTTTGCGACAATGGCACCAACCTCCTCTCCACCCTTCGACAGGGACAACTGACCCATGTGGCCTGTGTGGCTCACATCCTTAACTTGGTGCTGCAGTGGTTCTTGGGCAGGTACCTTGTCACCATTTGAGGAGGCCACGAGGATGGTGAACAGTGACAGTAAATGCATCAGTGACACTGTACCTCTTATCCACCTGTTGGAGCACACACTGTGTGGAATAATGGACAGGGCACTTGAGGCAGAACAGAGGCAAGAAGAGGAGGATTGTGTCAGCATGGAGGTGAAGCCTGGCACTCAGCATCAGCAGCAGTCTTTTAGGGATGATTTACAGTCCAGAGAAACCTGTGGACTTGTATGTGGCTGGGATGAGGTGGCTGCAGATCACGTCATCCTTACTGACCCAGGGGACTCCGGACCAAATGTCTCAGCTAACCTACGCTGCATGGCCTCCCTGAATCTGCAAAGCCTTTGGAAGGATCCTCATATTCAGTGGATCAAGGAAAGGGATCATTACTGGCTGGCAACTCTCCTTGATCCATGGTACAAGGGTAAGGTTGCAGACCTTATCTTGGCATCGCAGAGGGAGCGGAGGATGAGACATCTTCGGGGAGGCCTTGCAGAAAAGTCTGTGCAATGTGTTACCAGAGATTGGGAAGTTACAAATTCCTGGTCCTGGACACCATGTTGCTGAGGCTTCGCTTAGTCATAGAAGGAGCGGTGGAGAAGGTGGCCGTCTGACCAATGCGTTCAGACAATTTTTTAGTCCGCAGCCCCAAGGTATGATCGTTTCCACCAACCATCACCAGCGTCTGATTTACATGGTGAAGGAATACCTAGGGGCAAGGTCAGACTTGGACACCTTTCCCACCAAAAATCCTCTGGGTTACTGGGTCTTGAGGATGGATCACTGGCCAGAGTTTGCACAGTATGCAGTTGAGCTACTGGCCTGTCCTGCATCCAGCGTTCTTTCGGAACGCACATTCAGTGCTGCTGGAGGCTTTGTAACTGATCACAGGGTGCGCCTGTCGACCGACTCGGTTGATTGACTGACCTTCATAAAGATGAATCAGTCTTGGATCACCACCAGCTACCAAGCACCTGAAGCTGATGTAACCAAATAATGTTTTTTTTAAATGTCTCATCCCTTCAAGACTGCCTATGCTGATGTTAAGGGACTATCCTGTTATGCTGACTGACGATTCTCTTCCTCCTCAATGATCCATCTGATAGCTTGGAAGAACATTTTTGGTTCTGGGCGCCGCCACCAGTGGCTAAGGCCCAATTTTTCACCCCCTGTTTAACAGGGGAGTGTAATTACAATTTTTGATGCAATAATTTGCAGCAGGGCTAATTAATTTCCGTACAAGACCCAAAGGGGATGGTAATGGGCAGCGGGGGGGGGGGGGGGGGGGGCTACCCATGCCATTTTTCTCAATGATTTTCATCCATATTGCCGGAACCAGACATTACATTAAAACCGCAAGCAGTTTTAAATGACTTTTTTTCTGTTATAAATGTCATTTTGTGCAGGGACTGTTCTAAACACGGGAAACACGTGCCACTTCCCAGGCATACTATAGACACCCCCCAGGCACAATATTTTTTTATATTTTTTCACTTTAAGCGTCATTAAAATCAGTTCCCCCCGAAAAAACGTCAGTTTTTAAAACTTTTTTTTTGCATTGATACATGTCCCCTGGGGCAGGAGCCGGGTCCCCAAACCCTTTTTTGGACAATAACTTGCATATTAGCCTTTAAAATTAGAACTTTTGATTTCGAACGTTCGAGTCCCATAGACTTTAATGGAGTTCTAAAGTTTGCGCAAATTTTCGGTCTGTTCGCAGGTTCTGGTGCGAACCGATTCGGGGGTGTTCGGCTCATCACTACTTTACACAGTACAGCTACATGAGAATCATCAGGACTTTGTTTATTGATCAGTTATAGTTGTCTAATTTGTTGTAGAAAGGAATTAGTTGACTGACTGCTTTAGCTTCTCACCCGGAAGAGGCCTCTAATGTATGCTTTAATTTTAATTTACAGTTGAATGTTAATTACAAATACTCATCATTTAGTGCACTCTATAGTCATATAATAGGGGCATACTTATAGAGGTTATAATTGCGACCCAGGCCTTTGTGGCCCCCTGTATACCTGAACAGGAGGGGCAGTGGGGGCAGCATATTTAGGAAGCAATCCCCTCTGTTTTCCTCCTGCAACTGCTTAAAGGCTGCAGGAGGAAAACGGAGGGGGTTGGTTCCACTACATGCTGCTCTGCCACCCCTCCTATCCATCTCCTGCTGTGATCAGGCTCCTGTTTACTCCCTCAGCCCCCCATCCCCTGCAGTGCCGCTGGATTCCCCTCACCCCTTTCCTGCTGGCTGCTGTGGGGGGGGGGGGGGGTGCGTTCAGGAGGTAGAGCAGGGAAGAGGCTGGTAAGTGTGCCATTAGCCAGCCCCTGTCTTGTCTTAATGAGTCAGTGATCCGTACTGCGTTTACTATGCATCAGTTTGTGAATGAAGGGAATCTCTGTACATTCATTCTGTGCTGCTAAGGCTGCAGAGATGGAGATTGAAGGCTAAGTCCTCAATTTCCTTTCTCTGTCTCGAAAGTGAAACATAAGAGGTATGTTTAGACGACTGCCTTTACATGAACTTTAATGGCATCCCAGTCTTAGTCCGTAGGGTTCAATATTGAGTTGGCCCACCCTTTACAGATATAATAGCTTCAACTCTTCTGGGAAGGCGGTCCACAAGGTTTAGGAGTGTGAGGTCAGGCAGTGATGTGGACGAGAAGGCCTGGCTTGCAGTCTCCGCTCTAATTCATCCCAAAGGTGTTCTATCGGGTTAAGGTCAGGACTCTGTGCAGGCAATCAAGTTCCTCCACCCCAAACTTGCTCATAAATGTCTTTATGGACCTTGCTTTGTGCGCAGTCATGAGAGCATAAAATTGTACAAAATGTCTTGGTATGCTGACACCTTAAGAGCACTAAGGGACCAAGCCCAACCTCTGAAAAATAACCCAACACCATAATCCCCATCCACCAAATGATTTGGACCAGTGCACATAAAGACAAGGATGCGTGAGCTTGGGGTGGAGGAATTTGATTGGCCTGCACATAGTCCTGACCTCAACCAGAACACCTTTGGAATGAATTAGAGCGGAGACTTCGAGCCAGGCCTTCTCTTCCAACATCAGCGCCTGACCTCACAAATGCAAACAAACATTCCCATAGACACACTCCTAAACCTTGTGGACAGCCTTCCCAGAAGCTGTTATAGCTGCAAAGGGTGGGCCAACTCAATATTGAACCCTACGGACTAAGACTGGGATGTCATTTAACCAGTTAACGTGCCTGCCTTCCAGTGGGTGGGGGGTCCGATTTGACCCCCTCCCGCTGGCTGTGGTGGTCCGTTTCGCTTCAGGAGCGATCCGAGATGAGGGAATGGCCATTGGTTTCTGGCCATCCCCTCGTGATCGCTCCTGGCGAATGAGAAGCTTCTCCTGCCTGTGTAGCTGTAAACACAGGCAGGAGGAAGTGATGTCACTCTCCTCGTGGTGGTCTTTTTGACCGGACGGCAAGGAGAGAAGACATCCAAGTAAGTGCACCAACAGTACACTGACACGTAGGTACACATAGGCACACTTTTATCCCCAGTCGCCCCCCCCCCCAGTCACAGTGTCACTGATTGCAGTGATCATTTATTTACTGATTACTGCATTTAGTGTCAGTTGTGACTGTAAAAAGTATCAGGGCAGTTAGTGTTAGGCCCCTTTAGGTCCAGGGTAGCCCACTTCCCCCCTAATAAAGGTTTAACCCTTTGATTGCCCCCCCCAGGTAACCCTTTCACCCCCTTTTGCCAGTGTCACTAAGCGATTGTTTTTCTGATCGCTGCATTAGTGTCATTGGTGTCGCTAGGTAGCTAGTTATTTTTTAGGTTCACAGCCAGGATTTTATAGTGTTAGGTACCCCCATATACAACCTAATAAAGGTTTTAACCCCCTGATTGCCCCTAGAGTTAACCCTTTCACCAGTGATCACTGTATAAGTGTCTATGGTGATGCTGGTTAGCCAGTTAGTTATTTCGTTATTTAGGTTCCCCGTCAGGTTTTTATATAGCGTCAGGTACCCCCACATACTACCTAATAAAGGTTTTAACCCCCTGATTGCCCCTAGAATTAATCCTTTCCCCAGTGATCACCGTATAAGTGTCACTGGTGACGCTGGTTAGCCATTTAGTTATTTAGGTTCCCCGTCAGATTTTTATATATAGCGTCAGGTACCCCCATATACTACCTAATAAAGGTTTTAACCCCCTGATTGCCCCTAGTTAACCCTTTCACCAGTGATCACCGTATAAGTGTTACGGGTGACGCTGGTTAGTTAGTTTGCTTTTTATAGCATCAGGGCACCCTCCATTTATTACACAATAAAGGTTTAACCCCCTGATCACCCGGCGGGTGATATCAATTAGATTTTAGGGTCAGATAGGGTCTGCGTCTCCCCAGGCAGTGCTAGGTTAATGCCAGTAATGCTAACACCCACGTGCAAAGCATACACCTCCCTTAGTGGTATAGTATCTGAACAGATCAATATCTGATCTGATCAGATCTATACTAGCAACCCCAGCAGTTTAGGGTTCCAAAAAACATATCGTTAGTGGGATCAGTCCAGATACCTGCTAGCATCTGCATTTTGCCCCTCCGCCCAGCCCAGCCCACCCCAGCCCAATCAAGTGCAGTATCGATCGCTCACTGTAACTTACAAAACACAACACACATAACTGCAGCATTTGCAGAGTCAGGCCTGATCCCTGCGATTGATAACAGGTTTTTTTTTGGTCGCTGACAGCCTAGGTGCTTTTTTACCTGTAAATCTCACTAGTGTACCACTAAATTTAGAGCCCAAAATGGCAAAGCGAAGATGCACTAGTGAAGAGGCCTACACGTTTCTGAGCATGACAGATAGCGAAGAGGAAGTCACTCATCTGTCAGATTCAGGCTCAGAACACGATCCTGTAGAGGACAGCGGCTTTATGTCAGATAGCTCTGACGACAAAGGTGAGGTCCCTGCTAAGGTCAGGCGTACCGGAACCCGATCTTCTGATGTTGTTGAGATGCAAGAACCGCAGGTCCCTCATATGGAGCAGAGAGCCAGTACTAGCACCGCTCATCCTTCTGGTGAACCGGCAAGCACCAGCAGCCTAGTACACCCCGGACGTACATCCAGCACTGCAGTAACACGTGGTGACGTGGCGAGTCCCATAAGTGCAGTTCAAGCTGGCGAGGTGGCAAGCACAATTAGTGTCCTGCTGCCGCCAAGAAGAAGACAAAGGCAGGCCCGTCGTTCCCATAGTGCCCTTCCTGCAGAATTCGCCAATCCTGATTGGGTGCCCACCACTTCTGCAGCACCAGTACTTCCCCCATTCACTGGCCAACCTGGTATTCAGGTGGAAACAGCTGATTTTACGCCACTTGATTTTTATTCGCTGTTTTTCACAGAAGATCTCTATAGAGCTATTGTGGACCAAACTAATTTATATGCTGGTCAACACATCGCCGCTAATCCCCAGTTGCCTTCCCTTGCCAGAGATTGGAAACCAATTACTGTTTCCAAATTTAAGACCTTTCTGTGCCTTTCCCTCAACATGGGTACACATAAATTCATGACGTTGCGGACATATTGGTCCACGCATCCGACTGACCATATGCCCGTGTTCTCTAACTCCATGTCCAGGAAACGATACGAGCAGATCTTGCGGTTCATGCATTTCAACAACAATTAACTTTGTCGTCCTCCTGGAGACCTTGAATGCGATCGGCTCTACGAAATTTGGCCCCTCATAAACCACTTCAACCAACGTTTTGCAGCCTTGTTTATTCCCCATCAAGTTGTCTGTGTTGATGAGTCCCTGATTACATTTTCTGGCCGCTTGTCATTCAAACAGTACATTCCCAACAAGCGTGCCAGATACGGGGTCAAGCTCTAAGTTCTGTGACAGGGCAACAGGCTATACATGGAGCTTTACGGTTTATGAGGGAAAAGATTAAGTTACGTAGAGCCGGAGAACTGTCCAGATTACATAGGGAGATCTGGCAAGATAGTGTGGAACTTGGTGTCAACCTTATTCGGAAAGGGGTACCACTTGTACGTGGACAATAATTACAAGAGTGTGCCACTGTTTAGTCATTTGTTTGATCATCAGATTGGAGCATGTGGCACCGTGCTACCTAATCGCCGGGGCTTTCCCCAGGGGCTTGTAGATTCCCGTCTTAGGCTGGGGGAGAGAGCCTGCTTGCGGTGAAATAATTTGCTCGCTATGAAGTGGAGGGATAATAAGAATGTTTTCGTTCTTACCTCGCTTCATGCAGACACGACAGTCCAAATTCCTACGGCGACTGGTGTTGTGGAGAAACCCCTCTGTGTCCACGAATATAACCAAAATATGGGAGGGGTGGACCTCAATGACCAGTTGTTGGCGCCGTATATAGTTGCCCATAAGGCCAGATGCTGGTACAAAAAAGTGTCTGTTTACTTATTTCAATTGGCTTTGCTGAACGCGCATGTGCTATACAGAGCTTCAGGCGGACTTTATCCTTTCTTTTGTTCCAGAGAGAGATTGTCACAGACCTTCTGTATCCAGAGGGTTCTGCACCTCACCATTCCCAACCAAATGCAGTAAGCCGGCTGCATGAGAGGCATTTTAGGTATGTCCTCAAGAGTACCCCTACCCAACGAACCCCTCAAAGAAGATGTCATGTCTGTACCAAGCGCGGATATAGGCGTGACACCCGTTGTTATTGTCCACGCTGTCCTGGCAATCCTGGTCTTTGCATTGGTGAATGTTTTGAACGCTACCACACACTAGTGAAGTTTTAGCGTAGGGTACAGCATTTCACAGGCAAGGATTCACTTACACAGGATCTCCCAAGATGCCATCGCATTTTAAGAGACCTGAACCATTACAGTTGTTACAGTTCAAAAAAAAGTGTAAAAAAAAAAGTAAAAAAAAAAAAAGTATAAAATATAAAAACCAAAAATAGTTGTCGTTTTATTGTTCTCTCTCTCTCTTCTCTCTCTATTGTGCTTTTTTACTGTATTCTATACTGCAATATTTTATTATGTTTTATCATGCTTGCTTTTCAGGTATGTAGTTTTTTTTTATACTTTACTGTTTACTGTGTTTTATTGTTAGCCCTTTTTTTTTGTTTTCAGGTGCGCCATTCAGCTGCAGCGCGGATTTATTTATCTTGACAGCGACATCGTTTGCTCCCACGATACATACAGCCGTGACTCCAGTGCTATAGGAGGTGATTTCACCACCAGTTAAAAAAAAGAGCATATATGCCGAAGCATAGGGGCAGCAGGGGAGGAGGAGCGATTTTGCTCCTAATGCTGCGTACATATGGTCGACATTCCGACGGAGGGCTTGCCCGTGGAAATGTTCGACCATGTGTACGCGCCATAACTTTTTTGTGGGAGGATGCCCCCATGCTTCGGCATGTATATATTTTAGGCACAGGTTGCGCTAAAAAATGTTTTATTTTTTACTATTTTTTTTTATTGGTATTTGCTTTGCCGGTATGGTATTTTAAGGTTTTACTGTTATACTGTAATGTTACTTTGTTTTAATGTTAACCATAATTTGCTTAGCAGGTACACCATTCAGTTGCAGCGCGGATTTATTTATCTTGACAGCAACAGCGTTTGCTCCCACGATACATAAAGCCGTGACTCCAATGCGGTAGGAGGTGATTTCAACACTATAGTTAAAAAAAAAGAGCATATAAGCCAAAGCATGGGGGCAGCAGGGGCGGAGGAGTGATTTTGCTCCTAATGCCGCGTACATACGGTCGAAATTCCGATGGAGGGCTCGCCCGTGGAAAAGTTCGACCGTGTGTATGCGGCATAACTTTTTTGCGGGAGGATGCCCCCATGGTTCGGCATATATAAATGGTGCATGTATACCCATCATTAGAAGTGGGTGGATGAAGGGAGGTATTCTAATGGTGGGCATACCCACCTATCAATCTCTTTTTTTCGTTCAGCCAACAGGCTGCATAAAAAAAAAAAAATTACAATATATGTCCAACAAGGACCAGCAACGTACTGGTATGTATACCATGTTTCCCCTAAAATAAGACCTAGTGTGATTGTCGGTGATAGCTGCAATAAAAGCCCTACCCCCCAAATAAGCCCTAGTTAAAGTCCTTGTAGGTCTTCTTTTCAGGGTAGGGCTTATTTTTGAGGAAACAGAGTAGGGCTTATTTGCGTGGTAGGGCTTATATTGCAGCCAACACCGACAATCACACTAGGTCTTATTTTAGGGGAAACAGGGTATCATTCTTTTCAGCCAGTGATTGGCTTTCATGTAAAAGAAATCCTAGCGGCTAATTAGCCTTTAGACTGCTTTTACAAGTAGTCGGAGGGAATGTCCCCTCTCCCGGATATAAACAGCGCCATTGGGAAAGCATTTTATAACACCGAACGGTGTGGTCAGATGCTTTGAGGGCAGAGGAAAGATCTAGGGTCTAATAGACCCCAATTTTTTTTTTTTTAAAAGAGTACCCATCACTACCTATTGCGATCATAGGGGATATTTACATTGTACTCGGCCATGTACTCGGCCTAAGATCATATTTTTTATTTCATCAAAAATTTGGGCAATATAATGTGTTTTAGTGCATTAAAATTAAAAAAGTGTATTTTTTCACAAAAAAATGCATTTGAAAAATTGCTGCGCAAATACTCTGTGGAAAAAAAATGCGATACCCACCATTTTAATCTGTAGGGCCTTTGCTTTAAAAAATATATAATGTTTGGGGGTTCAACGTAATTTTCTTGCAAAAAAAAATGTTTTCATGTAAACAAAAAGTGTCAGAAAGGGCTTTGTCTTCAAATGGTTAGAAGAGTTGATGATGTGTGACATGATGTGGTGCATAAAATGCCAGGACAGTTGAAAACCCCCCCCAAATGACCCCATTTTGGAAAGTAGACACCCCAAGCTATTTGCTAAGAGGCATGTCAGTCCATGGAATATTATATATTTTGACACATGTTGTGGGAAAAATATATATCTTTTTTTTTTTGCACAAAGTTGTCACTAAATGATATATTGCTCAAACATACCATGGGCATATGTGGAATTACACCCCAAAATACATTCTGTTGCTTCTCCTGAGTATGGGGATACCACATGTGTGGGACTTTTTGGGAGCCAACTGTTTACGGGACCCCAAAAACCAAGCACCGCCTTCATGCTTTCTAAGGGTGTACATTTTTTATTTCACTCCTCACTGCCAATCACAGTTTCGGAGGCCATGGAAAGCCCACATGGCACAAACTCCCCCCCCCCCCAAATTACCCCATTTTGGAAAGTAGACACCCCAAGCTATTTTCTGAGAGGTATGGTGAGTATTTTGCAGATCTCGCTTTTTGTCAAGTTTTGAAATTTGAAAAAATAAAAAAAAAATGTTTTTTTATTTACTTTCTTCATTTTCAAAAACAAATGAGAGCTGTAAAATACTCAGGGTAGACACCCCAAATAGCTTGGGGTGTCTACTTTCCAAAATTGGGTCATTTGGGGGGGTTTTGTGCCATCTTGACATTTTAAGGCCTTCAAATCTGTGATAGGTAGTGATAGTTAGTGAGGAGTGAAATAAAAAATGAATGCCCTTAGAAATCCTGAAGGCTGTGCTTGATTTTCAGGGTCCCAAAAAGTCTGACATGTATAGTATGCCCGTACTCAGGAGAAGCAGCAGAATTTATTTTGGGGTGTAATTTCACATATGCCCATCGCATGTGTGAGCAATATATCATTTAGTGACAACTTTGTGCAAAAAAAAAAGTTTGTAATATTCTCACAACTTGTGGCAAAATATAAAATATTCCATGGACTCCACATGCCTCTCAGCAAATAGCTTGGGGTGTCTACTTTCCAAAATGGGGTCATTTGGGGGGGGGGGGGGGGTTGTGCTATTTTGGCATTTTATAGCCTTCGAAACTGTGATAGGTAGTGAGGAGTGAAATCAAAAATTTGCCCCCTTAGAAATCCTGAAGGTGGTGATTGGTTTTTGTGGTGCCTTACACGGCTAGGCTCCCAAAAAGCCCCACACATGTGGTATCCCCGTACTCAGGAGAAGCAGCAAAATGTATTTTGGGGAGCAATTCCACATATAACCATGGCATGTGTGAGCAATATATCATTTAGTGACAACTTTTTGTAAACATTTTATTTATTTTTATTTTTTTGTCATTAGTCAATCACTTGGGACAAAAATAAATATTCAATGGGCTCAACATGCCTCTCAGCAATTTCCTTGGGGTGTCTACTTTCCAAAATGGGGTCATTTGGGGGGGGGGTTGTACTGCCCTGCCATTTTAGCACCTCAAGAAATGAGAGAGACAGTCATAAATTAAAAGCTGTGTAAATTCCAGAAAATGTACTCTAGTTTGTAGACGCTATAACTTTTGCGCAAACCAATAAATATATGCCTATTGAAATTCTTGAGTTTATTTGATTTTTCTTATAACAAAAATTAGAAAATATCATTTTTTTCAACATTTTCGGTCTATTTCCATTTATATTGCAAAAAAAATAAAAATCGCAGAGGCAATCAAATACAATCAAAAGACAGCTCTATTTGTGGGAAGAAAAGGATGCAAATTTCATATGGGTACAACATTGCATGACTGTGCAATTACCAGTTAAAGCAGTGCAGTGTGAAATTGTAAAAAGACCTTAAAAAGGTCCTTAGGCTGACAATTGGTCCGGGGCTTAAGTGGTTAATTTCATGTGCGTGTAAATGCAGGTGTCCCAATACTTTTGACAATATAGTGAATTTCACCAAAGCCCCCCAACGGGTCTTCTAAAAATCAGTAAACAATAATAAAAAATAAAATGGTAAAAAAATAAATAAGGTGGGAAAAAATAACTAAAAAAAAATAAAATAAAAAAAAATGACTGACACCAGTGGCAGATGTGAGTCAAGGTTCTAGTTACGTCTCTGTCACATAACACTGTATTGATAAAGAAACGCACAATCTTAGTGGTAAAGGCCTTCGAGTTTTCTTTGTATATTCACTGAAGACAATATTAGCATGCATTCTGATATCCAACAACGGAAGTACAAGTGACATATGGTCAAGGTATGTCCCTATTCTGCCTGACAGGTCTATGTATGCTATTTATTCCTAAGGCACAATATAAGTGAAAATACTTTCTGATATTGTCTTCAATGATAAAGAAAGCACACACAATTTTATCATTAAAGTCTGTACCTTGAAAGTATCTAGTCTTATTCATACAGTTATGCAACTTCAGAGCAAATGATTTGTCAAGCTAGTACAGGTGGAAATATGTCGCTCACAAGCAATTTTTGACATTGGTTTATTCATCATCCCCCTTTTCTTCTTGACCCTTTGATCTTTCTCAGGATATTCACAAAAGACAATATTACCATGTATTGTGATATCCAACATTATGTTATGATGCTGTAGATGGATTTTCTATTCCGTCTTCCATGTATATTGTCTGCCATTTACAAAGTATAAGTAGCTTGTGGTCAATGTATTGCCTTGTGGTCTATTCTGGCTGAAAGGTGTATGTATGCTATTCATTTACAAGGTTTTTTTTTCATTCTAATAAAATTGCGCACATTCGATTATTTGTCTTTGTAAATAGTATTGCTTTAACTTTCTTTAACCACTTCAGCTCCGTACAATTTGGCTGGCCAAAGACCAGAGCACTTTTTGAGATTCGGCACAGCGTTGCTTTAATTGACAATTGCGCGGTCATGAGAAATGGCTCCCAAACAAGATTTACGTCCTTTTTTTCCCACAAATAGAGCTTTTTTTTGGTGGTATTTGATCACTTCTGCGTTTTTTATTTTTTATAAACCAAAAAATAGCGAAAATTTTGAAAAAAAACACATTATTTTTTACTTTTGGCTATAATAAAAATCCCCAAAAAATATATAATGTTTTTCCTCAGTTTAGGCCGATACATATTCTTCTACATATATTTGGTAAAAAAAAATCACAATAAGCGGTTATTGATTGGTTTGCGCAAAAGTCATAGCATCTACAAAATAGGGGTTCGTTTTATGGCATTTTTATTAATCATTTTTTTTACTAGTAATGGCGGTGATCTGCGATTTTTATCATGATTGTGATATCATGGTGGACACATCAGACAATTTTGACACATTTTTGGGACCGTTGTCATTTTTACAGCGATCAGTGCTATAAAATTGCACTGATTACTGGCAGTGAAGGGGTTAACCACTAGCTGGCTAGGAAGGGGTTAAGTGTGTCCTAGGGAGTGATATTAACTGTTGGGGGTGTGGCTACGAGTGACACGTCACTGTTCACCGCTTCCGATCACAGGGAGCTATGATCAGTGACAGTGTCACTAAGCAGAACAGGAGATGCTTGTTTACATTAGCATCTCTCCGTCCTTCCTCTCCGTGATACGATCACAGGTATCCACGTGGACATCTAGTCCACGCGCGCGGTGGCAAATTCAAAGGGACGTACAGGTACGCCCATTTGCCCAGACGTGCCATTCTGCCGACGCATATGTATATGTGGAGGTCGGCAAGTGGTTAAGTAAATGCAATACAAAAAAATCCCAGAAATCACAAAATATATTTGTGTATTTATGAGGAAGCTAGCAAAAAAGGGAGGCTAAAAGAGAAAGCTACGCAACATAAGGTTGGTATACTTTAAAGTGGTTGTAAACTAAAAAAACAATAAAAAACAACCTGCAAGACAAAGGCATTATGAAATACTTACCTTAGATCGGTCATAACACAGGAACAAGTTGACCAGTTGATCTCATTAGCACACACCCTGCATCATCTACCCTCAGCTGGTCAACTCCTTCCTGTGTCATGACCTAAAATCTGACCTAGGAGTAAGGGTCCATTCACACAGGGGCAACTCAGATCTGACTTCAAGTCGCCCCAAGTCGCTTCAGGTCGCATAACATGTAGAAATCAATGTAAGTTAATGAGAGCCGTCTTAATGCACACTACTGAAGTGGCTCCGACTTCAGAAAAGGTTCCTGTACTACTTCAATCCGACTTGTAGTCGACTGGTACCCATTGATTTCAATGGAGGTCGCCTCCAAGTCGGATCTGCGTCTATACGGAGGCGACTCTCAGAGAATTATCAGCTCTCAAAAGGGAACTCCACACCAAATTTATTTTAAAAAATTGGCGTGGGTTCCCCCTCCGAGAGCATACCAGGCCCTTAGGTCTGGTATGGATTTGAAGGGGAACCCCCAGATCCATACCAGACCCTTATCCGAGCACGCTACCCGGCCGGCCAGAGGATGCTGGGACTGGGACATCATGATGGGCGGGGACATCATCCGGTAATGTCCCTATATAAGTCGCCGCACGACGCATCCCTGCCATTGTGACCGGAGACAGCGACGAGGCAACATCTCCAGAAGAGAAGAACAGAAGAGAAGAACAGAAGACAGCAGCGACAGAAGACCGGGCCACCACTTGTAAAAGAGCTAGAAGAAGGTGCTGTGGCCCGGCAAGAAGAACCGAAGAGGGGGGCAAGACCCCCAAAGTCGGAAGAAGAGGGTGGCGGCGAAGAAGAAGAAAGCCGGGCTCCTCCGCTAGTGAAAGAGCTAGCAAAAGAGCAGAAGATAGCAGAGGAGTCCGGCAAGAAGACCCCGAAGACGGAAGAAGACCCCAGAGCTGTGCAATAAACTATTTTAACCCTTGTGTGTTGTGTTTTTTTTTTTTTCACAGGTGAATGGGTAGGGGTACATTGTACCCCATACTCATTCACATAGGGTGGGGGGCCGGGAGCCGGGGGCCCCCTTATTAAAGGGGACC
The DNA here is from genome assembly GCF_037356315.1 of Lithobates pipiens. Classification (NCBI taxonomy): domain Eukaryota; kingdom Metazoa; phylum Chordata; class Amphibia; order Anura; family Ranidae; genus Lithobates; species Lithobates pipiens. The sequence goes on from NW_027507758.1 coordinate 162,249,946, forward strand.
CCCGGATTCCGATAAGCCCCCCGCCCGCAGACCCCGACAACCAACGGCCAGGGTTTTCGGGAAGAGGCCCTTGTCCTCATCAACATGGGGACAAGGTGCTTTGGGGTGCGGCCCCCCTTCCACAAGGCACCTCCCCATGTTGAGGGCACGCAGCCTGGTACTTCTCAGGAGGGGGGAGCCGCTCGCTCGTCCCCATCCCCTTTCCTGGCCGGCCAGGTAGCGTGCTCGGATAAGGGTCTGGTATGGATCTGGGGGGACCCCCACACCGTTTTTTCAGCGTAGGGGGGTTCCCCTTCAAATCCATACCAGACCTAAGGGCCTGATATGCTCTTGGAGGGGGAACACATGCCGTTTTTTTTTTTTTATTATTTGGCATGGAGTTTCCCCTTGAGAGCTCATTCTCTGATTGGCCACGGCAAAAGTGGCCTGGCCTGGGGCGACTTAAAGTCGTTTTGTAAGTCGCCCCAAGTCGTGTTCAAGTAGTGTCCAAGTTGCCTTCAAAAGTTGTGTTGCCCCTGTGTGAACCGAGCCTAAGGCAGAAGTTATTCGAGCAGTGAGTTTAACCACTTCAGCCCTGGAAGGATTTAAGCCCCTTAATGACCAGGCCATTTTTTGCGATACGGCACTGCGTCACTTTAACTGACAATTGTCAGCTAAAGTCGTGCAACGCTCTGACAATTGTCAGTCAAAGTCGTGCAATGCTGTACCCCAAAAAAATTGATGTCCCTTTTCCCACAAATAGAGCTTTCTTTTGGTGGTACAGTGATACCTTGATTTGCGAGTAATGCGGTATACGAGCGTTTTGCAAGACGAGCTCTATATTTTTTTAAATCCTGACTTGATATGCGTGCAATGTCTTACAAGAAGAGCAGGACTCATGGTGTACATATTACTGTATGTAGCCAGAGGTCCGGGGGCGCTGGTGGCTGCCAGCGCTTCCTGAAGAACTCGGAGAGGCTCGGAGACACTTGGAGACACTGCCAGCTGGGTGGGGTGGTCATAACGTGCGTCGGAGCACCTGGAAGTGTCAACAGTTGTTGAGTGTCTCTGAGTTCTCCAGCAACCCCGCACCTCTGGCCACATGCAGTACTGCATACACCAGCAGTGGTTGTGAGTTTCCATTATTTCTTATGAACAAAAAAATCCCCCTATATAAATGGGATTATAAATGACCACCAACACCACACACAAATCAAAAACATTAATATTTTATTAACAAATACAAAGCAACGGATACACATAAATACATTCAAACCAGAGGGATTACTAGACAAACAGTGTCCCAATGGTATAGCAAAGTGTTATAAACACATGATTACATAAAAAAACCAACCAATGAATATTAATCATACTCTAAGCTGATGATCCCACACCCGACGTGTTTCTAGTTGCTGAAGACTTTCCTCAGGGGTGAAGAGCAAAAAGTTGGATGGTAATTTGATAATTCTGAGATATTAAATCATAGATAGATGTAGTGGGACCATCACATACAAATGTCTGTCATTAGTTACTGTGGCTTTGTCCCAGACTGGTATTTGGCCATGACTACTTCCCTTTTGGTCCACCCTTCCCAATCTTCTGTGTAAAGAGAGAACAGTGGCACAAATCTGTAGGTGCCTCAATTATCATATGAAAAGGGTTTTGCTCAGAATAGGCAAAAAGCCTCAATAGGCCAGAGAGAGTGCACCCACAGCAAAGACTAAAGCCAAAGGCTAAGCAATGTGGCCCATAGATTAATTGACAAGTCACAGAGTGTTCCCATGTACGTGGCAGAGGGATGTACAGCTACAATTTTTTGTGGTGGACAAATCTCACCCTAAGTGACACTTTTTGGTGACCAGTGTCACCAATTGAGTGATCAGTGCTATAAAAATGCACTGATCACTGTATAAATACTCTGGCAAGGAAAGGGTTAAAACTCGTGGGTGATCAAGGGGTTATTTGTTCCCTATGGAGGTGCTTTCTTACTGTGGGGGGGGGGGGGGGGGGAGTGGACTCACAGGGAGTAGAGAGAAATCACTAGGAACACCAGATCTCTCTCTTCCCCTGTCAGAACGGGGATCCGCCTTGTGACATTGGCAGATCTCTCTATGAGGAGTGATCTCAGGTGGCCGTCACATATCGAGTCCACCGGACCCACGCGCATCCCCCCCCCCCGAGTGCAGCGCGCACACTGCCTTGCCGCAATATATCTGCAGTGGGCAAGTAATTAAACAGCTATGAAGAGAGTTATGTAAGCCAGTGTAGATTAAATGGAAAGCTGTTTTATTTTTTCATAATAAGTACATTAATGCTATATTGGTACACAGGGGAGCTGGAATTTAGAAGAAGAAAAAAGGTGAACAAAGGTAAACATAGCCTTTAATGGTAAGATGGCATTTTAGCATTTGATAATTTTCTTATTAGAAAAGTAATGGAACATAAAAGAAAATATATACAGTATACAGTACTCACAAAAGTGAGTACACCCCTTACATTTGTGTAAATATTTTATTATACCTTTCATGTAACAACACTGAAGAAATTACACTTTGCTACAATGTAAAGTAGCGAGTGTACAGCTTGTATAACAGTGTAGATTTTCTGTCCCCTAAAAATAACTCAACACACAGCCATTAACCACTGTCCTACCAGGCATTTACACCCCCTTACTGCCCCGGCCATTTTTCAGCTTTCAGTGACGTCGCATTTTGAATGACAATTGCGCGGTCAAGCAATACTGTACCCAAACAAATGTTATCATTTTCTTCACACAAATAGAGCTTTCTTTTGGTGGTATTTAATCACTGCAGTTTTTTTTTTTTTTTTTACAAAAAAAAGACCAAACATTTTGAAAAAAAAACGTTTTTTACTTTTTTCTGACAGTAAATTTTGTAACTAAGTAAATATTCACCTTCACTGATGTGCGCTGATGAGGCGGCACTGATGGACACTGATAGGCTGAACTTGTGGGCATTGATGAGGTGGCCCTTATGGGCACTGATGAGGTGGCACTGATGACGAGGCAATAATATGCCACACTTATGGGCACTGATAGGTTGCATTGATATGTGGCACTGATGAGCACTGGTAGGCGGCACTAATGGGCACTGTTGGGTGGCACTGATGGGCACTAATAGGCGGCACTGGTTGGTGCTGATAGGCAATACTGGTGGGCACTGATAGGCGGCACTGGTGGGCATGGATAGACCGCACAAATAGGTGGTACAGATGGGCACTGATGGGCATTGATGGGTGGCACTGATGGGTGACACTAATAGACATTGATCGACAGCAGTGATAGGCTGAACTTGTGGGCATTGATGAGGTGGCCCTTATGGGCACTGATGAAGCGGCACTTATGGGCACGGATGAGCACTGATAGGCGGCACTGATGGGCACTGTTGGGTGGCACTGATGGGCACTAATAGGTGGAATTGGTTGGTGCTGATAGGCGACACTGGTGGGCACTGATAGGCAGCACTGGTGGGCATGGATAGGCGGCACGGATAGGTGGTACAGATGGGTACTGATGGGCATTGATGGGTGGCACTGATGGGTGACACTGATAGGCATTGATCGACAGCAGTGATGTGCATTGATGGGCAGCACTGATAGGCGGCACTGATTGCCAGCACTGACTGGCATTGCTAATGGGCACTGATTGGTGGCACTCGTGGGCAGTGGTAGGCAATGATTGCTGCCACTGGTGGGCAATGTATGCTGGCATTGATGGGCAATGGTTGGCACTGTATTTATTGTAATCAGGGCACTGATGATCAGTGCCCTGATTACATCCCTAGATGTGCCCCTGTGAGGAGATGTCGCTGATCAGCTCTTCTCTCCTCACACACTGTCAGTGTGAGGTGAGGAGAGCCGATTACCAGCATCTCCTTGTTTACATGTGACCGGCTGTGATTGGACGCAGCCGATCATATGGTTAAAGAGCTGCGGATGCAGCTCTTTACAGAGATCGGGGTCACCTCATGTCCTAGCAACATGGCGCCACAGTGATCGCCATGCTACGGACCCCCGCGGGTATGCCCCCACGGATGCAGCCAAGAGTGGCCATTCTAGGACACCGCCCAGAACGAGAGCTGGGCGGGCAGCAAGCAGTCAATGTCTAAAACGTTGGCAACAAAAGTGAGTACACCTCTAAGTGAAAATGTCCAAATTGGGCTTAAAGTGTCAATATTTTGTATGGCCACCATTATTTTCCAGCACTGCCTTAACCCTCTTGGGCATGGAGTTCACCAGAGCTTCACAGGTTGCCACTGGAGTCCTCTTTCACTCCTCCATGATCACATCACAAAGCTGGTGGATGTTAGAGACCTTGCGCTCCTCCACCTTCTGTTTGAGGATAACCCACAGACATGCTTGGCCAGTCCATTTACCCTCAGCTTCTTTAGCAAGGCAGTGGTCTTCTTGGAGTGTGTTTTGGGGTCGTTATCATGTTGGAATACTGCCCTGTGGCCCAGTCTCCGAAGGGAGGGATCATGCTTTGTTTCAGCATGTCACAGTACATGTTGGCATTTATGGTTCCCTGTAGCTCCCCAGTGCCAGCAGCACTCATGCAGCCCCAGACCATGACACTCCCACCACCATGGTTCACTGTAGGCAAGACACACTTGTCTTTGTAGTCTTCACCTGGTTGCCGCCACACACGTGTGACATCATCTGAACCAAATAGGTTTATCTTGGTCTCATGAGACCACAGAACATGGTTCCAGTAATCCATGTCCTTATTCTGCTTGTCTTCAGCAAACTATATGTGGGCTTTCTTGTGCATCATCTATAGAAGAGACTTCCTTCTGGGATGACAGCCATGCAGACCAATTTGGTGCAGTGTGCAACGTGTGTGGTGTATGGTCAGAGCACTGACCCTGACCAGCTGACCCCCACCCCATTCAACCACTGCAGCAATGCTGGCAGCACTCATATGTATATTTCCCAAAGATAACCTCTGGATATGATGCTGAACATGTGCACTCAACTTCTTTGGTCGACCATGGCGAGGCCTGTTCTGAGTGGAACCTGTCCTGTTAAACCGCTGTATGGTATTGGCCACCATGCTGCAGCTCAGTTTCAGGGTCTTGGTAATCTTCTTAGAGCCTAGGCCATATTTCTGTAGAGCAACAATTATTTTTTCAGATCCTCTGAGAGTTCTTTGCCATGAGGTGCCATGTTGAACTTCCAATGACCAGTCTGAGAGTGAAAGCAATAACACCAAATTTAACACACCTGCTCCCCATTCACACCTTATAACACTAATGAGTCACATGACACCGGAGAGGGAAAATGGCTAATTGGGCCCAATTTAGACATTTTCACTTAGGGGTGTACTCCCTTTTGTTACCAGCAGTAAGACCTTAATGGCTGTGTGTTGAGTTATTTTGAGGGGACAGCAAATTTACACTGTTATGCAAGCTGTACACTCACTAATTTACATTGTAGCAAAGTGTAATTTCTTCAGTGTTGTCACATGAAAAGATATAATAAAATATGTACAAAAATGTGAGAGCTGTACTCACTTTTGTGAGATACCGTAGGATGTCACCTCCTACTTTGTTACCTTGGCTCATTTGGGCCGTACATATGATAGGATTTTCCACCAATAAATGTTGGATGTGAGTAGGGATGAGCTTCGTGTTCGAGTCGAACGTACGTTCGACTCGAACATTGGCTGTTCGTCCGTTCGGCAAATCCGAACTCTTGGTCCGTTCGCGTCAAAATTCGTGTGGCGCGCACGGCCCACAATGCACTGCGATGGCGCAGTGCATTGCTGGCTCGTGATTGGCCAAGCATGCACTGTGACCCTGCATGCTTGGCCAATCACAGCGCCAGCAGCGAGGAGAGCCATGATTGGCCACAGGCATCCTGCCTGTGGCCAATCATAGCTCAGGCTGTGTAGTGCACGCCCCACACTATATAAGGCCGCCATTAAGGCAGCCTCGTGCAGTGTGTTGGCGTCTGAAGCAGTGGGTGTTCTGTGTACCTTCAACACAGTTACACACCAATCGTTTTTGGCTGATTTCCTATCTTGCTCTTGTGTAGTGGTTATTGACTGTGCCCTGACCGCAGTATACACCACTATATTCACCTCACCTATATAGCTAGTGATCTAGCTTTAATAATAGAGCTTGCAGTCAGTAGTGTTAGGAGATAGTGCGTGCTGTCTGCGTGCTCTGTACCCAATACATACCGCTATAATCCACCTACATAGCTGTTCTCTATTTGGGCCCAATTGTCATCTGCAGGAGTTATTGGAAGTTGTGTGTGCTTCCAGCACAGCACAGTATACATCTGTATATACCCCTTTAACTCTGCTGTTTTCTGGTTATTGTCTGTGTGCCCTGACCGCAGTATACACCGTGATATTCACCTCACCTATATAGCTAGTGGTCCATCTTTAATAATAGAGCTTGCAGTCAGTAGTGTCAGGAGATAGTGCGTGCTGTCTGCGTGCTCTGTACCCAGTACATACCGCTATAATCCACCTACATAGCTGTTCTCTATTTGAGCCCAATTGCCATCTGCAGGAGTTATTGGAAGTTGTGTGTGCTTCCAGCACAGCACAGTATACATCTGTATATACCCGTTTATCTCTGCTGTTCTATAAAAAAGGCATCTGCAGGAGTTAGTGGGTATTGTGTGCCTCCAGCACAATATAAACTACCCAACTACTGTTTTACCCAACTCCCTTCAGGCCATTACCATGTCTGGAAGGCCAGCAAGGAGAGGCAGACAGGCGCGAGCCGATAAAAGAGGGCAAGCAGGCTCTGTGTCTAGAGACAACAGTGCTGGTCGTGGACGCGGTGCATTGTCATCAGCACGTGGCCATGGGACATGCTTGTCCTTCTTTTCTGCAGCTGGACATGTTGAACCGCAACATGCCAACGACGTGGTAGAGTGGATGACCAAGCCCTCTTCATCCTCCTCATCCTCTCTCACCCAGTCTCAGGGTAGTAGCAAAGCAGCTGCCGACGCATCGTCTTCCCTCCTCTCAATGTCATCATCAGTGACTCCTTCCCTAGACCCACCATGTCCTCCTGAGGAGTCTCCTGAACTCTTTGAGCACAGTGTTGGGTACATGCTCCAGGAGGATGCCCAGTGTTTGGTGGGCTCTGATGATGACACTCAGCTAGAGGAAGGCAGTAGCGTGAGCGCAGAGAGAGGGGATGCTCAAGAAGGACAGCAATCTGGCAGTCATGTTCCACAAGCTGCAGCATACTGCCAGGTTTGCTACAGCGATGAAGAGGGAGGGGATGATGAGGGCACTGACTCCACGTGGGTGCCTGGAAGGAGGGAGGAGGAGGAGGAGGCACATGTCCAACGAGGCAGGATGCCCTCCGGGGGCCAGCTTAGGGGCAGCACACCGACTGAATCACACCGCAGAGCTCCGCCTGCGCAGAGCGCTTCCTCTGCGCGTTATTCTAAAAGTTCTTTGGTGTGGGCCTTTTTTGAGACGAGTGCATCAGATCGCACCACTGCTATTTGCAACATATGTCTCAAGCGTATCTCACGTGGCCAAAACATCAGCCGCTTGGGCACCACATGCTTGACCAGACATATGTTGACCTGCCATGCAGCTCGTTGGCAAGCGTACCTCAAAGACCCACACCAAAGAACAAAGCGGACCTCTCCTTGCTCCTCATCAGCTGGCATCTCCAACCCCACTAGACCTTCAGTCCTCTCTGAAACCTGCTCTGAGAGGAATGAAGGTGTAGAATTAGGTGTGTCACAGCCAAGTGCTTCCGGGAACTCTGCTAGTGGTACATCCACATCCGATTATAGCAGGCAAATGTCCCTGCCCCAGCTGCTGGACCAGCGGAAGAAGTTTACTCCCAGCCATCCACATGCCCAGCGGTTGAATGCTAGCTTGGCTAAATTGCTAGCACTTCAACTGCTGCCTTTTCAGTTGGTAGACTCGGCCCCCTTCCGTGAGTTTGTACAATGTGCGGTTCCTCAGTGGCAGGTCCCCAAACGCCACTTTTTCTCACGGAAGGCGATTCCGGCTCTCTACCGGCATGTGGAAGGCAATGTCCTTGCCTCGCTGGACAGGGCGGTCAGCGGTAAGGTGCATATTACCGCTGACTCATGGTCCAGCAGGCATGGACAGGGACGTTACCTGTCTTTCACGGCCCATTGGGTCACTCTTCTGGCTGCTGGGAAGGATGCAGGACAAGGTGCAGTAGTGTTGGAGGTTGTTCCGCCACCACGCCTCCAAAATGCTACTATTGGTTGTGACACACCTCTCTCCTCCACCCCCTCCTCTTCTTCTTCCTCCATGGCCCCCTCCAGTGCTCTGTCCTCAGAACCAGCGGTGCTCTGTAGGCGTTCCAGGGGCTACGCAAGTACGCAGGCAAAACGATGCCATGCCGTGCTTGCGCTGGTTTGTTTGGGGGACAGGAGCCACACTGGGGCGGATGTTTTGTCAGCTCTGCAGGGGCAGGCCGAGAGGTGGTTGACGCCACGCCAGCTTAAGCCAGGAATGGTGGTTTGCGACAATGGCACCAACCTCCTCTCCGCCCTCCGACAGGGACAACTGACCCATGTGCCCTGTGTAGCTCACGTCCTTAACCTGGTGGTGCAGCGGTTCTTGGGCAGGTACCCCGGCTTACATGATGTCCTGAAGCAGGCCAGGAAAGTCTGTGTGCATTTCCGCCGATCATTTAATGCCTGTGCTCGGCTGGCTGAGCTCCAAAAGGAGTTGAACCTGCCCAAGAACCGCCTTATATGTGACATGCCCACCAGATGGAACTCAACATTGGCCATGCTGCAGCGGCTGCACACGCAGCAGAGGGCCATCAATGAGTACCTGTGTGACTACGGCACCAGGACAGGGTCAGGGGAGCTTGGTTTTTTCTCACCACGCCAGTGGGGCATGATCAGGGATGCATGCACTGTCCTGTCACCGTTTGAGGAGGCCACAAGGATGGTGAGCAGTGACAGTGCATGCATCAGTGACACTGTACCTCTTGTCCACCTCTTGGAACATACGCTGCGTGGAATAATGGACAGGGCACTTGAGGCAGAACAGAGGCAGGAAGAGGAGGACTTCCTTGCCTCTCAAGGCCCCCTTTATCCAGACAGTGTTCCTGCTGTGCCACCCATCACACAGGAAGAGGGTGAGGAGGAGGAAGAGGAGGAGGAGGATGATTGTGTCAGCATGGAGGTGGAGGCTGGCACTCAGCATCAGCATCAGCAGCAGCAGTCTTATAGGGATGATTTACAGTCCCAAGAAACACGTAAACTTGTACGTGGCTGGGAGGAGGTTGCTGCGGATCATGTTGTCCTTAGTGACCCAGAGGACTCCGGACCGAATGCCTCAGCTAACCTACGCTGCATGGCCTCCCTGATCCTGCAAAGCCTGCGGAAGGATCCTCGTATTCTTCGGATCAAGGAGAGGGACCATTACTGTCTGGCCACTCTCCTTGATCCACGGTACAAGGGTAAGGTTGCCGACCTTATCTTGCCATCGCAGAGGGAGCAGAGGATGAGACATCTCCGGGAGGCCTTGCAGAAAGCTCTGTGCAACGCGTTCCCAGAGACTGGGAGGTCACAAACTCCTGGTCCTGGACAACGTGTTGCTGAGGCATCAGTCAGAAGGAGCGGTGGAGAAGGTGGCCGTCTGACTGATGCTTTCAGACAATTTTTTAGTCCGCAGCCCCAAGGTATGATTGGTTCCAGCACCCATCGCCAGCGTCTAATTTACATGGTGCAGGAATACCTAGGGGCAAGGTCAGACTTGGACACCTTTCCCACTGAAAATCCTCTGGCTTACTGGGTCTTGAGGATGGATCACTGGCCAGAGCTTGCACAGTATGCAATTGAGCTACTGGCCTGTCCTGCATCCAGCGTTCTTTCGGAACGCACCTTCAGTGCTGCTTGTGGCTTTGTTACCGATCACAGGGTGCGCCTGTCCACCGAATCAGTTGATCGACTGACCTTCTTTAAGATGAATCAGTCTTGGATCACCCACAGCTACCAAGCACCTGAAGCTGATGTAACCGAAAAAATTTTTTGGAAATACCACATCCCTTCAAGACTGCCTATGCTGATGCTGAGTGACTGTCCTGTTATGTTGATTGTCTATCCTCTTCCTCCTCCGCTGATATGTTGGAAGAACATTTTTGGTTCTGGGTGATGCCAGCAGCCCAATTTTTCTGCCCCTGTTTAACAGGGGCGTTTAATTACAATTTTTGATGCAATGCTTTGCAGCAGGGCTAATTCTTGCAATAAAACTAGAGTATATGGCAGAGGTTGGAGTGTGGTGGCACCAGCACCAGTGCCTAAGGCCCAATTTTTCTGCCCCTGTTTAACAGGGGCGTTTAAGTACAATTTTTGATGCAATGCTTTGCAGCAGGGCTAATTCCTGCAATAAAACTAGAGTATATGGCAGAGGTTGGAGTGTGGTGGCACCAGCACCAGTGCCTAAGGCCCAATTTTTCTGCCCCTGTTTAACATGGGCGTTTAAGTACAATTTTTGATGCAATGCTTTGCAGCAGGGCTAATTCCTGCAATAAAACTAGAGTATATAGCAGAGGTTGGAGTGTGGTGGCACCAGCACCAGTGCCTAAGGCCCAATTTTTCTGCCCCTGTTTAACAGGGGCGTTTAAGTACAATTTTTGATGCAATGCTTTGCAGCAGGGCTAATTCCTGCAATAAAACTAGAGTATATGGCAGAGGTTGGAGTGTGGTGGCACCAGCACCAGTGCCTAAGGCCCAATTTTTCTGCCCCTGTTTAACAGGGGCGTTTAAGTACAATTTTTGATGCAATGCTTTGCAGCAGGGCTAATTCCTGCAATAAAACTAGAGTATATGGCAGAGGTTGCAGTGTGATGGCACCAGCACCAGTGCCTAAGGCCCAATTTTTCTGCCCCTGTTTAACAGGGGCGTTTAAGTACAATTTTTGATGCAATGCTTTGCAGCAGGGCTAATTCCTGCAATAAAACTAGAGTATATGGCAGAGGTTGCAGTGTGATGGCACCAGTGCCTAAGGCCCAATTTTTCTGCCCCTGTTTAACAGGGACATGTAATTACAATTCTTGATATAATATTTCACAGGAGGGCCCCTTCCTGTGCCCACCCAGAGTAACGGTGAGGACTTATAGTGTTGTGGCACCAGCACCACAACCACCAAAGGTCAATTTTTCTACCACTGTTCAACAATGGCATGTAATCACAATTCTTGATATAATCGTTCACAGCAGGGCGCTCCTGCGCCCACCAAGAGTCACTTTGAGGGCTTACAATGTTGTGGCAAAACCAACACCTTGTTCCGCCATTTCTGCAGAGCATAATTTACAAACATCTCCTACTTGCAAACGGAAGGAGACAACAGCAAGTGAGATGAAAAAAGATGGACGACAAAACAAATTATACAGGGGTGATAACCCTTCCCTATGTTTTTCAAAAAGCTTAAAAATAGTTTTTTTGACTGGAGCTACACTTTAAAAATGTACCAGTTGAAAATTACAAACAGATTCAACTTAACACAACAAACCTACACAGTCCCTGTCTTGTTTGCACCACCTGTATACTGCTGTTCTGAGTATATAGGGCCTGGGGGCCACACGCATTTCCTTTTTTTAATATGGTTATGGGGTTCCCCTTAATATGCGTACAAGACCCAAATAGGCTGGTAATGGGCAGGGAGGGCTACCCATGCCATTTTTCTCAATGATTTTCAACCATATTGCAGGAACCAGATATAACATTAAAACCGCAAGCAGTTTTAAATGGTGTTATTTCCGTTTAATGTCATTTTGTGCAGGGACTGTTCTAAACACGGGAAACACGTGGCACTTCACAGGCATACTACAGACACCCCCCAGGCACCATATTTAAAGGAATATTTCACTTTTTTTTTTCACTTTAATCGTCATTAAAATCAGTGCTCCCGCCAAAACGGCCATTTTTAAAAACATTTTAGGCATTGACCCATGTCCCCTGGGGCAGGAGCCAGGTCCCCAAACCCTTTTTAGGACAGTATCTTGCATATTAGCCGTTAAAATTAGCACTTTCCATTTCGAACGTTCGAGTCCCATAGACTTCAATGGGGTTCTAACGTTCGTAACGAACGTGGGGTCCGTTCGAAAGTTCTGGTGCGAACCGAACCGGGGGGTGTTCGGCTCATCCCTAGATGTGAGTTTGTTGTGGCCGAAAGGCCGACCGTGTGTATGCTCCATAGAACATTTGTTGTCTGAATTTCCTCCAACAAATGTTTGAGAGCAGGTTCTCAAATTTTCTGACAACAAGACTTAAATTCCGAGCGTGTGTACACAATTCCGACGCACAAAAGTCCATGCATGCTCGGAATCAAGCAGAAGAGCCACACTGGCTATTGAACTTAATTTTTCTCGGCTCATCGTTCGTGTTGGATGTCACCGCATTCTTGACGTTCGTGATTTTAGACAACATTTGTGTGACCGTGTGTATGCAAGACAAGTTTGAGCCAACATCCTTCAGAAAAAAACATGAGTTTGTTGTCGGAAAATCCTATCGTGTGTACATAGCCTTAAGCTTAAATCGAATGGAGACCATGCCTATCTAGCAGTTGAAGAGTAGTGCTAATTCAAGTCAATGTTTAGTTGCTTCAGCTCAGTAAGGAGAATTTTCAATGTGTTTTTAAGCTAAGAAATATGCAACATGTCAAAACAAATGCATGACCTTGCATTTTCTTGTACCTGCAATTCAGCTCATCTGAACATATGATCTCTGTTTAACACCATCAACTTAATTTATTAGCTTCTTTAGTAAATTAACATTTCTATACAAAATCCATCACCAAATATATTACAACACAATTCTTTACCACCTTTTACAAAAAACATGACTACCTTTTGTGTAAAACACATACACACCATTGCAAGCTCTCCAGAAATCAGTGCAGTTGGAATATTATGTAATTATTTAAAGTATTTGTGGTGAGGCTATGAGGGTGGGAGTTTTTCATGCTGGTCAGCACAAGCAATTGTTGGCACTTCACCTGTACAATGGTTTCAGCAGTGGGTAGAAAACGCTGTTGGCCCTCTGTTGAAAACCATGTGAAACTGTTAGGCTGGAATGGAAATTTTACATGGATGCAGATTCAAATAAAATGAAAGGCTGGCATCAGTGAACATGCACTGTACTGTTTTTCAGCCATGTTGACTTCTATATGAGCCTAACGGTATCAGTGACTAGCCCCAGGTGAAACACAGGGATGAAACAAATCCTCCTACATACTTTGTACCTGTTTATCTGCAGCCATCTCTTCTCAACACTAATAATATCATATATTATTATAATATAATTACACAGATTTTCTGAGCTTCAGAAGGCAGGGGGCAGGGGTATGGTGTCACCTACTGCAAATGTCAAAAAGGAGTCTAATCTGAGACCTGAGAGAATGGATACACCCCTTCTACACAATCTCACAATATGCACAGCTGAGGCTTTCAATCACAGGCTGTATGATAGAGGCCCCCTCCCCATCCCATTGATTACTTTGATTCGGCACAACCTGTCAGAAATAACTCATGCAGATAGCAGAGGATCAAGAGAGCAGAGAGAAATTATATTTGGTGCTTTGAATAAGGCAAATACACACTATAGAAGGATTTGCATTGTTCATTTTTTATGTCAGGTTTACAATCACATTAACTCTGTCTGTGAGGTGTCCTTCCTTAATAAAAAATTAGCTACTTATTTACTGAAATCCCAAAAATAGCAGAAAATTACCCCAACACAAAGTGCAGTGTCTAGACTTCAGTCACTCGTAACAAGCCTATTCTCATAAATTAGGATTAATAAATTAAAGTTTGTCATCAGTCTCCTATGATACGCATTAGTCTGCATGGAGATGATGGCTAATGCCCTTAGGTAGTACATATTATGTACCTTTCGGCAGAGCCTGACATGTAGAGGGAGACCTCACGTACAGCCCCAGCACAAGGATTACTGGAGTTGCAACAGTGGCCGTGAGGTAAGAGTGCCTGGAAGATCTTCCGTTGACCGCAGAGATGTGTGGCAAGTGCATGACCAGAGCTGGGCTGGATGGTTGAAGCAGTAGATGGTAGCAGGAACAGTAAATGCAGATACACAGCGAATGTAGGACCAGCATCACTAGGCACCATGCAGAGCAGGACAGCCAGATATCTAGCTGCAGGGTCAGACAAGCCAGGTCAGCAATGGATGAACGGAGACAAACGTAAACAGCAGGCAGAGAATGGTCAATGTGCAGGCAGAAGTTGGCAACAAGATATCAAGCAGATGAGAGCTATAACAAAGTCTTAAGGCAAGCCGAGGTCAGGATAGGTGGAGAGCAAGCGTGGTCAGGATAAGCACAGGAATCAAGCAGAGATCACAGTAACAGGTATATGGGTAAAGCTGCAGATCAGACAGAAAAGTACTAGTGCACTGCTACCCTTATATAGGCCATTTGGTGCTATCATTAATGGCTAAAGTGCACGCATACAAGTTCACCTGCTCACGTTTTCATGCATGCACATATACATTCTCCTATGTCCAGCTAGACAGGCACCTGTAAAGGCATATCTGCGCATGCGTATTCACTCTTGCCTTGAAACTTCAGCTGTGCTATGGCCAGCATGTCCCTGACAGTACAAAGTGGATAAGTCAAACTCAATTTTCCCAAGTGTTACATATGACTTTCCTTGGTGGTAAACCACACTGCAAACGTTTTTGATTCCAATGTTTTTATTAAAGATATTGCATGTTACATGCACATACTTAGCTGAATATCATTATAATCATGAAAAGCAGTGTTTGAAAATAAAGTGGTCAATAGCATAAAATGAGAATGCAGTGAACAAGAAAACAAATAAAGAAAAATAAATCAATAAATTTGAGTTGCATCTTGCAAAAAGTAATCTATAACAAATAAAATTATAATATGTCTATGAACTGTAAGGGGACTGGAGATTTTCTTAGATTACTCCATATTGACTAGCGACTCCAATTTTCTTTGAGAGACCATGCATGTAACCACACCACCCAAGCACCCCTAACGGAAACTAACTGTGCATGGTTGGGGGCAACCCTTATCCGTTTACAATATTTCAATTTGCCGGTCTCTGGGTTTTTTGTTTTTTCTTCCTTTCCCCTTTCTCTTTCCTTTTCCCCTTGTTTTCCCTCCTTAAAAAAAGGGTGGGGGGGCTAGGATACTGATATCAAATGTCAAGTAGCCAAACAATAATACACGTAATCAAGTCTAATCTGAGGGAGTAGCATTAATCATGCCAATGTTGTATAACCTCTGTTGAATGGCAAACATGAAAAAAGGACGAAAGCAAACAACTCATTACGTATCGGGTTAAGAAGAATAACTTCAACTGGATACTTTAAAATTCTTCAGTATACATATATGGGGTTACCCTGCTGATAGACCATCATTACATATAGAATCACAAAAAGTTATGTCAAAAGGGAGTTTCATGGAATTTGATAACTCTTTATTGTCTCATGCACCCCAAATGGGATCTAATTGTGTATGAGTATGACTTGAGTCTTATCCTAGGATAGATAATGAAATGATGGTCCTCATGGTTGTAGATTGTGCTACAGCCATTTCAGTTGTCTACTTTGTAGGGGAGTGATAAACATAATCGAATGTGAGGTGCTGGACTAAAGCAGTAGATAATATTATTAGGGTCTCCAGGTCAAGCTATGCAGGGACAGACAATACGGTAGAATATGCAGTCAAACTTCTAAAATGTAGCCAGCAGGACCACGTTTTCTGAAATGTAATATGTGTGTCTTTGGATTGAGAGATAAGGTCCTCCATTTCAGCTATTTTCCCTATTCTGCGAAGCCATTCAGAAATAGTAGGGGGAGAGGAAGAACGCCAAAGAACTGGGATGCAGAGCTTTGCTGCGTTTATAAGCTGCAATGTAAGGGATCTTTTATAAGTCAGTTGTGGAATGGACGTATGGTGCAGGAGGTATTCAGCTGGCATGTAGTCTGGAATAGTGATGGACGAACTTCCGACGGGACGTTTCGCGAACGCGAAACGCGAACGGACACAAACGTTCGCGAAAACGACCGTTCGCCGCGGGCTCCATTGACTTCAATGGGAGGCGAATTTCGCAAACCTTTAGGTCGAATTTGCGGCCACGGGGTAATTATTAGGGGGTAGCACGTAGTCCCACCACCTGGACAATAGCATAATACATGTATGAGGTGAATTTGGGATCGATAACTACAAGCATTTTTTTTTTATTTGGGAAATTGTTCTGACAATTCAGGACTATGGAGCTAATGAAGGCAATGGAGGAGAGGGAAGGTCAGGGACCAGGGTAGGCAAACAAGAGGGTGCAGGAGATACAGAGCACTGACAGCAGCACCGTAATACAGAGCACTGACATCAGCACCGTGACATACAGCGCTGACAGCAGCTCCGTGACATACAGCGCTGACAGCAGCTCCGTGACATACAGCGCTGACAGCAGCTCCGTGACATACAGCGCTGACAGCAGCTCCGTGACATACAGCGCTGACAGCAGCTCCGTGACATACAGCGCTGACAGCAGCACCGTGACATACAGCGCTGACAGCAGCTCCGTGACATACAGCGCTGACAGCAGCTCCGTGACATACAGCGCTGACAGCAGCTCCGTGACATACAGCACTGACAGCAGCTCCGTGACATACAGCGCTGACAGCAGCTCCGTGACATACAGCGCTGACAGCAGCACCGTGACATACAGCGCTGACAGCAGCTCCGTGACATACAGCGCTGACAGCAGCTCCGTGACATACAGCACTGACAGCAGCTCCGTGACATACAGCGCTGACAGCAGCTCCGTGACATACAGCGCTGACAGCAGCACCGTGACATACAGCGCTGACAGCAGCTCCGTGACATACAGCGCTGACAGCAGCTCCGTGACATACAGCGCTGACAGCAGCTCCGTGACATACAGCGCTGACAGCAGCTCCGTGACATACAGCGCTGACAGCAGCTCCGTGACATACAGCGCTGACAGCAGCTCCGTGACATACAGCGCTGACAGCAGCTCCGTGACATACAGCGCTGACAGCAGCACCGTGACATACAGCGCTGACAGCAGCTCCGTGACATACAGCGCTGACAGCAGCTCCGTGACATACAGCGCTGACAGCAGCACCGTGACATACAGCGCTGACAGCAGCTCCGTGACATACAGCGCTGACAGCAGCTCCGTGACATACAGCGCTGACAGCAGCTCCGTGACATACAGCGCTGACAGCAGCTCCGTGACATACAGCGCTGACAGCAGCTCCGTGACATACAGCGCTGACAGCAGCTCCGTGACATACAGCGCTGACAGCAGCTCCGTGACATACAGCGCTGACAGCAGCTCCGTGACATACAGCGCTGACAGCAGCTCCGTGACATACAGCGCTGACAGCAGCTCCGTGACATACAGCGCTGACAGCAGCTCCGTGACATACAGCGCTGACAGCAGCTCCGTGACATACAGCGCTGACAGCAGCTCCGTGACATACAGCGCTGACAGCAGCTCCGTGACATACAGCGCTGACAGCAGCACCGTAAGCAGCCCCAGGAGGAAGTCAGCACAGCACAGGGATGGTGTGATCCCCTCATAATAAGAACCCCCAGGAGGAAGTCAGCACAGCACAGGGATGGTGGGAGCCCCTCATAATAAGAACACCCAGGAGGAAGTCAGCACAGCACAGGGATGGTGGGAACCCCTCATAATAAGCAGCCCCAGTAGAAATATGACACCGCTCAACCTCTTCAAAGAGGAGGGTAGGGGCATATAGTACGGTGTGCTTTTTTGGGTCAGGGAAGTGAGCCAAATGAATTAAGAAGGTCTGTGTGCTTGATTCCAAAAATTGTTTATAGACATATACATGGTCTACTGATCACATGTGTTGAATTCCTCCGAGATCCATGCCTCATTCATTTTTAGAAATGTGAGGTAGTTAACACTGTGGTGAGCTAGGCGAGTACGCTTATCGGTCACAATCCCCCCTGCTGCGCTGAACGTCCTTTCGGACAGGACACTGGATGAGGGGCAAGCCAACAGTTCGATTGCAAATTGGGCAAGCTCTGGCCAGAGGTCAAGCCTGCCCACCCAGTAGTCTAGGGGTTCATCACTCCTCAGAGCGTCCACATCGGCCGTTAACCCAATGTAGTCGGACACCTGACGGTCTAGGCGTTCCCTGATGCTGGATCCGGATGACACCTGTCGATGGGTCGGCTGAAAGAATGACCTCATATCCGAAGTCACCAACACATCTTCAAACCGGCCTCTTCTTGCAGGCGCTGTTGGATTGGTACCCGCAAATCCTTCTCTGGGAGTGGGAATTGCTCCTCTGCCAGCGCACGCAAAAGCAGAATGCAGCATTTCTCGAAGCAAGGCCTGGAAGTGCTGCATTCTGACAGCCCTCTGCGACGGCGGTAACATTTCCGCCATTTTGTGTTTGTACCGGGGGTCTAAGTACGTTGCCACCCAGTACTGGTCCTTGACCCTCATGCTTTTTATACGGGGGTCCCTATTAAAACACTGGAGCATGAAGGCCCCCATTTGCACTAAAGTGGAAGCGGTGTGGTGGCCTGGCTCCTGCTCATCATCCAGGATAATGTCGTCCTCTTCATTCTCCTCTCCCCATCCTCGCACAACAGGGATCCCAGAAAGGTTTAAAGCATGCTCTTCTTGCTCCTGCTCATCCGCCCCGGCACCATCCTCCTCTGACTCCTCATCAGACTCCTGTTGTTGACTTGTCTCAGATAGAGTAGCCCCCCCTGGGAATTCATCCAGCATTGCGACTTCCTCATCTTCCCGCTCCTGCTCCTCCACAGCCTGATCAATGACACGACGCAATGCACGCTCCAGAAAGAAGGCATAAGGTACCATGTCACTGATGGCGCCATGGCTGCGACTGACCAGTTTGGTGATCTCCTCAAATGGCCGCAGAAGTCTGCATGTGTCGCGCATGAGCAGCCACTGGCGCGGTGAAAAAAAACCCAGCTCCCCAGAACCGTTTCTTTCGCAGAGTTCATACAGGTAGACGTTAACTGCACGTTTCTGCTGGAGCAGCCTATCAAGCATATAGAAGGTTGAGTTCCATCGCGTCGGGCAATCGCAAATAAGACGTCTGACCGGCAGATGGTGTCGCCGCTGAATGTCAGCAAGGCGAGCCATGGCCGTGTAAGATCTTCTGAAATGGGCCGAGATTTTCCTTGCCTGCCGCAAGATGTCCTGGACCCCAGGGTATTTGACAAGGAATCGCTGCACGACCAAGTTTAAGACGTGTGCCATGCACGGCACGTGCGTGATTTTGCCCTGTTTCAATGCGCTAAGCAGATTGGCACCGTTGTCACACACCACTTTACCAACTGTCAAATTGAGCGGTGTTAGCCACTCATCTGCCTGTGAACGCAAAGCTGAAAGGAGTGCCGGGCCAGTGTGGCTCTTTGCTTCCAGGCACAACAGACGCAGCACGGCATGGCAACGTCTCACCTGGCATGTGGAATAGGTTCTGGGGAGCTTGGGCGGTGCAGTGGAAGAGACGCTAGCAGCGGAAAAGGAGGAGGCAGCTGAGGAGGAGAGGGAGGAGGATGGAGTAGGAGGAGGAGAAGAAGAGTCAGGCCTGCATGCAATCCGTGGCGGTAAAACCAAATCTACACGGGTGCCACGGGTTACATGCTTGACGGCCGTCAGAAGGTTCACCCAGTGGGCAGTAAAACTGATATACCTTCCCTGCCCGTGTTTGCTAGACCACGTGTCTGTGGTCAGATGTATCTTGGCACCGACACTGTGTGCCAGAGATACATTCACTTGCCGCTGAACATGGCCATATAGCTCTGGGATGCCCTTCTCTGAGAAATACTTCCTTCCTGGGACCTTCCATTGTGGTGTTCCAATGGCCACAAATTTGCGAAAGGCCTCCGAGTCCACCAGTTTATATGGCAGTAGTTGGCGGGCTATGAGTTCTGACAAGCCAGCCGCCAACCGTTGGGCAAGAGGGTTATCCGGCGTCATCATTTTTTTACGCTCAAACATTAGGCCCACGGAAGCCTGCCTTTTTGCAGAAAAATGTGAGCTTGGCGTGATGGAAGGTGGAGTGGAGGACAATTGTGAGGAGAGAGGAGAAGGAGAAGTAGAAGACGAGGCTGGACGGTGAGAGCCTGCAGTGTGGCTTTGTGTGTTCCGTTGCTCCCACTGGGCTCGGTGATGGCTGCTCATGTGCCTTCTTAAGGCGGTCGTCCCTAGGTGAGTATTGGGCTTACCGCGACTAACGCGTTGACTGCAAAGATTGCAGATGGCAACGCTATTGTCAGCAGCGGACACGTTAAAAAAAGCCCACACTGCGGAGCCATGTGCCGGTGTCCTGGGAGCGCCAGATGTGACCGTACATGGTCGATGACTCGCTCCTGATACATTTGCAGTCTGCTTTGTCCCTGCTGTGCAATGTAAGTCATTGCTGCTTCTCCTCCCTATCTGCTGGTCCATATCTCCCTCTGAACTCCCCTCCTCTTCCTCTCTTGTGGGCACCCACGTGACATCACTAGACACGTCATCATCAACGTCACCTTCCCCACCGCTATAAGTAGAGTAGGCAGCAACACCGGGGACCAACCTCCTCCTTGGGCTGATCTGGGTACTGGCGTCAGACTGCTGAGTAGCGCTTGTTGCTACCTCCTCTTCCTGATCCAATACCAAGAGTGGCTGCGCATCAGAAATGTCCTCTTGATATGGATCGGAAAATAATTCCAGTGACTCAAGCGGAAGGTATGTGGTGGTGGTGGTGGTGGTCGTGTTGTTGGTGGTAGTGTCTTTGGGGGTGCACATAGCAGAGAGTGAAGAAGAGGGTGCAGATCGAGAGGATGAGGAGGGTGCAGAAGAGTAAGGCTGAGCGAGCCACTCAACCAAGTCTGGTGCATCCTTTAAAGTAATTGAACGCACCTTCTGCAACTTCCCACTTTGGCTCAAGCCTGTTGCTCCTGCCCTACCCCTACCACCCCTGCGGAAGGGCCTGCCTCTTCCTCTGCATGTCATTTTTTAAATGACCCTGTGACAAAACTCTTAGTCCCTATACCGCTGAAGGACTGCTGCAGTATAGGTGAGCGGTCAGCAGTGGTGCACGTCAACCCTATCTATTGTGGACCTATAGCGGTCCTTACAGAACAGCAGACTGTACCGCACTCAAGCCTATGTACCGTAGCACCCTATACCAAGTTACCAGTCCTTATAAGAACTTTTGTGGACCAAGCAGGTTGTGTATTAGTGTTTAGCAGACTGTACGTCAGTCCCTATACCGCTGAAGGACTGCTGCAGTATAGGGCAGCGGTCAGCAGTGGTGCACGTCAACCCTATCTATTGTGGACCGATAGCGGTCCTTACAGAACAGCAGACTGTACCGCACTCAAGCCTATGTACCGTAGCACCCTATACCAAGTTACCAGTCCTTATAAGAACTTTTGTGGACCAAGCAGGTTGTGTATTAGTGTTTAGCAGACTGTACGTCAGTCCCTATACCGCTGAAGGACTGCTGCAGTATAGGGCAGCGGTCAGCAGTGGTGCACGTCAACCCTATCTATTGTGGACCGATAGCGGTCCTTACAGAACAGCAGACTGTACCGCACTCAAGCCTATGTACCGTAGCACCCTATACCAAGTTACCAGTCCTTATAAGAACTTTTGTGGAACAAGCAGGTTGTGTGTTAGTGATTAGCAGACTGTACGTCAGTCCCTATACCAATGAAGGACTGCTGCAGTATAGGGCAGCGGTCAGCAGTAGTGCACGGCAACCCTATGTATTGTGGACCGATAGCGGTCCTTACAGAACAGCAGACTGTACCGCACTCAAGCCTATGTACCGTAGCACCCTATACCAAGTTACCAGTCCTTATAAGAACTTTTGTGGACCAAGCAGGTTGTGTATTAGTGTTTAGCAGACTGTACGTCAGTCCCTATACCGCTGAAGGACTGCTGCAGTATAGGGCAGCGGTCAGCAGTGGTGCACGTCAACCCTATGTATTGTGGACCGATAGCGGTCCTTACAGAACAGCAGACTGTAACGCACTCAGGCCTATGTACCGTAGCACCCTATACCAAGTTACCAGTCCTTATAAGAACTTTTGTGGACCAAGCAGGTTGTGTGTTAGTGATTAGCAGACTGTACGTCAGTCCCTATACCAATGAAGGACTGCTGCAGTATAGGGCAGCGGTCAGCAGTAGTGCACGGCAACCCTATGTATTGTGGACCGATAGCGGTCCTTACAGAACAGCAGACTGTAACGCACTCAGGCCTATGTACCGTAGCACCCTATACCAAGTTACCAGTCCTTATAAAAACTTTTGTGGACCAAGCAGGTTGTGTGTTAGTGTTTAGCAGACTGTGCGTCAGTCCCTATACCGCTGAAGGACTGCTGCAGTATAGGTGAGCGGTCAGCAGTGGTGCACGTCAACCCTATCTATTGTGGACCTATAGCGGTCCTTACAGAACAGCAGACTGTACCGCACTCAAGCCTATGTACCGTAGCACCCTATACCAAGTTACCAGTCCTTATAAGAACTTTTGTGGACCAAGCAGGTTGTGTATTAGTGTTTAGCAGACTGTACGTCAGTCCCTATACCGCTGAAGGACTGCTGCAGTATAGGGCAGCGGTCAGCAGTAGTGCACGGCAACCCTATGTATTGTGGACCGATAGCGGTCCTTACAGAACAGCAGACTGTAACGCACTCAGGCCTATGTACCGTAGCACCCTATACCAAGTTACCAGTCCTTATAAGAACTTTTGTGGACCAAGCAGGTTGTGTGTTAGTGATTAGCAGACTGTACGTCAGTCCCTATACCAATGAAGGACTGCTGCAGTATAGGGCAGCGGTCAGCAGTAGTGCACGGCAACCCTATGTATTGTGGACCGATAGCGGTCCTTACAGAACAGCAGACTGTACCGCACCCAAGCCTATGTACCGTAGCACCCTAGACAGACCAAGTTACCAGTCCTGATAAAGAGCTTTGTGGAACAAGTGAGTTGTGAATGATTAGCAGACTGCAGCAGAAGGGCAGCAGTCAAGTATAATATTCTTTCTATATTTGGAAGAAAGAATATTATACGTGTACAAGCCTATTACCGTACCACTGATACCAGTCCTGAAAAGAACCTTTGTGGAACTAATAGTAACAGCAAGTCTTTAAAATTATCCTCACTGCCTGACACACTGCTTCCTGCCTGTCCCTATACAAATTGGCAAAAAAGAGTAGGCTGGAACGATTAGCTGGAACAGCTCTTTTGTGGACCTGATAGTAACAGCTAATGATGATGATGATGATGATGATGAAGAAAGACTAATCTGGCTGAGCTGTCCCTAAAATAGCAGCATACAGCGCTCTGTCCCTTTATCTAAACTGACAAAAGAAACTCAGGCTGCTGACCTAACACCTATACCAGTCCTGAAAAGAACTTTTGTGTACCAAATAGCTAGCGTTTTCTCTGTCCCTACTCCACACAGGATCCTTTCCCTACAGTGACAGAAGAAAGAATGTAAAATGGCCACCGGATCGGGTGTATTTATAGGTTAGGGGGAATGTCCAAGTGTCCATGAGCTGTCATGTCTCAATTGGTTGTCCTGTAACACATGATAAACGTGTCACGAAAGGTTAAAGTTCTTGTATACATTAAACACGTAAGTCCGCCGGGGCGAACGACGGAAAAAGGCGTTCGAACCCGCGGACGGCGAAAGTCGGAAATTCGCCGCGAAACGACCGCCGGGCGAACCGTTCGGCCATCACTAGTCTGGAATATTTTATATCTTTGTGATGAGTCTATGGACTTCTTTCCAATATGGTTGGATTAAGGGACAATCCCACCATATGTGGATAAGAGAACCCTCTGCTGAGTTACATCTCCAGCACATTGGAGGGAGAGTAGGATGGAATTTGTGAATTCTATCTGGAGTTCTATACCATCTAGAGTATAACTTGTACCCATTTTCTTGAGCGGTAACGTTTAGGGAGCCTTTATGTATATGGGTGTATATGTTGAGCCATTCCTCTTGTGTGATATCTAAGGACAATTCTCTTTCCCATTTCCTACACGTGAGGTCATTTTTGAAAGATGTATCTGGGAACATTAGCGAGGGTCTTTTTTGAAGCAAAAATCTTCAAACGGCATATGATCTCTATACCACTGAGTTTGGATTTTTGAGCTTTTCAAAAAATGTCTTATTTAAAGAAAAAGATAACCGATCCAGGGAAACGGGCTAAAATCTCTTGAAAAGTTAATATCTGACCATTTTGGTAGAAAGATTACGCTCTCATGGGGCCTAGTGCAGATAGGTCAGCATCGGTTCTAAATGTAATACCTGTGGGAAAATCCAGATTCTGGTCAGTTGGGGTTAGTGGATCCGGCACTGAGGCCATATGCAGTTTCTTGCATTCCAACTAGAAGATTTGCAACGTGGGGGCTATTAGAGGATGTGATCTGCGATCTTGTAGTGATTTCGTGGGTTGATCCATGGTAAATGACACATGGGGAAAAGTGGGAAAATGCTTCTTCAACGCCTATCCAGGCTTTCATCTTGTGATGTAAGTGCCAATCTGATATTCTAGTCAGATGACACGCCCAGTAGTACTTTTGTATATCTGTAAGGCCTATTACCCCCTTTAATTTTGGGGTCACTAACTTACCCCAATTGACCAGGGATGGTTTCTCTGCCCAAATAAAGTTTAAGCATAACCTTTTGTATGTGGAGAAGAAAGTTGGCGGTAATTTGATAGGAATTGTTTGAAGTAAGTATAAGATTCTAGGGAGTACATTCATTTTTATGATCGCCCGCCCTACCAAACCAGGAGAAATTGCCTTTGTTCCAATTTAGGTTCTTCTGTATAGTTTTAAGGATGGGGGAGAAATTCCTATTATAAAGATCAGATGATTTTGATGGTAATTGAATTCCCAAATATGTTATGGCAGAGGTCTCCCAACCAAACGGGAAATAGGCTTTGCACTGTGACACCGTGGAATCTGGCAGGGATATGTTAAGTGCTTTGGATTTGGAAAAATGTATTTGGAGGTTGGAGATTTCTTTAAAGAGGGCAACATATTTCAATAAATTAGGTGTGGTGATGGGATCTGTAAGGAATAGAAGAATGTCATTTGCGTAAGCCACAATTTTATAATGGGATTTTGCTATTTCAACTCCTTTAATATCTCGCTTGGCTCTGAGTTTGCGAAGAATGGGTTCCATAGTTAGTATAAATATAAGGGGGGATAAGGGGCATTACTGTCTAGTTCCATTCGACACGGAGAAAGCGTCCGAGAGAAGGCCATTAACCCCAATTTTTGCCATTGGGGACGAATATAGAGTTAGGATATAATTCATCATGCATTCTTTGAATCCTATTTTACGTAAAGCTTCCGTCATGTAGTCCCAGGCCACTCTGTCGAATACGTACGCTCTAATTATTAAGTTTCCTGAATAAGTGGTTTAGGCGATGATAGAATTGGGAGAGGGGAATAAATCAGACTATAAATTAGGTTATGCAAACGAAAGGTGATAATAAGTCTAGAGCTCTAACTGAGCAGACTATGGGTTTGACCCTGAGCCTGTATAAAAGTATTTGGAAAAGTACAGAGCAAGGACAGAGGAAGCCTACTTAAACAGGCCTCCTCTGAACCAAACTGCTGTGTGGGGGTTGGAAAAGACCGCACGTAGAATAGGAGAGTGGGTGATGAAATATTCCGCTTTTATCGATGCCAACAATGTAAAACAGTGTAATCGTGTGAAACCATACAATTATATTCTATTTTACTTTATTTTCCGGTCACGTATTTGGAGTGGGCGTATAAGGGCGTTCTGCCTGGATATTCTAATATATCATTGTGTTCAATTGTTAAAGGCGGATCAGATCATGGTGTAGGAGAATAATAATTTTTTTTTTTTTTATAGCAAACAGCGATTACACTGAGAGGATCACATAAAATCTAGAAACAAATATGTAATTTAACAGAACATTACAGTGTTAAAACAATAATAAAATAAAATACACACCTTAAGGAAATTAGAAACCAAGAATCTCGGCTCTACAGTGTAGGGATCAACCCATAATAAGCCTCTGCGGGTATTCAGGATATGCAGAGCTTAATTAACCATTTTCTCCATATCTAAACAAGCTCCTGACTAATCTCGATAACCTCTAGTTGGTGAGGTGAGGGGTTATTCTGAGCATAACCAAGAACATGTCATCTACTTTTAAGGGGATTCTTCTGCCCTTGGTCTATATCACCAATAGAGACCTTCGTATCCTCAGAATGCCTTAGGAAAATGATAATGACGCAGATAATGGCCAATGAACCCTATTGGACCACTGTTACACCCATTACAAAATCAAATTATGTCTACTTTAATTGCTACTTAGATACTATGCAAAGATATATTCCAATCCGTATTCCCCTGCTAACCCATAAACCAAATGATAGATGACCATCTCTAACATTTGCATTCCCATAGGTGGGAGGAAAAGGGGTGATATGCAATGGGGAATACGAGATTGGACTTACCACTTACTGCCATTTGAACAGAGAGATCTGAACACCAGCTAAGTCAAAGGCATGAAAGACAAGGATGCAATATCTATTACCTGAATTTGTAATGTCGCCTTGCTTCTCTGCTGAAGGGGTCACATATCATGCATTTTCAGAAAGTGTGTTTCTTTTTTTTTTTCTTCCATAAAATGTTTATTTATTTTCAAAGAAAAAAGTGTAACAAGCAAGACTTGATGTACTAAATAAGTAAAGTACAAGTCGATATCACAGACAATAACAGTGTAAATACTAGTACAGGTGAACAGTCGGGGAGAGCTTAGTTTTGGAGTGGAAATCGGAGGTGAGACCTTCCCAGCATCTCCTGTTCAAACTTAACACAGTGCTATGACCCCTACGTCTCAACTCCTTTCCGTTTCCTCTCTAAGATTGCAATCACAATAAGTGTCAGGGGGGTAGCTGTTCATTGGTAAATTGTTCGTCTCGGGGATGTTCAGTCGTCCATAGCCATCGGGCTGTCGGGCTATTTCCCTGGGGTATGATGGAGGGAAGTGGTGGGTGGGCGGTAAAACTTCAGCCAGAAGAGAGGCGTAGGGGGCCGGGGAGGGGTTCACTCTGTCAATGAGAAGCTGGCAACTGTCTTTGGGGATGGGTGTCTGTGTCAATGTCAAAGGTCTAACCCCCGTGCGGGGGGATAGCAAACTCAAAAAGAAAGAAGGAAAGGGTATGTGAGCGGGAGAACAGCAAAAGAGGGGATGGGGGGTAGGTGTGTGTTTCTTAAAGTGTGTTTCTTACCTAATCTACCCAAAGTCTTGTCCCCATCAGCGTAGATGGGTAAGTTGAGTGCTGACGAAGAAAGAAAAAAAAAGAAAAAAAAAAGGAAGAGTATCTTAAACAGCATAAGAAACTTTCTGAAGCAGGAGATTGCAGAATATCAGAGAAACCGGTAAACAAATCTCTGAGGCCAAATAGCTTTGTTGTTAATGCTGTTGAAAGTGGTCGTGGTGGGAACCGTGGTCCCATCTGACCCTTCTTGGGCATGGGGATTCAGGTGAGCTGGTACCATTTTGTTGTTTTCTGTTCTGTCCTTCAACGATGACGAGTCTCCTGCGTCTCCATGGGTATTTCATGCCGTTGTTCTCTTTTAGCCGTGGGCTGTCAAAATTCAGCATACCAATTTGGGACATCTGTTAGGGGGATGCCCATGGTAGTACAAAAGATGGTAGCTCCTCGGGCACCCTCAGCAGAGCCGTGCGACCTTGAAACGAAGAAGAGAGCCCAAAGGGGAATTTCCACCTATATGGTATATTTTTGGCATGTAGTGTATACAACAGAGGTTTTAGATCTCTCCTGTTTTTCAAGGTAATGCCTGAAAGGTCCTGATATATGTGAATCTCCAAATCACTGTGTCTGAGGTGAATCCTATCCCTCGCTTTGCGGAGTATTTCTTCTTTAAATTTATAATCGACCAAATAGCACACCATGTCTCTGGGGGGATCATTCTCTCTACCTTTAGGTTTAAGGGCCCTGTGGATTTGATCCATAACTATGTTGGTGTGTGCTGGTCTGTCTAGCAGGTCGTTGAATAAGGCAGTGATGACAGTCGGCAGTGGTTCAGGTTCCACTGTCTCTGGTAATCCTCTGACACGTAGGTTATGTCTTCTGTCCCTATTATCTAAGTCATCCATATGTCTCTGGAGGTCTCTGCGCTGTAATGGGCATCAACTCTGAAAGACATCCTGCGCAGGATTGTATGATGCTGTGAGGTAATATTTTCAACTTCTAGGACCCTGTCAGTTATAGCGCGGATATCTAAACGCAGTCTAAGTCTGCAATGACCTCTGATGTAGCGGAAACCGGCGTTTCAGAGGGGGGCGGGGTCACCCACACGTCATTGGGGAAGTCAGGCTTTCCCACTTGCGTCAGAGGGGGTGGGGTCAGTTAACAGCTGGCCCCGCCCTCCTCATATAAGAAATGTCAATATGCCGGGATCCCCGCAGTGTCTCCGCTAGTGGAGACAGAGGATGGATGGATGAGCTGCACTGGAGGGAGAGATCACCCGTTCCTAGATCAGATTAGCCATCGCTGGACCCCGGAGAGATGATCATCCGTCGCTGGGTAGTAAGAGTGGATTACCACCGCTGGAATCTTTTTTTTATTTTTTTTATTTTTAATAAAGGACTTTTTCAAAGGTGTGTGTGTCTTTTTTAACATTCTTTTACACTTTTTTGTGAAATGGCAGTGGTAAGTCCCTCCCTCTTTTCCTGCAGCCTGCCAGGTTGCATGCTCGAATAAAGGGTCTGGCATGGATTTTTAGGGGGAACTCCACTCCATTTTTTTTTTATTTGGCATGGAGTTCCCCTTAAAATCCATATCAGAACTGAAGGGTCTGGTATGGATATTTAGGGGGAACTCCACGTCATTTTTTTTTTAATTTGACGCGGGGTTCTCCTTAATATCCATACCAGACCTGAAGGGCCTGGTAATTGAATTTGGGGGAGCCCCACGCTTTTTTTTTTTTATCAATGACTTTCAATGACTGATCTCTGTATTACGGGGAGCCAACAATTAATTATAGCCGCAAGTGATTTTAAATGACTTTCTTTCCTGCAGAAATTACACTTTGTGTCGGGACAGTTCTAAGCACGGGAAACATGTGCCCCCTTTACAGGAATACTATAGATACCCCCCAGGTACGAAATTTAAAGGAATATTACACTTTTATTGATTCACTTTAAGCATTATTAAAATCACTGCTCCTGAAAAAACGTCAGTTTTTAAAACTTTTTTTTGCATTGATACATGTCCCCTGGGGCAGGACCCAGGTCCCCAAACACTTTTTAGGACAATAACTTGCATATTAGCCTTTAAAATTAGCACTTTAGATTTCTCCCACAGACTTGTACAGGGTGTTCCACGGAATTTGCCACGAACACCCCAAATTGTTCACTGTTCGCCGATCAGGCGAACAGGCAATGTTCGAGTCGAACATGAGTTTGACTCGAACTCGAAGCTCATCCCTACTCAGAACCACCATTTTTGGGTTGTCCAAATAATGATTCAGGGTGTCATCAAGTAAACAAGATGCATATATGATGATGTCCCCAAAAGGGAGCTAAGGTGATAGTCAAATTGCAAGAGGTTAATAGTTCAATAAAGTGTACCTCAAGCTAAAATAGCTGCCAAAAGACACCTATTAAGCAAACATCATATCTGTATCTGCCTTAAAAGTTTATACTGTTTACCTAAGGGTAAAATAAATCTAAAAGATTAAGCACAATTTTGCAATTTTGAAATGTGCTAGTAAAACCGTACATATCATCACAACTACTTTGTGCATGCAGGTGGATTATACCTTGTTTTTTTTTTTCAGGACAAACTGGGTTTTTATTTGGTAGTAAATCTTTATGGATATCTGGTGATTTTTTTTTTATTATCAAAGGAAAACTGGCACAAAATAGTAAAAAAAAGTAATGTTACTACCATAACCTACCACTAAAGAACAACTCAAAATAAATTCTCCCGCTCTTGATGATTACATTGATACCACATATGTGTATGTTATTTGTTGGTCGTACCCGTAGTACAGCTCAGAAACTATAGTGCACATTTTGCTTCTTTTTTTTTTTTTAGTCCTACCCAAACCACCCTAACTGACACTGATTAATTTAAAAAAAATTAAAATAAAATCCTGCTCAAAATATACTGACCATGAGCTTTATGGGTTACCCATAGAGCACTGCTTTTTTGTGTTTTATATTTTGCTTTCCATTTGTCCAGTGGTTGGCAACTGTACTGGGGTCAGCTCTATTTTCAATATATCCTCATCTAACTGCCAGTTTTGAGTGCTCTAGGAACTTGTTGTTTGACCATGACTTTTGACCCTGGCCTTGACCAAAACACTAACCCTGGCACTGGCCTAGATCAATCCTTGATCAAGGTATTTTTTCTTTATTTTTTATTTTATTTATATAAAATACAGGTGTGGGTTTCACAGTGACTAATCACTGTGGTAGCCAAAGCAGGGGCTACCACAGCAGTTAGGAGCTGCCGATTCCAGGTCCCAATTGTTAGTATGGGGCCCAGGGCTCTTGGAGAGACCCTGGTCTCTGTGCTGTCGTGTGACGTGCTCCCAGTTCAAAGGGAGAAACACATATATGCAGCCCCACAGAAAAAAGCCCAGTTCCATGAGGCCACATATATGTGTTATGTTGGGTTAGTTAGGAAACCATAGTAAAAGAAATGACTAAACAAGAAACAAATTCAGTTACCATGTGATGCACAAGTTTCAAGAAGTAACAAAATGCTTTCCTTAAAGTGGAGTTCCAGTCACCTGTGGAAAAAATAAAAGTCAGCAGCTACAAAAACTGTAGCTGCTGACTTTTAAAAAACAGCCACTCACCTGTCTCAGGAACTAGAAGTGTGCTCACTCCAGTCATTCTCACCTGCTATCTTCACTATGGGCACCTGGTTGTGACAGCTGGCGGCTTCACAGCTGGGTGCCCACAGTGAGTCACGCTGCACATCGTCAATAGTGAATGGTCAGTGTCCCAGAAGACTGCAGGGAGGGAGGAGAACTTCTGTTTCCACGTGGTGCAATGCTCGGAAATTAAGTGGGAAGCAGTATTAGCATAACCATTTGTATGAAAATTCTTTGTACGTTGGATGACTTGATGTTAGAGAATACCAACCAGCCATTTGGCTAATAGAAATGTGTATGTGCGCATTATTCTCTGCAGAATGGCTATGCACGTGCATGCACAATGTATATTGGCTCCAGATGGACTATTTAAGGATGCTTCTGTCTGTGCTCTAATGCTGACTGATCTTCAGCTGTTCCCTGTGCCCTGTGTCCTGTGTCCCTCCAGTTTGTTCTATTGGTTGCTCCCCCGGCTTACTCCTGACCTGATCTCAGGTCCTGATTTTATATTGTCACTAGTTCCTGACCCGGCTCGTTCCTGTCTTTGACTCTGCTCCTGAGTTGTTACCTAGTTCCCCATCTGTTGATGACCCTGACTAATCCTATGACCATGATTCTGTCTCTGATCCTGGCTTACTGCTCCATTCGAGTGTCTGCCCAGCTGCCTGCTGCTGTAGTTCTGTGCCCTGCTGAGTGTTCCTGCTGCAATGCTGCTGAGAGCTCTGACCAGCCACACGTCCTGGCCCCGCATCGCAAGTGGAGTGCTTCCTTAACCTCAGCTGAACTACTGTGCACGGCTAATGTTCCTGATCTGATGGTTATCCTGCTGCCTTGAAACTTCATCTCCTGCTGCAAGTTCCCTGATCTACATCTGCAGGCACTCGTGTTCCTCCTGTCCCTTGGTGCCCTCTATTTCACTCTCAGTGTGGCCAGGGCTGGAAATACAAGAGAGGCTGACCTCATAATTTCAGTCTTCACTCAGGTGTGTAACACTAGACAAATGTCATTCAAAAGTGCTTTTCATTTTCTTTTGTAGCTCTAACCCTGGAGGTGTAGCTTGGTTTTATGTGTCCTCAATTCTGTCATGACTCTTTAATCTGCTCGATCCCCACCAACATACCTGGTTACAAGTGACTCACACCTGTGAAGCTTAATAGTACATGATAGTACACAGAAAATAGACCACTTGAGAATTAATAAGATGAATGTATTGTTAAAGGGTAAGCAAATGCAATGTATAGAACAAATAAGCAGGGCAACAGAATACATCAGATTAACTGACAGGTAGGTTAGCCTCACCCACAGCCAATACCTTTTGCACAATAAGGCTAAGCCCCACACAGTATACATAGGAATAGCATCAACCACAAAGGCATAAGTGGCATAAAAGAATCAATGTAACTCTCAGCAATAGCTACCAAAAAATTGTCTTTGAGTGCACTCTACACACACAGCCCTTTAGTGGGTGGGCGTACTCATCCCTAAAAAGGGGTACCCCTAGAGATGATTGCAAAGTACCTGGTGCCAAACTATTAGTGTTGGTAAGTATAAGGGAATACTTATTAAGGTTACCAAAAAAATATACTAGGTTAAAGGTCTAAGATAATATGCTTAGGCGTGCATTTCACTAAGTTCAGAATTAAGATGCAAGATGTTGACATATTAGGAAGCATCTGTCTGCGGTAAGAGGTACAAAGCTAAGATAGGACTGGTTACGCAAGAATATGGTCAGTCAGCAGATGTTGAAATGACGAAATAACTATCAGAAGACTGTATTTCACCTTTGACTTAGATAATGTCATGAGTTTAAGAAAAATGTCGATGTATGTATGAATTACCTGATTGGCTAAACCACAGGGCTGTCCTTTAGCTCAAACTAAATAAAACTGTTGTGTGTGCTTCAATATGCACATTCATTATTCACGTACAATAGTGTGTATGTGTAATGTTTTGTCCACCGGTGAAAGGGACCTCCGCCCTTCAATCCTAGCCTAGGCTACCAGGGGTTACTTACAGAAGACGAGCAACCTAACAGTTTTGGTACCAGAAAAGTGGGGTCATCTTGCGGCAGGTAAGTCACTTTACTCCTTTTTGCCTAAAAGGTGAATGGTGTGAATACTTACTCTGTCCAGATGGCCGCTACGAACTTAGTTTAAATTTAAAAGAAGTAACTGTGCCTTCGCGGAGGACTAGGCTGGTCCCTCGGGAGGTTAAAAGGGCTCGCAAGGAATTTATAGGTTTAGGGGAGTCCGACTAGGTTGGTCTGACTTAAAACTATTGGTAATAGTATTTTTAACACGGGAAGTAGTAGATTACGCCCGTGACAAAGGGATTGGTGGAGTGGACGCCCATTTGAAAAAAATTTTTTTTTTTAAAAAGTGCACTATAAATTGATAAATGTATTGCAATACGGTTATGTCATGTCTTAAAGTATATTAAGAATATGTCTGTTTCTCTCTAGGTACACGTGTAAGTATATAGAGTATAAGTTTTAATATAGAGTATAAGGAAAATAATTGTTGTTGTTTAAATAAGTGCAGAATATGAGGAGCCCTCTTGTAGTGACATAGCATCCGCCTGCCCCCATTGCACGTTAGGTCTACTCTTCCTAAGAATAGATGACAAGTGGATTTTACTGACCACCAGACCAGGGGGGTTCTCTTGCAGACTTGGTGTAAGAGGGGTATATCCCGCCACCAGGAAAAATTTACCCTTCATCGTATATTAAGGGTAAATCTTCATAGTTTTATATAAGTCCATCTGCCCCAAAAAAGATCAGGGATCCTACTCCCAGACCAGAGACCGGATTGTTGGACAAACCGGGTGTTATCACCTGTGTCCTGCCACTAGACACACACTGCCCAGACTACTAGATGGGGAATTCTGCAGCAACCCAAGCCATGGCCACCCCATCACCCTATGAATTTGTCAGTAATATGATCCCTGGCCCCCAGGTAGAACCATTTTGGACACAAGTCCGGGAAAGGTGTCACCAATTGGGAATCCATGACCCAGGACCCCAAGGTCCTTGTTCAGAGGAAGACTGGCAAGAAGTCAGTAAAATTTGTCAGGTACATAAGCATTCTTATCCTCCCTGCAAAGGGGCTGACCCACAATACATGAAGGATTGTTTCTGTGCATGGAACAAATGCCTTGGAAAATATAGGCAATTGTGGACAGCAAGGACATTGGAAATCCCAGTGCCCTTATAGGACTGGACAGATTAGAGCAAGAGGCAGAGGCAGGGGATTTAACCCCCAGACCCGCCCACAGTATCCCCGTTATCTGCCATACCAGAACCCTCGTCAACCACTACCCCAATATCCTACACAGCCACAAATAATGCACCGAGGGAAACTCTGTTGGTATTAATGGGACACCTGTCACCCATCCCATCACTCCACCACTGACTGTAGCCACTCCAGAAGGACAGAAATTATGTACCCAAACTTTTGCCGTCTTGTCCTCATGCCCTGTGCCCCTTATGGGACGGGACCTCTTGGCACAACTGTGTATTACCATTAAGTTTAATAAAGAAGGTTCCCTTACCGCTAGTTCACCATTATGTGACTTACATGGCCCTAAGCGACATGCACACAGAGGGTTCCCAAAAAGACATGCACACAGGAGTTTCTTTCTAATGATACCTTCCTCCCTTGACCATCACACAATTTGGGCAGAAAACAAAGGTAGTGTGGGCTTTATTAATTGCACACCATATGCACCCCAAATGCGATCAGATGCAGGGATACAATATCAAAAACAGTATCCCCTACCCCCAGAGAAAGTCAAAGGCATCTCCCCTCAAATTAATGATTACATATCGAAAGGTATCCTGAGACCAATCATCAGTCCCTGGAACACACCCATTTACCCTGTAAAGAAGGCCAGTGGCGAGTGGAGACTCGTCCAAGACCTCAGAGCAGTAAACAAACAAGTGATTCCCCTCCCACCCCTAGTCTCAGACATCACTTTTATTTTCTCATGCATACCGGCAGACTCTCTATGCTACACAGTAATTGATTTAGCGAATGCTTTCTTTAGCATTCCCATTGCAGAGGAAGCCCAACCTATGTTTGCTTTCTCCTGGGCCGGGGGCCAACTAACCTGGCAAGGGTATGTAGACAGTCCAGCCGCCTTCTCTATGGTACTCAACGAGACTGTCAAGTCTTGGACATCTGAGCGAGGGTCGGTACTGATACAGTATGTGGACGACTTGCTCCTGTGCAGTCAAACTGCTGAAGATTGTGCGGTCGATTCAACATCACTGTTACAACACCTAGCTCACGCCGGGCATCTAGCCTCAAGGAAGAAAATACAATGGTGCCAGCCACAGGTAGAATACCTAGGGTGCATTCTAAAGGAAGGAACAAGGCTGGTGTCACCTAAACGTGCCGCAGCCCTACAAGCTCTCAGTCCGCCAAAAGACAAGGCCGCCCTACTCTCATTTTTGGGTGCAATTGTATATTGCCGCCAATGGATCCCTGACTGTTCTCACTATGATGGTATCCTACGAGAGGCTACTGGCTCGACAGCCCCTAAATTAATAGATTGGACTGAAGACAGACTACAAGCTTTTCAAGCTCTATTAAACAGTCTGTCAAATGCTCCCGCCCTGGGATTGGTAGACTATGGTAAAGCTTTTCAGCTGTACTGTGTAGTTTCAGGAAGCTCTTTTGCCGCCGTGCTAACACAACAACATGGATCAGGGTATCGCCCTGTCTCATATCTATCAAAAAAAAAAACTCCCCATCCAAGTACAGGGAATGCCATTCTGTCTCCAAAATCTTGCTGCCTGTGCAATGGCTGTACAAGATGCAAACAAATTAGTGCTAGGTCACCCATTGACTCTCTATACCACTCATTCAGTCACGCATCTTATTCAGAACATGAATACCCAACATATGACCTCGCAAAGACTTAGTGGTTATGAGATAACACTGATGAACACTGATAACCTCACACTCAAATATGTGCCTGCCAGCAACCCCGCTGTGCGCCTTTTGCATTCCATGTTGCGTTTTCCACATGACCCAGACATTATACATGACTGTTCGGAAAAGGTTGCTGCTATTACCAGTCCCAGACCGGATCTCACTGACACCCCTATCTCAGGTGCAGAGGATGTTTTCGTTGACGGTAGCTGCTCACGTCCCTCTGACTCCACCTTTTTAACCGGTTATGCAGTTGTTCAACTACCAGACATCGTACTGGAGGCAAAATCATTACCTCCTTCTTCAGCCCAGGTAGCAGAGTTAGAAGCCCTCACTAGGGCCTGCATTCTATTCACCGGTAAAGAGGTGAACGTCTACACAGACAGTAGATATGCTTTTGGAGTGGTGCATGATTTTGGTGTGATATGGGCCAATAGAGGTTTTAAAACAGCAGACAACAAAATAATTGCCAACTCCACACAGATTAGTGCTCTCCTCCAAGCCATTCTTCTTCCAAAAAAGGTAGCCATAATTAAAGTAAAGGCACACTCCTCTGACAGCAGTCGTGTTTCAAAAGGGAATGCTCTTGCTGACAGAGAAGCTAAAAGAGCTGCTGCCTTTTCCCCTAACCCACCTGCCCCCACAACAATGTTTTTCAAGGAACACTTCGCAGCACCTAACTTTAAAACTGTCATAGCACAGATGCAATCAATGGCCACAGAAGATGATGTCCATTTTTGGACAAAGGAAGGATTGACCAAAGACCCTGAAGGTCTTTGGTCAAAAGAGGGGAAGATCCACATGCAAGAACAAAACTATCACCCTTTGAGGTCCTCATGGGAATCCCCGCAAACATAGAATTACCCCCATTAGACCAAGACACTGATATTGACATTTATTCCCAACAGGAAATGTACGTGAAAAACCTGGTAAGTATGCTTCATGAAATGAACGAACAAGTTTCTGTCACCTTTTTCCCTCTTCCCACAGAACCAACGCATCCCTTCATCCCTGGGGATAAAGTGCTGATCAAACAATTAGCACAAAGAAAGAGTATCGGACCGGCTTTCTCAGGACCATGGAAGGTGGAAAAGGTATCCAGGACCGCAGTGTTAACAGACCTAGGAAACACCTGGATCCACGCCAGCCGTCTTAAAAAGTGTCCCCAGCTTCCCTCGACTCCAGAGCCCCTGGCAGTGACAGAGAGCAGCAACTCCCAAGAACAAGATCTACAAGAAGTTCAGAGAGGCATAGAACAAATTTCCCTGGAAGATCCCACACCCCCTCAAAAGGACAAAACAGAGCCAACAACTGCCGGGATGAGAAACGAAGAAGAAGAACAGAACTCTTAGATAACAAATAATCAGAACTTTAAAAAAACAAAGATGCTTTCTCCATCAGTGTCAGGGAAGGCTGTATGCCTTTGGGGTAGTCTGGTACTATTTGTATTCCTGCCCACATGGTTTATAGCCAACTGTATATATCATCCAGAAGACTTAGGTCTATTAAAAGGGATATGTGGACCACCTAAGATGAATAATACCCCCGGCCAAAGACATAGTAGAAGTATTGTACCCGTTAATGAGTCACCTAAGGGACTGACTAACAAGATGTTACTACTAAAATTCAAATATAGCTATGCTCAAAAATCTGGTTTTGAGAAATGCTGGATTTGCAGCAAGCTACATCCCAGTACAGCTAGAATCCCTCTCATGGCAGTCCCCTTGAATTTTACCCCCCTCCTTAATGGAACACCCCCTATCGTCCTAACGAATGTTACTAGGACCCGTCCAAATAAAACCCTCACTTTCCAAATTATAGGTAGAAGCCACTTCCCAGACTGGTGTTTCGGACTGGGAAACACCACAGATGGAGCCGAGGTTTGCAAACAAGCAAAACTTAACATTTCAATGACATCATTTAACAGTCCTTCTTTCTTCCATACTTCAGATCCCACCCTAAATGCCACCTTTTTAGACTTTCTTAGCTCCAGTACCAAGACTACAATACACCAATTAATGTCAATACTGGTGCTCTCTGGCCTTTCTGATACTCTTAGGAACGTGTTCCATAAACGACCCCTAGCTCTAGGAAATACCATATATATATGCTGCGGCAAACTCTGTCACCCCTGGATCCCAACCAAACCCCAGGGGTGGTGTTACCTTGCAGCCCTGGTTCCTATCATGGGGGTATTAGGGGATAACAAGGGAAGTCACCTCCTTGAAGCCAGCATGCATCCTAGATATCCCCTTAGACACCGTAATAAACGAGAATTGTTTTTAGAAAAAGATATGGCCTGGGCATGGTTCCCTTCCTGGACAGGGTGGGGAATTGACCTAATGAAAAGATTAAATAATTACACTGGCATAATTGATGAGATTCTGGAGGAAAATTCTGATGACATAACCAAACTAAATCTAGAAACTAGGGCAATTAGGAAGCAACTAGAACTACATGAGTTGGCTATAGAAAGTATGAGTGCAGCCCTTACTGGCCTCTGTGAGACTACTGAGGATTATGAGTGCTGTACCTGGATTCATAATACCAGCATCGAAGTCCCAGACTACTATGACGTTATTGCCCAACACAGGGAAGAGGTAAATAAACTACAGAAAGAGGCAAGGAACATAGGAAAAAACTGGGATCCCTTCTCGAGCAGTTTTAGTTTTGGGGGATTAATATCTTGGCTCCGAAATGCTGCCATGACAATTGTCACTGTGATTCTCTTCATTCTATTTTTATATGCCTGTTATAAGATAATCAAATGTTTATGTAAAAAGGGAAACACGGTCGCTCCGAAGGATCTGAAACTCACTTCCATTGTTAAGGATCCAACGGTATGGTATAGAAACCAAGAGCACAAGGGTTCGGAGTATGAAGCCTGTGCTATTAAATTAGAAAAGGAATGATCATTATGTAAATCACAGAATGATCAAAGGAAGGATTATAAGGGAATACTTATTAAGGTTACCAAAAAAATATACTAGGTTAAAGGTCTAAGATAATATGCTTAGGCGTGCATTTCACTAAGTTCAGAATTAAGATGCAAGATGTTGACATATTAGGAAGCATCTGTCTGCGGTAAGAGGTACAAAGCTAAGATAGGACTGGTTACGCAAGAATATGGTCAGTCAGCAGATGTTGAAATGACGAAATAACTATCAGAAGACTGTATTTCACCTTTGACTTAGATAATGTCATGAGTTTAAGAAAAATGTCGATGTATGTATGAATTACCTGATTGGCTAAACCACAGGGCTGTCCTTTAGCTCAAACTAAATAAAACTGTTGTGTGTGCTTCAATATGCACATTCATTATTCACGTACAATAGTGTGTATGTGTAATGTTTTGTCCACCGGTGAAAGGGACCTCCGCCCTTCAATCCTAGCCTAGGCTACCAGGGGTTACTTACAGAAGACGAGCAACCTAACAGTAAGCTTTCATTATGGCCCTTCTCTAGGTAGTGCACATGTAGCTATCTCTTTAAAGGATGGCTGATGGGCTGCTAGGTAAGGGGCAGTCTCAGATGACATTAACTGTGGAGCAAAGGGTTAAATTTGGTAGCTCCTTTCACCACTCGCAGTATGCAACCGATCAGACCCAATATGCTTGGATATCATCTGTCCCAGAAGTCTCAGTCCTCATGTTCAGATCCTCTGAGTCTTTGAGCTTTCAGGTACCCATGGGCACAGCAAAGGCACCAGATCTCTGCACAAGCTCTATCCTCCCTCATGTTTGTCCACTCTGATCTCTCTGGATTTGCCTGTGAAAAGTTCTAGTTTCTGCTCTCCTGTGTACAGGAATGTATGCTGCTTGTATTCCAAGCCCCCCTTCACTTCCATTATACAGCACAAGAATGAGCGGGGGATATTTCTCACAGATGTCTGTAATCACAGCACAGTGGCTCTGTACACAGAAACACAGCAGCACAGCAGCACAGCAGCAGCAGGGGTGGTGAAAGAGGATAAAGGGCACAGAGTGTTCAGCCCACTCTTCATGAACACACAGGAGTCCCAGCGTTCTGCAGTCACAGTTCAGCAAAAGCTGCTCCCCGCAAACAACCGGCAGCACACACGGCAGGGGGAGGTGGTTTGAGAGGGTGGAGAGGGACAGCAACCAAAAGCACACAGCGAGTGGGAAGCACCTGGCTACACTTTTAATATTTGATTTTGAAATGGATTCCTGAATTCCTGAACGAAAACCAAATTCACTGTTAGAAATGTGTTTGTTCGAGAAAAAATTCCCATCGTTCTCCTTCGAATTTTCTTTCCACTGTGGTAAAAAATGAACGTGAATATACCCCACTAGCCATTACAAAACTGAACAAATGTTCTTATAACAACTAATTTCAAAAGAATTTCCACTAGTATAAAGCTAGCCTAAGTGTCTGTTATCAATGGCATATATTTGTGATTAAGTAATGTAATTTCTTAGAAAAGCTTAATTTGTGATTATCCCCTGTTCACTAAGCATATATTACTGTATGTCTACTTTGAGCTTAATCTGTCATCTTTAAAGGCATAACACCTAGCATCCAAAAACCAAGTAACCCCAGCACAGTATTTTATGCTTTCATGCAATGCATTTGTACACCAGCAGTAGGTTAAACCAGTATTAATTTTTTAGAGGTTTACAACCACTTTATAATTATTAATAGATTCAAGAAGTGATGGAGATATGAGAAATATTCAATAAAAACAATATCAACATATACTGTAAATACAAAAGTTAAGTACACAGTGAAAACACACAAATTTACTTGCTAGACATTTTCTGAAGTAATGACCATATTATTGTTTAACCCATTGTTAATCAAATAAAGTCCTCAAGGCGCCCCAACAGGCCATGTTTCAGGATTTCCCACAGCAGAAACGGCTGCGGTAATTACTAAAGCAGTGAAACTGATCAAATCACCTGTGTAAAATAATGGAAAGCCTCAAAACATGACCCGTTGGGGCGTCTTGAGGACTGAAGTTGAGAAACAATGGGTAAAACAATAATATGATCATTACTTTAGAAAATGTCTAGCAAGTAAATTTGTGTGTTTTCACTGTGTACTTATCTTTTGTATTTACAGTATATGTTGATATTGTTTTTATTGAATATTTCTCATATCTCATGCAGATTTACTCCATCCCTTCTTGAATCTATTAATAATTATAAAGTGGTTGTAAACCTCTGAAATTAATAATGAAGAAAGCATATCCCTCTATAGTATGTTAAGTCCAAAGCACCTACTGTGATTTCTGTCTGCATTCCCCTCCTTATACTGACACCACAGAATCCCAGGGGAATAGCCTTACTCCCCTTCAGCACAAAGCAGGTGATTGACAGCTTCAGCAGTAAATGTGTGTACTTTAAACAAATATTGAGAACATTTGGCAGCAGATAAACAGGTACAATTTATGTAGGAGGATTTGATTAATCTCTGTGTATCATCAGAGGGAAGTCACTTCACTGGGTATATGTAAGAGTTTATAAATAAATGACTTTATGATCCTACAGGGAAAGCTAGATCAGATCAGTTTACCTAGGTCAAAATATTGCCAAATTATAGTTTAATAATTTATAAAGTCATGTTACTACCATAACCTACCACCAAAGAACAACTCAAAATAAATTCTCCCGCTCTTGATGATTACATCGATACTACATATGTGTATGTTATTTGTTGGCCGTACCCGTAGTACAGCTCAGAAACTATAGTGTGCATTTTGCTTCTTTTTTTTTTTTTTTAGTCCTACCCAAACACCCTAACTGACACTGATTAATTTAAAAAATAAAAAATAAAAAATTCTGCTCAAAATATACTGACCATGAGCTTTATGGGTTACCCATAGAGCACTGCTTTTTTGTGTTTTATATTTTGCTTTCCATTTGTCCAGTGGTTGGCAACTGCACTGGGGTCAGCTCTATTTTCAATATATCCTCATCTAACTGCCAGTTTTGAGTGCTCTAGGAACTTGTTGTTTGACCATGACTTTTGACCCTGGCCTTGACCAAAACACTAACCCTGGAACTGGCCTAGCTCAAACCTTGATCAAGGTATTTTTTCTTTATTTTTTATTTTATTTATATAAAATACAGATGTGGGCTTCACAGTGACTAATCACTGTGGTAGCCAAAGCAGGGGCTACCCCAGCAGTTAGGAGCTGCCGATTCCAGGTCCCAATTGTTAGTATGGGGCCCAGGGCTCTTGGAGAGACCCTGGTCTCTGTGCTGCCGTGTGGCGTGCTCCCAGTTTAAAGGGAGAAACACATATATGCAGCCCCACGGAAAAAAGCCCGGTTCCATGAGGCCACATATATGTGTTACGTTGGGTTAGTTAGGAAACCATAGTAAAAGAAATGACTAAACAAGAAACAAATTCAGTTACCATGTGATGCACAAGCTTCATAAAGTAAACAAAATGCTTTTCTTAAAGTGGAGTTCCAGTCACCTGTGGAAAAAATAAAAGTCAGCAGCTACAAAAACTGTAGCTGCTGACTTTTAAAAAACAGCCACTCACCTGTCCCAGGAACCAGAAGTGTGCTCACTCCAGTCATTCTCACCTGCTGTCTTCGGTCCCCGCCACCGACATCTTCACTATGGGCACCTGGTTGTGACAGCTGGCGGCTTCACAGCTGGGTGCCCACAGTGAGTCACGCTGCACATCGTCAATAGTGAATGGTCAGTGTCCCAGAAGACTGCAGGGAGGGAGGAGAACTTCTGTTTCCACATGATGCAATGCTCGGAAATGAAGTGGGAATCGGTATTAGCATAACCATTTGTATGAAAATTCTTTGTACGTTGGATGACTGGATGTTAGAGAATACCAACCAGCCATTTGGCTAATAGAAATGTGCACGTGCGTTATTCTCTGCAGAATGGTTATGCACGTGCATGCACAATGTATATTGGCTCCAGATGGACTATTTAAGGATGCTTCTGTCTGTGCTCTAATGCTGACTGATCTTCAGCTGTTCCCTGTGTCCTGTGTCCCTCCAGTTTGTTCTATTGGTTGCTCCCCCGGCTTACTCCTGACCTGATCTCAGGTCCTGATTTTATATTGTCACTAGTTCCTGACACAGCTCGTTTCTGACTTTGGCTCTGCTCCTGAGTTGTTACCTAGTTCCCCATCTGTTGATGACCCTGACTAATCCTATGACCATGATTCTGTCTCTGATCCTGGCTTACTGCTCCGTTCGAGTGTCTGCCCAGCTGTCTACTGCTCCAGTTCTGTGCCCTGCTTAGTGTTCCATATCAATATTTGAAAAAAATCTTTAGGTTTTTTATTTAATAAAATGGTACCTTGTGATGCAAGTTCCTACACTGTCTCCAGATTGGTAAGCATACACCTGCCCATACATCCAGTACCAGTCTCTAACATACTCCACAGGACACTGTATACAGACACCTTATCGCTGGATTACCTTAAGGATTGCCACTGGTCAGTCTCTGCTGCTTTGCCTTGACTGCATATCACTGCGCCACATTTAGAAGTCATGTTTCTTTGAGCTCCAACATGCCGGTGAAGATAACTGCAAGGCCTTGCATCTTTGAACTCTGCTAATTCTATCTCTATTTAAAGGGACACATGACTACTACTTATATTACATCATATCTTATTAGGATTAAAGGTATTATAGGCCGGCCTGGGGTTCTCCTTTAGCAGTGGTCTGGAGTGGCATGGATTGCAAGAGGCAAATTCAGATAATTACATTGCTTGCATTTAAAAACTAATTTAATGATGTGTTAATAAACACCAAGCTGCTTTAATTTGTGTCTATTTATATCTGCCTGGAGATCGGCTTTAAGGAAACACGCTTGGCAATAAACACATTAATAGCTGTTTCTAGCATTATAGACATATCAGAGCCGAACACAATCAATAGTAAGGTGGTCAAATATATCACAACAGAATGGTAAACCCTGTTGCTAAAATTCCTCTTTGAAGTCACCTTCTAAATACATTATTTAGTGCACCTTTCAGAAATGACAGAGAATCAATGTTTATATAAGTACAAGTTCCAAGCCACAGAAATGTGATTTATGGAAGTAAGAGATCCTCTGCGGGGAATACCTATCACAGTGATGGATTGGATAGTGTCATATGTACCATACAAATACATTTTTACTGGGGCTGTAAAAAGCA
Organism: Lithobates pipiens; assembly: GCF_037356315.1. Lineage (NCBI taxonomy): Eukaryota > Metazoa > Chordata > Amphibia > Anura > Ranidae > Lithobates > Lithobates pipiens. The sequence continues at coordinate 162,293,920 of NW_027507758.1, forward strand.
CAGAGATATACAAAGCACAGATGGTAAGTAAAATTAACCTCCCTATGATTTGCATTTAGCAAGTATTCTAAAGTCACAAATATTTTTGTATCTGTGTAATAAATGGATCATATACAACACTTACTATTATCACCTATACCTTGGTATTCACTAGGTGGAGAACAGCTGGGAGAATCAAGGATGGAGAAGGATCTAGGGGTGCTAATAGATGATAGATTGAGCAACAGCATGCAGTGCCAAGCTGCAGCTACCAAAGAAGGCAGAATATTAGCATTAAAAAGGGGATACACTCCAGGGACAAAACTATAATTCTGACACTTTATAAAGCTCTAGCCAGACCTATTCTGGTGACCAGCCCTCCGAAGGGATGTGCTGGAGATGGAGAAAGTTCAAAGAAGGGCAACAAAACTAATAAGGGTATTGGAGGACCTCATTTACGAGGAATGGCTGCAAACACCAAATTTATTTTCGCTGGAAAAAAGATGCTTGAGAGGGGCCAAGATAGTGATTTACAAATATCTCAATGGGATCCCAGCATAGGAAATAAACTATTCAATCCTAGGGAATATAAAAGGACACGGGGCCACACAATGAGATTGAAGGAGAAGCAGTTTAACCTCAAAAAGCATAGGGGGTTCTTCCCTGTTAGGGCAATAAGGACGTGGAACTCTCTCCCACAATTGGTGGTGGATGCAGCGAGTATGGATATCTTTAAAAGACTCTTAGATATACATCTTAACCACTTAAAGAGGAAGTAAACCCTGATGGGTTTACTTCCTCTTTTTTTCCCTGCAAAGGTAAAGCATAATGGACTACTATGCATCGCATAGTAGCTCATTATGTGTCACTTACCTGACACAGGAGCCAGCGAAGTCGCCGCTGATCCCTGTAGTCCGCCGCATCCATCTTGCTGGTGGCGTCTCGCAGCTCCGACCAATGACAGCGGCGAAGCCGCGATGACGTCACTCCCGCGCATGCGCACGGGAGTCGCGTCTCGCAGCTCCGCCTCTGCCATTCGGCGAAGCCGCGATGACGTCACTCCCGCGCATGCGCACGGGAGTCGACAAATTAGGCAAATCCATTCTTGGATTTGCCGCATTTAGTGCGCCTGCGCGCCGCTGTCTACGGCGCATGCGCCGTAGACAGCGGTGCCCATTTTCGGGCAAATATCTCCTAAACCATATAGGTTTAGGAGATATTGCTTGGACCTACAGGTAAGCCTTAATCTAGGCTTACCTGTAGGTCAAAGTGGTTTGAAGGGGTTTACTTCCTCTTTAAGGACTGAGCTTTTTTTCAAATTTGTTGTTTACAAGTTAAAATCATTTTTTTGCTAGAAAATTACTTAGAACCCCAAACACAATTTTTTTTTCTAACACACTAGATAATAAAATGGCGATCCATGCAATACTTTATGTCACACCGTATTTGCTCAGAGGTTACAAGCACACTTTAAAAAAAAAAAAAAAATTTTTAATTAAGAAATAATAAAACAGTAAAGTTAGCCCAATTTTGTTTTATATTGTGAAAGATGATGTTACGCCAAGTAAATTGATACCCAACATGTCACGCTTCAAAATTGCGCCGACTCATGGAAGGGCGACAAACATTTATACTTAAAAATCTCCATAGGCAATGTTTAAAAAATTCTACAGGTTGCATGTTTTGTGTTACAGAAGAGGTCTAGAGCTAGAATTATTGCTCTCACTCTCACAAATACGGTAAAATTTGCGAGGTTTACTTCCTCTTTAAAGCTGAAATCCAGGTACAAAAAAATTGAAGCATAATCCTCACTAGCCACAAAGGATATACATTTACTTTGTGTACACCGAATACCTTTGCAAACCCAGTTGTTACCGTGTGTGTGGGAAGAGCAGAGCTGTGGGAGGGACCTAACAAGCCCACCCACTACAGGCTGTCCACAAAAACCTATAGGAGGGGTGACAACAAGTTTCACCCTGGATGACTGCACAGTTCTAGCTATATTTGACAAAGCACACAATATTTAGACAGTATTTTCCATTCCTGCCCTACAGCTCTAAAGATTAACCACTTAACAACCGCCCATTGCCGATTAACGGCATCAGGGCGGTTGTTTAACTCTAAGAGGCCGTTAATTAACGGCCTCCTAGAATTCTGCTCTCGCGCGCCCCCTGGGGCGCGCACACGAGAGCATCCGTGACCGCTGGGTCCAGTGGACCCGGCGCATCACGAATCACGGTAAACGGCCGCTCATCGCGGCCGTTTACCACGTGATCGCTCCGTCAAATGACGGAGTGATCACTTGTAAACAAGCCGGCGTCATGTTATGACGCCGGTTCCTCCCTCCCCCTCTCTGTACCGATCGGTACAGCGGAGGGGGAAGAGATCGGTGTCAGCAGCGATGTGGGGTGCATCTGCAGTGCCCACATCGCTGCTCACCGAAAATTAACCCCTCAAATCCCTGCAAATACTCTGCATTACTCTGCAATTCCCTGCAAATACTCTGCATTACTCTGCAATTCCCTGCAAATACTCTGCATTACTCTGCAATTCCCTGCAATTCCCTGCAAATACTCTGCATTACTCTGCAATTCCCTGCAAATACTCTGCAATTCCCTGCAAATACTCTGCATTGCCCTGCAACACTCTGCATTGCCCTGCAACACTCCGCAATGCCCTGCAACACTCCGCAATGCCCTGCAACACTCCGCAATGCCCTGCAACACTCTGCAATGCCCTGCAACACTCCGCAATGCCCTGCAACACTCCGCAATGCCCTGCAACACTCCGCAATGCCCTGCAACACTCCGCAACGCTCTGCAATACCCTGCAACACTCTGCAACACCCGCCAATACCCTGCAACACTCTGCAATGCTCTGCAACCCCCGCCGATACCCTGCAACACTCTGCAATGCTCTGCAACCCCCGCCGATACCCTGCAACACTCTGCAATGCTCTGCAACCCCCGCCGATACCCTGCAACACTCTGCAATGCTCTGCAACACCCGCCAATACCCTGCAACACTCTGCAATGCTCTGCAACACCCGCCAATACCCTGCAATGCTCTGCAACGCAGTACTCTGCAACACCATGCTCTGAGATACCCAGCCATAGTCGGTGATACCCTGCAATACCCAGCCATAGACATCTCCCGCAGCCCTCCGCCCTCCGGTGCTTCTACCGAATCGCTAATACGATCAAAGCCAGAATCTTTTTTTTTTTCAGGCTTCCCAGCTTAGAGGTGAGATGTGGGTCTTATTGACCCCACATCTCACTGTAAAGAGGACCTGTCATGCCATATTCCTATTACAAGGGATGTTTACATTCCTTGTAATAGGAATAAAAGTGATCAAAAAAATTATTTTTGGGGAAAAAAATGTCAAACTAAAATAAATAAAGTAAAATGAACAATAAAAAAAAAATGTTTTTTTTAAAGCGCCCCTGTCCCCATGTGCTCGCATGCAGAAGCGAACGCATGCGTAAGTCCCGCCCACATATGAAAACGGTGTTCAAACCACACATGTGAGGTATCGCTGCGAACGTTAGAGCGAGAGAAATAATTCTAGCCCTAGACCTCCTCTGTAACTCAAAACATATAACCAGTAAAAAAAATGTAAATCGTCGCCTATGGGGATTTTTAAGTAGCGACGTTTGCCGCCATTCCACGAGCGTGTGCAATTTTGAAGAGTGACATATTAGGTATCTATTTACTCAGCGTAACTTCATCTTTCACATTATGCAAAAATTGGGCTAACTTTACTGTGTTTTTTTTTTTTTTAAGCACAAAACAGTTTTTTTTCCAAAAAAAAGCATTCGAAAAATTACTGCGCAAATACCGTGCGAGATAAAAAGTTGCAAAGACCACCATTGTATTCTCCAGGGTGTTTGCTAAAAAAACATATATACTGTTTTGGAGTTCTATGTAATTTTCTAGCAAATAAATGATGATTTTTACATGTAGGAGAGAAATGTCAGAATTGTCCTGGGTGCTCCAGAACGCCTGATGGCGCTCCCTGCATGTTGGGCCTCTGTATGTGGCCACGCTGTGTAAAAGTCTCACACATGTGGTATCACCATACTCGGGAGTAATAGCAGAATGTGTTTTGGGGTGTAATTTGTGGTATGCATAGGCTGTGTGTGAGAAATAACCTGATAATATGACAATTTTGTGAAAAAAAAAAAAAAAGTAAAAAGAATCTTGATTTTGCAAAGAATTGTGGGAAAAAATGACAACTTCAAAAAACTCATCATGCCTCTTACTAAATACCTTGGAATGTCTTCTTTCCAAAAAGGGGTCATTTGGGGGGTATTTGTACTTTTCTGGCATGTTAGGGTCTCAAGAATTGAAATAGGCCGTCAGTCCTTCAGGTGTGATCAATTTTCAGATATTGGCACCATAGCTTGTGGACTCTATAACTTTCACAAAGACCAAATAATATCCACCAATTTGTACTTATTTTTACCAAAGATATGTAGTAGTATAAATTTTGGCCAAAATTTATGAAGAAAAAATTTCTAATCTGCTAAATTTTCTAACAGAAACAAAGAAAAATTCGTTTTTTTACAGAATTTTCGGTATTTTTTCTTTTATAGCACAAAAAAAAAAAAACCCAGCGGTGATTAAATACCACCAAAAGAAAGCTCTATTTGTGTGAAAAAAAGGACAAAAATTTCATATAGGTCCAGTGTTGCATGACTGAGTAATTGTCATTCAAAATGCGAGAGCACCGAAAGCTGAAAATTGGTCTGGTTATTAAGGGTGTTTAAGTGCCCAGTGGTCAAGTGGTTAAAGTGTTTGTTACCCTAACACTTCATATTCCTGATATATGCCTACTGTACCATGTACTTGTTCGAGAAAGTATTGCTTCCTTTATGTGAGATCCCTGGTGATCTCTTTAGTTGCCTTGCTTTCCTATTAAAAACTGACCACACTAAACAGGACAGAGCAACGTGGCTATACTGGGAACTCAGTGTACTCTCCTCTCCTTCAATGAGCAGTTTTGTCTTGACACACCCCCGCTACACAACCATTCACTGGCAAGCTGTGCTTCCGTTTCTCTTCCCCCAGCTCTTATGCAGCTGAGAACAGATGAATGGTGATCACTTATAAAAAAAAGGGAAACAACTATTTATAATGTTTGTCTATATAAAAAAATGTTTTGCTTTTCATTTCTATTTTGACACCCGCTGAGGTTTGCCTGTACGCTGTGCACTCTCTTCACAGCTATTTAAACACACTGCTTGATTACTTCTGCCTTACTTCCTGGCCAGACTTTAGGTCATGACACAGGAAAGAGTTGTCCAGCTGATCTCAGCACATACCATGCATCATACACCCTCATCTTGTCAACTCCTCCCTTTGTCATTACCTAAAGTCTGGCCAGGAAGTAAAGCAGAAGTAATCAAGCAGTGTGTTTAAACAGCTATGGAGAGAGTTAGGTAAGCCTGGGTAGAATTAATGGAAAGCTGTTTTATTTTAGAAAAATAAGTACATTAATGCTATATTGGTACATGGGGGGCTGGAATTTAGAAAAAAAAAAGGTGAACAAAGGTGAAATTAGCCTTTAAAAAAGACAAGACTCGCACTGGAGTTCTTTTTTTTAACATGACCTATACTAGGCCTTAGGGTTGCCACCTTATCCCTTTAATTAATTACACAGGTTCTGAATTTAATGCAGATAAGGCACCAAGTGAGTTTAATTACCCCCTTAATCAGCCACAGAACCTGTGCAATTATTATGTGTTTGATTGTTAAGGGATGAAGTGGCAACCCTACTAGGCCTATAGACCCAAAACTGATATTCCATTTGAAAGTACAAAACTATCTCACAACAGGGGCACAGACAGCAATAAAAAAAGTTATAAAAGAGCTTTAGATACACTGTAAGCGGTCTTTCCACCCTGAGCATATTTACCAATGTATGGCCATCTTTTTTGTTAACTCAACTTTTTGAAATGGTAAAGAGGGACACCTATTAACAAAAGTATGTAAGCATAGGACATGCATACCTACCATGCCCCCCCCCCCCTTAACCACGTCAGCCCCGGAAGGATTTGCCCCCTTAATGACCAGGCCCTTTTTTGTGATACGGCACTGGGCCGCTTTAACTGACAATTGCTTGGTCATGCGACACTGTACCCAAAATGTATGTCCTTTTTGTCCCAGAAATAGAGCTTTCTTTTGGTGGTATTTGATCACCTCTGCGTTTTTTATTTTTGCGCTATAAACAAAAAAAGGCCGTCAATTTAAAAAAAAAATTTTTTTAACTTTTTGCTATAACAAATATCCCAATAAAAAAAAATAAAACATTCTTCATCAGTTTAGGTCAATATGTATTCTTCTACATATTTTTGGTAAAAAAAAATGTATATTAATTGTTTGTGCAAAAGTTATAGCATCTACAAAATAAGGAATAGATTTATGGCATTTTTTTTATTTTTTTTTTATTTTTTACATTGCAGTGGACAGATTGGACACTTTGACACTTTTTTGGGACCAGTAACATTTATACAACGATCAGAGCTAAAAATAGCCACTGATTACTGTATAAATGTCCCTGGCAGGGAAGGGGTTAACACTAGGGGGCGATCAAGGGTTTAACTGTGTTCCCTGGCGGTGTTCTAACTGTAGGGAGGATGGGCTACCTAGGACAACACAGAGATCGCTGTTCCCAATGACTGGGAACAGAAGATCTTAACATTTCACTAGGCAGAATGGGGAATTGCCTTGTTTACATAGGCAATTCCCCGTTCTGCCTCTGTACACTGCGTTTGCGGGTCGCCGGTGGGCATCGAGTCCACGGAACCCACGGGCACGCTCCCGCTAGCCTCCCTGCCTAGACCGATGTTCACCTACGCAGGAGAGTCAACCTGCCTCAGTATAATGATGGCGGCTGGTCGGCAAGAGGTTAAAGAAGAATTATAAAAATAATAAAAATTTGTTAAACCCACAAGTTTTTTTTTTTACAACAATTATTACAGCAATATAGAGATTGAATGGAAGGTTTAGCACTGGGAAACTCTTTTTGAAATATAAATAAGGCATTTTATATACAACTATATAGATCAGACGAAAATGGGGGACAAATGAGGAGGAAAGATGGATAGAGGGACTTTGTTCCAAATCAGGGACAGTCCCTCAAAATCAGGGACAGCTGGGAGCTATGGCATACTCTAATGTCTTATCACACAGAAAGATAATCTATATGATTTCCTTGTGACAATATCCTTTATGTTATGAACTTGCAAAAGAAAAAAAAATGAATATAACTTAAACAAGTCTGAACAGCATACTTTTAAATGAATACCTATGTGTACATAACATCCAAGTAAACACTGCAGGCACAGAGGAAACTGCTTTTAAAGGTGAATGACTAATTAGCAGTTTGGTCAAGCTGCTTTGTGTCATGGTTAACATCCTAATTTCATAAAGTTAGCATAGGTTTGAGATCTGGCATGCATCATATCCTTCCTGAAAGACAATGGTTCCTGCAAATGCAGTTTTGCTTTTAAAGAGAAAGAAAAGATGCCTCTATGACTCATGTTAAATTGTTAGTGAACTTGTCATATTAGATTTAGGGAAAAAAAAAGAATTGTCTGTTCTGCAGTTACAAGAAAAAATGATTATTTGCAAACGTCTGAATGAAATTCCTCACTGGGGAAATGTCAAGGAGGACTGCTAGCTGCTCAAAAGATATAAGCACATGTGAGTAAGATAGTGTATACTGGTAGAATAGTCGCAATTCTAAGGTGCAACAAATAACATAAAGTGTGTTGTGGATATTAAAGTTTTAAGTTTAAAAGTGTACAATAGGAATGAGCAACATTTAAAATTTTAATTCCCTCCAAATTTTGGTAAAAAATGCAGAAATGTTGGTTTTGCCATATTTAAGTCAAAAGGGAGAGGGTAGTTTTTAAAGACACACTCACTGCGGTGGTAAGCCATGCTACCCTATCTCTCCTTACAGGGCTCTGCTGTCCTCACTTGCCCTCACGTGAAAGCTGGAATCAAGGCCAGTGAAACTGGGAGACAGCACTGGAGAAGTAACATAGAAGTGTCTAGGGATGGTCGGGGATAGGACAGGTGGTGGGGCATTTTTACCTTAACCGATTGTTGGCTGCCCTATAGCTTTACTGCTACAGGGCACCCACTCTATGCAGAATCACATAGATAGACATGATTTGTGAAATGTGTTCTTATACTTGTAGTAAACTTTTTGTTATTTTTATACTATCTATGTATTTGACCTCTTTGTACCAGTAAAGTCCAAATTTGAATCTCTTTAAATATATTATACTGTAAGGATGTGGTACACCATTTACAGCCATATTTCTTATAATAAAAAGCTTACCTGTTGGCAAAATGAATATCTCCTAAATGGTGCACGTTTAGGAGATATTCATTTTGCCAACAGGTAAGCTTTTTATTATAAGAAATATGGCTGTAAATGGTATATTTGATCTTTTGGCAGCCAGTGACATTACCGGCGCATGCGCTTTGAAGGACCGGCATTCCTTTGGAACACTGTGCTGTTGTCGTGACTCCCACGTGCATGTTGCTGGAGCCTACGAACCCAGAATAAAGACAAAGACAAGACAAATGGATAGATTGAGCTGACAACACTGTAGTACATAGAACAATTTATTGGTGACTGGTAACAAAGGAGTGACTTTATTGTTACTCCTTTGTAACTAGTCTTCAATAAATTTTTATACGAACTACAGTGTTGTCGGCTGAAAAAAAAACATTTGTCTTGTTCTGGTGTGTAAGGACACACTGAGCCCAGGCACCTGTGTGTAGATCTTGCAATCAGATTGGGTGTTCCTCGTGTGCGCTGCTCCTCTTAAGCCTCGTAAACATGACCGGATTGTTGGCCAACAAAACCGTGGACTTTTGGACTTTTGTCCGAACATTATGAGCCGTTCGCGCCAAAATCGTGTGGCGCTCACGGCCCACAATCCACTGCGATGGCGCAGTGCATTGCTGGCTCATGATTGGCCAAGCATGCACTGTGACCCCGCATGCTTGGCCAATCACAGCGCCGGCAGCGAGGAGAGCCATGATTGGCCACAGGCAGGATGCCTGTGGCCAATCATAGCTCAGGCTGTATAGTACACGCCCCACACTATATAAGGCCGCCAGCGCGGCGGCCTTGTGTAGTGTGTTGGCGTCTGAAGCAGTTAGTGGGTGTTCTGTGTACCTTCAACACAGTATACACCGATCGTTATCGGCCGATTTTTCGATCTTGTTCTTCTGTAGTGGTTGTTGTCTGCGTGCCCTGACCGCAGTATACACCGCTATATTCACCTATATAGCTAGCGATATATCTATCTTTTATAATAGAGCTTGCAGTCAGTGTTAGGAGCTTGTGCGCGCTGTCTGCGTGCTCTGTACCCAGTACACACCGCTATATCCACCTACATAGCTCTTCTCTATTTGAGCCATCTGCCATCTGCAGGAGTTATTGGAAGTTGTGTGTGCCTCCAGCACAGCACAGTATACATCTGTATTTACCCTTTATTGCTGGTGTTCTATAATAAAGGCATCTGCAGGAGTTAGTGGGTGTTGTGTGCCTCCAGCACAATATACACCTGTATCTACCCTTTATTGCTGTTCTCTAATAGAGCCATCTGCAGGGCTTAGTGGGTGTTGTGTGCCTCCAGTACAGTATACCCCTTTATCTACCCTTTATTGCTGGTGTTCTATAATAAAGGCATCTGCAGAAGTTAGTGGGTGTTGTGTGCCTCCAGCACAATATACACTACCCAACTGCTGTTTTACCCAACTCCCTTCAGGCCATTACCATGTCTGAAAGGCCAGCAAGGAGAGGCAGACAGGCGCGAGCCGATAAAAGAGGGCAAGCAGGCTCTGTGTCTAGAGACAACAGTGCTGGTCGTGGACGCGGTGCATTGTCATCAGCACGTGGCCATGGGACACGCTTTTCCTTCTTTTCGGCAGCTGGACATGTTGAGCTGCACCATGCCAACGACTTGGTAGAGTGGATGACCAAGCCCTCTTCATCCTACTCATCCTATCTTACCCAGTCTCAGGGTACTAGCAAAGCAGCTGCCAACGCATCGTCTTTCCTCGTCTCAATGTCATCATCAGTGACTCCTTCCCTAGACCCACCACGTCCTCCTGAGGAGTCTCCTGGACTCTTTGAGCACAGTGTTGGGTACATGCTCCAGGAGAATGCCCAGTGTTTTGTAGGCTCTGATGATGACACTCAGCTAGAGGAAGGCAGTAGCGTGAATGCAGAGAGAGGGGATGCTCAAGAAGGACAGCAATCTGGCAGTCATGTTCCACAAGCTGCAGCATACTGCCAGGTTTGCTACAGCGATGAAGAGGGAGGGGATGATGAGGGCACTGACTCCACGTGGGTGCCTGGTAGGAGAGAGGAGGAAGAGGAGGCACATGTCCAACGAGGCAGGATGCCCTCCGGGGGCCAGCTTAGGGGCAGCACACCGACTGAATCACACCTCAGAGCTCCGCCTGTGCAGGGCGCTGCCTCTGCGCGCTATTCTAAAAGTTCTTTGGTGTGGGCCTTTTTTGAGACGAGTGCATCAGATCGTACCGCTGCTATTTGCAACATATGTCTCAAGCGTATCTCGCGTGGCCAAAACATCAGCCGCTTGGGCACCACATGCTTGACCAGACATATGTTGACCTGCCATGCAGCTTGTTGGCAAGCGTACCTCAAAGACCCACACCAAAGAACAAAGCGGACCTCTCCTTGCTCCTCATCAGCTGGCATTTCCAACCCCACTAGACCTTCAGTCCTCTCTGAAACCTGCTCTGAGAGGAATGAAGGTGTAGAATTAGGTGTGTCACAGCCAAGTGCTTCCGGGCACTCTGCTAGCAGTACACCCACGTCCGATTATAGCAGGCAAATGTCCCTGTCCCAGCTGCTGGACCAGCGAAAGAAGTTCACTCCCAGTCATCCACATGCCCAGCGGTTGAATGCTAGCTTGGCTAAATTGCTAGCACTTCAACTGCTGCCTTTTCAGTTGGTAGACTCGGCCCCCTTCCATGAGTTTGTACAATGTGCGGTTCCTCAGTGGCAGGTCCCCAAACGCCACTTTTTCTCACGGAAGGCGATTCCGGCTCTCTACCGGCATGTGGAAGGCAATGTCTTTGCCTCGCTGGACAGGGCGGTCAGTGGTAAGGTGCATATTACCGCTGACTCATGGTCCAGCAGGCATGGACAGGGAGGTTACCTGTCTTTCACGGCCCATTGGGGCACTCTTCTGGCAGCTGGGAAGGATGCAGGACAAGGTGCAGTAGTGTTGGAGGTTGTCCCGCCACCACGCCTCCAAAATGCTACTATTGGTTGTGACACACCTCTCTCCTCCACCCCCTCCTCTTCTTCTTCCTCCATGGCCTCTTCCAGTGCTCTGTCCTCAGAACCAGCGGTGCTCCGTAGGCGTTCCAGGGGCTACGCAAGTACGCAGGCAAAACGATGCCATGCCGTGCTTGCGCTGGTTTGTTTGGGGAACAGGAGTCACACACTGGGGCAGATGTTTTGTCAGCTCTGCAGGGGCAGGCCGAGAGGTGGTTGATGCCACGCCAGCTTAAGCCAGGAATGGTGGTTTGCGACAATGGCACCAACCTCCTCTCCGCCCTCCGACAGGGACAACTGACCCATGTGCCCTGTGTAGCTCACGTCCTTAACCTGGTGGTGCAGCGGTTCTTGGATCATTTAAGGCCTGTGCTCGGCTGGCTGAGCTCCAAAAGGAGTTGAACCTGCCCAAGAACCGCCTTATATGTGACATGCCCACCAGGTGGAACTCAACGTTGGCCATGTTGCAGCGGCTGCACACGCAGCAGAGGGCCATCAATGAGTACCTGTGCGACTACGGCACCAGGACAGGGTCAGGGGAGCTCGGTTTTTTCTCACCACACCAGTGGGGCATGATCAGGGATGCATGCACTGTCCTGTCACCGTTTGAGGAGGCCACAAGGATGGTGAGCAGTGACAGTGCATGCATCAGTGACAATGTACCTCTTGTCCACCTCTTGGAGCATACGCTGCGTGGAATAATGGACAGGGCACTTGAGGCAGAACAGAGGCAGGAAGAGGAGGACTTCCTTGACTCTCAAGGCCCCCTTTATCCAGACAGTGTTCCTGCTGTGCCACCCATCACACAGGAAGAGGAGGAGGAGGATGATTGTGTCAGCATGGAGGTGGAGGCTGGCACTCAGCATCAGCAGCAGCAGCAGTCTTGTAGGGATGATTTACAGTCCCAAGAAACCCGTGGACTTGTACGTGGCTGGGAGGAGGTAGCTGTGGATCATGTTGTCCTTAGTGACCCAGAGGACTCCGGACCGAATGCCTCAGCTAACCTACGCTGCATGGCCTCCCTGATCCTGCAAAGCCTGCGGAAGGATCCTCGTATTCTTCGGATCAAGGAGAGGGACCATTACTGGCTGGCCACTCTCCTTGATCCACGGTACAAGGGTAAGGTTGCCGACCTTATCTTGCCATCGCAGAGGGAGCAGAGGATGAGACATCTCCGGGAGGCCTTGCAGAAAGGTCTGTGCAACGCGTTCCCAGAGACTGGGAGGTTACAAACTCCTGGTCCTGGACAACGTGTTGCTGAGGCATCGGTCAGAAGGAGCGGTGGAGAAGGTGGCCGTCTGACTGATGCTTTCAGACACATTTTTAGTCCAGTTCAGCCCCAAGGTATGTTCCAGCAACCATCGCCAGCTTCTGATTTACATGGTGCAGGAATACCTAGGGGCAAGGTCAGACTTGGAAACCTTTCCCACCGAAAATCCTCTGGCTTACTGGGTCTTGAGGATGGATCACTGGCCAGAGCTTGCACAATATGCAATTGAGCTACTGGCCTGTCCTGCATCCAGCGTTCTTTCGGAACGCACCTTCAGTGCTGCTGGTGGCTTTGTTACCGATCACAGGGTGCGCCTGTCCACCGAATCAGTTGATCGACTGACCTTCATCAAGATGAATCAGTCTTGGATAACCCACAGCTATCAAGCACCTGAAGCTGATGTAACCAAATAATGTTTTTTGAAATATCACATCCCTTCAAGACTGCCTATGCTGATGCTGAGTGACTGTCCTATTATGTTGATTGTCTATCCTCTTCCTCCTCCGCTGATATGTTGGAAGAACATTTCTGGTTCTGGGTGATGCCATCAGCCCAATTTTTCTGCCCCTGTTTAACAGGGGCGTTTAATCACAATTTTTGATGCAATGCTTTGCAGCAGGGCTAATTCCTGCAATAAAACTAGAGTATATGGGAGAGGTTGCAGTGTCGTGGCACCAGCACCAGTGCCTAAGGCCCAATTTTTCTGCCCCTGTTTAACAGGGACATGTAATTACAATTCTTGATATAATATTTCACAGGAGGGCCCGTTCCTGTGCCCACCCAGAGTAACTGTGAGGACTTATAGTGTTGTGGCACCAGCACCACAACCACCAAAGGTAAATTTTTCTACCACTGTTCAACAATGGCATGTAATTACAATTCTTGATATAATCGTTCACAGCAGGGCGCTCCAGCGCCCACCAAGAGTCACTTTGAGGGCTTACAATGTTGTGGCAAAACCAACACCTTGTTCCGCCATTTCTGCAGAGCATATAGGGCAGGCCCCTACTTTCAAACATCCAACTTACAAACATCTCCTACTTGCAAACGGAAGGAGACAACAGCAAGTGAGATGAAAAAAGATGTACGACAAAATAAATTATACAGGGGTGATAACCCTTCCCTATGTTTTACAAAAAGCTTAAAAATAGTTTTTTTGACTGGAGCTTCACTTTAAAAATGTACCAGTTGAAAATTACAAACAGATTCAACTTAACACAACAAACCTACACAGTCCCTGTCTTGTTTGCACCGCCTGTATACTGCTGTTCTGAGTATATAGGGCCTGGGGGCCACACGCATTTCCTTTTTTTAATATGGGTACGGGGTTCCCCATAATATGCGTACAAGACCCAAAGGGGCTGGTAATGGGCAGGGAGGGCTATCCATGCCATTTTTCTCAATGATTTTCAACCATATTGCAGGAACCAGATATAACATTAAAACCGCAAGCAGTTTTAAATGATGTTATTTCCGTTTAATGTCATTTTGTGCAGGGACTGTTCTAAACACGGGAAACACGTGGCACTTAACAGGCATACTACAGACACCCCCCAGGCACGATATTTAAATGAATATTTCACTTTTTTTTTCACTTTAATCGTCATTAAAATCAGTGCTCCCGCCAAAACGGCCATTTTTAAAAACATTTTAGGCATTGACCCATGTCCCCTGGGGCAGGAGCCAGGTCCCCAAACCCTTTTTAGGACAGTATCTTGCATATTAGCCGTTAAAATTAGCACTTTTCATTTCGAACGTTCGAGTCCCATAGACTTCAATGGGGTTCTAAAGTTCGTACGAATTTGGGGTCCGTTCGAAAGTTCTGGTGCGAACCGAACCGGGGGGTGTTCGGCTCATCCCTAGTTCTCCGTGAGTCCTTTGTAGTTTGAGTGATTTTCCTTTTTAATTACTTTTAATTTTGAGCGTTCGAGTCCCATAGACTTCAATGGGGTTCTAAAGTTCGTACGAATTTTGGGTCTGTTCGAAAGTTCTGGTGCCAACCGAATCGGGGGGGGGGGGGTGTTCGGCTCATCCCTACACACGACACACAATTGTTGGCCAGCAATCACAAACTTAGTGACGTACTACATGGTTTTTCAGCTCTTTAGTGTCACCCTTTGGGCTCCTTCTGCTAATTCTGTGTTAGTAGAAGTTTGGTGAGTGTTGATTCACACTTTTCATTTCACGCTTTTCATTTCACGCTTTTCATTTAGCTCTTTTCAGTTTGCGCTTTTCATTTTGCGCTTTTCATTCAGTGCTTTTTCAGTTCACTCTTTTTATTTTGCACTTTTCATTTAGTGCTTTTCAGTTTGCGCTTTTCATTTTGTGCTTTTCAGTTTGTTTCTGAATGGCCGTTCATCAACCAGACATGTTGCGGAATCAGAGGAGATAACGTGTTATTTATTATTGGCCTTGGAGTTATTGCTTTGACCCAAGTCCAGTCCAGGAACAGGAGGAGGTTCTTGGACCAAAAATTGGTTGCTTTATTAATTGTGACCAATTATATCACATGCCTTTGCGCGGAGGCTCCAGGAGAATAACCCAGATGTTTTTTCCGAATTACCAATATGTGACGAACGCTGGTGTCAGATTCCTGCCCTCCTCGCTAACTGGCGACAAAGGACCGGCCAACCTCACACCACGCTGTCACTTACAATGACAAGTAACAATGCCACACTCAGCTGCACCCAGCACAAAGATTTTCCAGCTTGCGGGACCACAATCTAGGTGCAGGCAGCCTGAGAGCGATTGTCACTGGGCTAATTACACAATTAACCCTTTAACTGCCACCACCCCCGTTTAAGGACAGAGCCGGGGGGACTCGTAATTTTAGCAATACCAATTATAATAAGCGCCTGCAACACACACTGCCACCACAGACAGGTCTGCTCAGCGCCTTACTCTATCACAGTAGCGCCCTTTTAAGAGACAGGTTCGTTTATAGTTTGCATCAAGAGCTTTAAAGACAAGGTTAACACTTTTCAACATAAGGATTTATTATGAAAAGGTCAAGGTTGGTGCGAATAAAACATTTACAGAAAAAGGATGTTTCAAAAAATAAAGACAATTATCCCCTGCTTTCACCAACTCTTGGCATTGTCGACCCCCTATATTAAGAAGCAGGACACATGCATGCGGCTCTTTTTTTATTTTTTGGTTGAATAATAATGATTTGATTTGTTATATTTTCTATATTTTTGGATGCACAAAATGCACTTTTTGGTTAAGTTGTATTGGCAGATAGCATGTCTAATTTTATTTGTTTTCTTTTTTTAATGCACAATAAAAAAAATGTGGAGAATAATACCTGGCTATGTGTTTTACTTCAAATGACAGGTTGGGAGTAAGCAGTTACGTTTAAAAAAAAAAAAAATTTGGAGTGCGCATGCGCGAGAGTTCCAAGATGGCCGCGTAAGCCGGGAGCTCCGCGCCACGGCGTCTCTCCAGCACTGCTAGCGGGCCACCCAGCCAAGCTACTGTTTCCACGCGCCGTGCATCGGACCCTACATACCTTGGGGATCACCCGGAGACCGAATCGTCGATCCGGAACGAGCGTAAGCCTTGTGGAGGCCGAATCCCGTTTCCGCGGGGTGTACCAAGATGGCCGCCGGACTGTAAGCGCTCGTGCTGTGAAGTTCTCCCCGCACCAAAGAGCTCAGAAACTGCATCCAAAGGTAATCCTCAATCCCTTCCACCATACCTTGTATGCTTAAAACGAGGGCCAGGAGGAACTTACACGGGGAGTTTAACTCCACCACACCGTCAGGGAGTCACAAGATGGCCACCAAGGTGACCACCGCCACTCAGCCCCCACCTCAACACCTAGAGCTGACTCCAGACCACAGATCAGTCATAGCTCCGGCTATCCTTCACTTCACAGCAGGACCTCACAGCATGGGGACCCCCTCACCCACCTCTACAGAATCGCTACTCAATCAAGCTTTTGGTGACCAGGCCCTCTCCCCGGCGGCCCCCCCTGCTTCACCCACCCCCGGCCCTCAGGGCCCAGTTACACATATGACTCAGTCATCCATGGAAGAACTATTCCTCAAGTTCTCAACACTCCTAGATAGGGGTCTGGCGGCTAACGCTGCAGCCATCACGGGCGAAATCAGGGCGGATTTGCAAAACATAGGATCCAGGATGGATGCTATGGAAGACAAAATTGAGCAAACAGTAGCCATCTCCCATCAAAACACCGGGCTTATTCAAACTCTGCAAGATCAATTAGAGACAGCATTCTCACGCATTGACGACCTGGAAAATAGATCCAGGAGACTGAACTTTAGAATTAGAGGCTTACCAGAATCCATTACAGATGTTTCCACGGCAACACAAGACTTGATCCGAGCTCTAGTCCCCAATATACCAGCAGCCCGCCTGGAACTAGACAGAGTCCACAGAGCTATGGGACCCCCCAGGAAGGATGGGTCTCCCAGAGACGTCATTGCTAAACCTCTATACTATGCTGTAAAGGAAGAGGTGATGAAACAAGCCAGAACCCTACCGCAGATCTCATGTCAAGGACACCCTGTGCAAATATTTGCGGACATTTCCCCGGCTACCATCCAGAAGAGAAGAGCCCTGAAGCCGCTCCTGACAGCCATGGCCCAAAAGGACATCAAATATAAATGGGCCTTCCCATTTGCGGTTCGATTTTCACTTAAAGACCGGTCTTATTCCTTCTCTACCTTCGACGCAGGTGAAAAATTACTCCTGAAATTAAACATCATAGCCCAGGAAATGGAAATGGAGACTGCCGCTCCAACCTCCACTTCCAACAAACGCCCTCCACCTACCGGATCTCCCAATCCACTCTGGAGCAAAACCAAATCCCGAAGATCTTCCAATCACGGCCCCCCCTGACTCATCCAAGACTTTCCAAGCGGTTCTCAGAAAGGATTCCACTCCTGGAAGAAAATTTTCCCTGAACCTTGAAGACTGAAAGGTCCACCAGTCCTCCCTCAATGGAGGCACTGACGTCTCCTGTGTTCCCCTCAAACCCCTTTTTTTTTTCTTTTTTTTCTCTTTTTTCTTTTTCCTTTTTTGTACGCTATTGTGGTGCACCAGACTATAGTAATTGAGGCTTAAAGCCTCTCGGGTGG
Organism: Lithobates pipiens; assembly: GCF_037356315.1. Lineage (NCBI taxonomy): Eukaryota > Metazoa > Chordata > Amphibia > Anura > Ranidae > Lithobates > Lithobates pipiens. The sequence goes on from NW_027507758.1 coordinate 162,311,615, forward strand.
CTCTTTACGTGTTATTTTATACACACCTGCTGGCAAGCGCATGGTTGTTTTTTCACTTGGTTTTTTCCAGCGGGTTAAGAAGTGCTGGGGCGCGGCGTGAGCCACATGCGCCTCCTCCTACCTTCTCGACCATATCGATGGTCGGTGAGGTTGGAAGACCAACCCCAGGGTTGGCATTATTTCTTTTTTCTACGTATCTCATACTTGTCTGTGAGATGTTCGTGGTTCTCCTACTTCCCCTCCTGCTCTTCTGTACACCAGGGGGGGATGTTTCCTCTTCCTTTTCTTCTTACTTCTTCTATACAACTCCCTCTCTTCCCTCACCCTTTCCAGAGCGTCACTCACTTGTATTTTCTTTTTCAGACTTGAAGGAATTTGGCAACATCACAATGGTTCTCACATTACACCAACGTACTCAATTTGTCCGGCTACGGTGCCCGATTTGGCACCTTGGGAGGGTGAGTGATATGCTGACAGGTAGTTCCCCCCACTGCGAGACCCATGGCTGACCACACACAACATACCTGGAGGGTAGCTTCGCACAATGTTCAAGGTATAAACTCTCCCCTTAAACGCAAGAAAATCTTTAACTCATATAAATCGTCCAAACTAGACGTCCTTTTGATTCAGGAAACCCACTTTCCCAGTTCGTATAACCCCTCTTTCTTACACTCCCACTACAACAAATTCTACCTAGCAAATGCAACTACCAAGACCAAGGGGGTAGCAATAGTGTTTGCTAAATCCTGCAATTTCCAATTAATATCCGAAACTAAAGATCCTGACGGCAGATATCTGCTAGTGAAAGGCACTCTAGATGGCCACCTTTACTCATTTATTTCCTACTACTCCCCTAATAAGGGTCAAACAGCCTTTTTCAGAAGACTCATCCTTCACCTTACCCCCCTTTTAGAGGGAACAGTTATACTCGGGGGAGACTCCAACGTGGCCTTTGATCAGGGGTTAGACAAAACTAGACCCCCAGGTTCCCAACTTACCCGCCCCTCTAATGAGAGCCTTAAACTGGCGAAATTAATACACGACCAGGGCCTGGCTGATGTCTGGAGAGAACTAAACCCCACCAAACGAGACTATACTCACTTCTCACACCCCCATAATTCGTACGCCAGAATTGACCACCTGTTAGTGAAATCTTCAGTTATCCCGGCCATAACTCATTCAAAAATTATTGACTCCTCCCTTTCGGACCACTCTTTAGTTGTCATGACCATCCGGTCACAATACAATAGAGCGGGCCAGAAGCAATGGAGGCTGAACGAGTCCATACTATCAGACCCTGTCCGAGTCTCTGCGCTCTCTGACTCCCTAAAGGAATACTTTAAATTTAACGACGGAAATGATGTTTCAGCGGAAACGCTTTGGGCGGCTCATAAAGCCTTTATAAGGGGAGAACTTATCAGATTGTCATCAGCCATTAAAAAGGAGAGAGAGGCAGCAATCAAAAAACTAGAGAACGACTACGTGTCCCTAAAAACCAGGCACAAACTAGACCCGTCCCTTAATTTACTCCCTCAATTGGACAGGGCCAGGCTCGAACTGAACCTAGCTCTGACAGCTAAAGCCGAAAAACAAATGAGATGGTCTCAAAATAGATTCTATACACAAGGTGATAAGATGGACTCTATGTTGGCCAATAAATTATCCCCCAGACTCAAAACACAGGCTATTCCAAAGATTATAATCCCTGGACATGGTCCCTCAGCTAACCCTACAAAGATACTGGGGGAATTCGCAGAATTTTACAATAAACTTTACTCTCCATCCCCAGCCCCTGCTGATCACTCTATAGACGCTTTCCTAAATGACCTTCCTATCCCACAACTATCCTCGAGCCATAGAGACAGCCTAGAAGCCCCTTTTACAACGGCAGAAGTTTTAGCAGCAATTAAAACCTTAAAACCGGGATCGGCCCCTGGCCCGGATGGCCTGTCCAATCCTTATTACAAAAAGTTTGCCGAAACCTTAGCACCTTACCTCTCTAAATTCTTCAACTACGCCTCGAAGGGAAACCCACTTGATCCCCACCTAAATGCAGCACTTATAACTGTCATTCCAAAACCTGATAAAAACCCAGAAGAGGTTGGAAATTACCGCCCAATCTCTTTAATTAACTGTGACATTAAAATACTAACCAAAATCCTCGCCTCCAGGTTGGCAGAATTCATTAATGTGTATATACACAAGGATCAGGTGGGTTTCATTCCTGGTAGACAAGGCCCAGACCAGATAAGAAGAACCATAGATATTATGTCCATTCTCCAAACAAACTGGGCGGGTGGACCCCAACAATCGGGTATGCTTCTCTCGCTTGACCTACAGAAGGCCTTTGACTCGGTCTCCTGGCCTTATATATTCGCTATCCTCCGCAAATGGGGCTTTGGGCAACGCTTTACTGGCTTAATACAGGCCCTATACTCAACCCCTACAGCGAGAATCCGCATCCAGGGCTTCTACTCCAAACCCATTCCCATAAGACAAGGAACTAGGCAAGGATGCCCATTGTCCCCTTTAATTTTTGCGATGGCAATCGAGACCCTCGCTATAGCTATTAGACAAAACCAAGACATAAAAGGGGTGGTATGCGGTTCTCGTGTCCACAAGTGTGCCCTATTTGCGGATGATATCATGCTCTACATCACTTCTCCCATAACTTCCTTACCCAATTTAAACGCTATACTAGAATCCTTCTCCAAGATGTCGGGTCTTCAAGTGAACTACAGTAAATCCCAGGCTCTCAACGTCTCTCTAACTCCCCCCACTGTCGAACTGTTAAAGCAGAACTTCAATTTCCAATGGAGCGAATCCTCCATCAGATACCTAGGTATAAACCTCACAGCTAAGGTGGAGACTTTATACAGTCATAATTATCCCCGGATGTATCGTACTCTAGAAGCAGATTTACAAAATTGGTCCCATCTGCCCATATCATGGCTAGGTAGGATACACGCTATCAAAATGACTCTATTACCCAGATTACTTTATTTGTTTAGATCCCTTCCAATCCCCATTCGTAGGGTTCACCTCTCAAACTTCCAAAACAAAATCCTAAAATTCATTTGGGGTAGGAAAGGCTATAGACTAACCCGCAATACCCTCTTCGCTCACAGGAAGAAGGGTGGTTTAGGCCTCCCACTTCTATTCCGTTATTACCAAGCAGCTAGGCTAACACAGTTATCCGTAATTTACTCAAAATACGAGAAGCCAGACTGGATCCATATTGAGAATCAGGCTGTCCCCACTTTTACCCTCGACTTTTTACTATGGACCCCTCAGAAAAATAGACCCGCTATCTTGTCCCCTACTCTCTCCCACTCATTTAAACTATGGGATTCCCTGCGCTACTCTACCTCCTTGGTCTCAGCAATTAAACCTTTAACTCATATTTTCAATAATCCTCGCTTCCCTCCAGGTTACAATGTACTTGCCTTCAAATGGTGGGTTGATAAGGGTCTCTACAGGATAGGACACTTTTTCACAGCCACAGGACCTATTACCTTGCAATTTTGTATCAAGAAATTAAGCCTGCCTAAGACCGAAATTTTTCGGTTCCATCAAATTCAACATTTTCTACACTCCCTTTGCAAAGGGGAATCAAACCCCCCGCTCTTTACAGAATACGAACTTTGGTGCGGTCAAGCCATGGACCAGAAGGGGGGGATTTCCTTAGTCTACACGTCTCTCACCACCCCCAAAACAAAGGCGCCCTATATGGTCGCCTGGGAAACTGATTTCTCATTCCAATGGTCCTTGGATAAATGGCACTCAATAGGGGCTAGATCCTTTCGGGGTCTGCTCAATACAAACCTTATGGAAGCAGGGACAAAAGTACTAACCAGATGGTACTATACGCCAGCCAGAGTTGCACACATGTTCCCAACAGCCAGTCCGCTCTGCTTCCGGGGCTGCATGCTTACGGGGACGATGTCACACATTTGGTGGGAATGCCCAAGAATCCGCCCCTTCTGGAAGAAAGTATTTAACCTGATTGAAAGATTGATTGGTGCCAAAGTCCCCAGAGTTCCCACGGTGGCTCTCCTTAATGATCCAATTCCCCACCTCTCTAAACCCGCCTGCAGGTTGACCCAATTTGTGCTGCTGGGAGCCAAAATCTCCATAGCCAAGAATTGGAAGAAAACAGGGGTCTCTCTCACACTAGTTAAGAATAAGATCTCCTGGATCATGTCTCAGGAGAGGATTGCTAGTATGTTGGAGGACACATCTGATAGGTTTGTAGCCACCTGGGAACCCTGGGCCCGAATAATGGGCCTGACCAACTTCCCATATGTATGAACTGCTCTTAATAATCTTGACGCAAGTAGTGACGCTCTCTCCACCCCTTCCCCCCTCTATCTCCCTCCTCTTTCTTTGTCTTTATCTTTCCCTTTTCTTTCCTCTTGTTCGCATATGTTCTCTTGGTTTCCATACTATGGACTTAAGCTAGTCCGGAAAGGTATAAAAGTTTGTATAAATGTTGCCTAGGCACTGTTTGTTGGTTGACATAAAGAATCTGATGCAATGTGCTCTGATTTGCTTCTCCCAACAGAGGACCCTCAGTTAGGCCTAGAGGCTGACCGTCTGGTAAAACAGGAGTTTTCTGGTATTTGATTGACAACTCCCTTTCATTTCTCCCCTCTTATGTTCATATTTTGTGGGCGCCTATTGCCCTCGACACAGCGTGTTCCCAATTGGGGTGTCGGGGGTACTGGGTGGCATCTGGTCCATATTTCCTAGGTTTCCCTCAATTGTCATGTCATTCCGTTCCAGACAAAAAGATCTCCTCTCACTTTCATCTCATTTGTTGTTAATAATACTAATGCCTTACAATTCGCAATGTGTATTCTCCGGCTTATGCTGTTAGCCTGTACTTTCTTACTTGTTTTCCATGTTCTTCATATATATGTGAGACGACATGTTGTCGTGCTCTATTGTATGGATTATATTTTTCCTTTGAAACAAATAAAAAATTTTGAAAGTAAAAAAATAAAATTTTAAATTAACACCAACATAGTTGTATCTTTGATCTTAAAAACTACGGGATAATGGTGTTGTGGCAACCCCCCACCCCCCCCCCCCCCTCCAAAAAAAAGCATAATAACATAATAATATTGTTTTTGATATCATTAGAAAAAAAAGCCTTTGAAAATGTGTTTGCAATAACTCCATCAGTATCACCAGCAAAGCAGTTTCATTATTATCCCATTAAAGAAGAGAAATGTGCTCTACATTTCTAGAATTCATAATTTGCCACGTCACAAATGTTAAATCTCCATTGCGAACGCTAGTTTACAAGACTGACTGATTCTGGCTCATCCTTGCTTCCAAGCATGCATGTTTGTACTTTTGACTTTTGTCCGATGGACTTGTGTACACACGCTCGGAAAATCCAACAACAAACATTTGTCCGTGGAAAATTTTAAAACCTGCTATCCAACATTTGTCCGCGAAAAATCAGATAACAATTGTCCGATGGAGCATACACACGGTCAGATTTTCCACCAACAGCCTGTCATCACACATTTCCCGTCGAAAAGTCTGATTGTGTGTATGAGGCTTAAGACTTCATATTAATGACATGCGTAAGCAATTAAAATTTTCTATTAAAGATTCATTTGGTAGTTAACATGTACTTGCTCCTTGGCCCATATAACTTTTTTTTCAGATATTTCACTTGTTTTTATTGCAACACTTTCCTTCTAAGTAATAAATCACCCTCACACAAACCAGAAAGAGTTTTTTTCTAGGAAAACTAGCCCATAAAATGGGTATTAACCAGTTGCCGACCGCCGCACGACGATGTACGTCGACAGCATGGCACGGGCAGGCATATTGGCGTACATGTACGTCCCTTGCCTCCCGCGGGTCGGGGGCCCGATCGGGCCCCCGCCCGGTGCCTGCGGCGGTCGGTTTTCGTCCGGGAGCGATCCGGGACGAGGGGGCGGCCATTCATTCATGGCCACCCCCTCGCGATCGCTCCCGACGAATAGGAATCCCCCGTGACATCACTTCCTCTCCTGTAATGTAAACACAGGAGAGGAAGTGATGTATTCTCTCCTCCGTGTCGGTATTTTTCATTCCGACACGGAGGAGAGCGGATCGGTGAGTTGCACCAACACTCTACACACACAGTAGAACATGCCAGGCACACTCACACCCCCCCGATCACCCCCCCAATTACCCCTGCCCCCCAGTCACAGTGACACCAATGTCATTTTTTTTTTTTTTTGCATTGGTGTCATTTGTGACTGTAATAACTGTTAGGGCAGTTAGGGTTAGCCCCCTTTAGTTCTAATGTACCCCCTAACCCCCCCAATAAAGGTTTAACCCCGTGATCACCCCCCGTCGCCAGTGTCACTAAGGCTGGGTTCACATTGCAGCGGTTTATGAGAACGAATGTGATTCGCACCGCACTGCAGTGCAAATCACATCCGATCTCTGTGCGATTCGAGTTCAGCCATTCGCCGCACCCGCCACACCCGCCGCACCCGCCGCAAATTCGCACGGGACCCTTTTTTTGGCCCGCAGCAGAATCGGATCGCATGGGTGTTCACACCATGCGATCCGAGTTTGCAGATCGCACTGCGATATGCGAACTGATCTGGGGGTGTCAGTAACATTTCACTGACACTCCCAGCAGTCCGCATAGGGCAGTGTGAACTGCCGCCGGGAGGCATGCGATGCGGGAACCCGCCGCGGATTCGCGGCGTTTCCGCATCGCTCCAGTGTGAACCCAGCCTAATAAGCGATCATTTTTCTGATCGCCGTATTAGTGTCACAGGTGACGCTAGTTAGGCAGGTAGGTATTTAGGTTCGCCGCAGCTTTTTATAGCGCCAGGGACCCCCATATACTACCGCATAAAGCCCCCTGATTGCCCCCTAGTTAACCCTTTCACCAGTGATCACCATATAACTGTTACAGGTGACGCTGGTTGGTTAGTTATTTTTTTATAGTTTCAGGGCACCCGCCATTTATTACCTAATAAAGGTTTAACCCCCTGATCACCCGGCGGGTGTCATTTGTGACTAATAACTGTTAGGGCAGTTAGGGTTAGCCCCCTTTAGTTCTAAGGTACCCCCCTAACCCCCCCAATAAAGGTTTAACCCCGTGATCACCCCCCGTCGCCAGTGTCACTAAGGCTGGGTTCACATTGCAGCGGTTTATGAGAACAGATGTGATTCGCACCGCACTGCAGTGCAAATCACATCCGATCTCTGTGCGATTCGAGTTCAGCTATACAGATAGTATGGCTGAATTCGTGTCGCACCCGCCGCACCCGCCGCACCCGCCGCAAACTCGCACGGGACCCTTTTTTTGGTCCGCAGCAGAATCGGATCGCATGGGTGTTCACACCATGCGATCCAAGTTTGCAGATCGCACTGCGATATGCGAACTGATCTGGGGGTGTCATTAACATTTCACTGACACTCCCAGCAGTTCGCATAGGGCAGTGTGAACTGCCGCCGGGATGCATGCGATGCGGGAACCCGCCGCGCATTCGTGGCGTTCCCGCATCGCTCCAGTGTGAACCCAGCCTAATAAGCGATCGTTTTTCTGATCGCTGTATTAGTGTCACAGGTGACGCTAGTTAGGCAGGTAGGTATTTAGGTTCGCCGCAGCTTTTTATAGCACCAGGGACCCCCATATACTACCGCATAAAGCCCCCTGATTGCCCCCTAGTTAACCCTTTCACCAGTGATCACCATATAACTGTTACAGGTGACGCTGGTTGGTTAGTTATTTTTTTATAGTTTCAGGGCACCCGCCATTTATTACCTAGTCTCACTAGTGTACCCCTAAATTTAGGGGTGTCTACTTTCCAAAATGGGGTCATTTGGGGGGGGGTTTGTGCCATCTTGGCATTTTATGGCCTTCAAAACTGTAACGCCCTTAGAAAGCCTGAAGGCGGTGCTTGGTTTTCGGGGCCCCGTACGCGGCTAGGCTCCCAAAAAGTCCCACATATGTGGTATCCCCGTACTCAGGAGAAGCAGCAGAATTTATTTTGGGGTGTCATTTCACATATGCCCATGGCATGCGTGAGCAATATATCATTTAGTGACAACTTTGTGAAAAAAAAAAAAAAAAAAAAAGTTTGTAATTTTCCCGCAACTTGTGGCAAAATATAAAATATTCCATGGACTCAACATGCCTCTCAGCAAATAGCTTGGGGTGTCTACTTTCTAAAATGGGGTCATTTGTGGGGGTTTTGTGCCATCTTGGCATTTTATGGCCTTCAAAACTGTAATAGGTAGTGAGAAGTGAACTCAAAAATTTACGCCCTTAGAAAGCCTGAAGGCGGTGCTTGGTTTTCGGGGCCCCGTACGCGGCTAGGCTCCCAAAAAGTCCCACATATGTGGTATCCCCGTACTCAGGAGAAGCAGCAGAATTTATTTTGGGGTGTCATTTCACATATGCCCATGGCATGCATGAGCAATATATCATTTAGTGACAACTTTGTGAAAAAAAAAAAAAAAAAAAAAAGTTTGTAATTTTCCCGCAACTTGTGGCAAAATATAAAATATTCCATGAACTCAACATGCCTCTCAGCAAATAGCTTGGGGTGTCTACTTTCTAAAATGGGGTCATTTGTGGGGGTTTTGTGCCATCTTGGCATTTTATGGCCTTCAAAACTGTTATAGGTAGTGAGAAGTGAACTCAAAAATTTACGCCCTTAGAAAGCCTGAAGGCGGTGCTTGGTTTTCGGGGCCCCGTACGCGGCTAGGCTCCCAAAAAGTCCCACATATGTGGTATCCCCGTACTCAGGAGAAGCAGCAGAATTTATTTTGGGGTGTCATTTCACATATGCCCATGGCATGCGTGAGCAATATATCATTTAGTGACAACTTTGTGAAAAAAAAAAAAAAAAAAAAAGTTTGTAATTTTCCCGCAACTTGTGGCAAAATATAAAATATTCCATGGACTCAACATGCCTCTCAGCAAATAGCTTGGGGTGTCTACTTTCTAAAATGGGGTCATTTGTGGGGGTTTTGTGCCATCTTGGCATTTTATGGCCTTCAAAACTGTAATAGGTAGTGAGAAGTGAACTCAAAAATTTACGCCCTTAGAAAGCCTGAAGGCGGTGCTTGGTTTTCGGGGCCCCGTACGCGGCTAGGCTCCCAAAAAGTCCCACATATGTGGTATCCCCGTACTCAGGAGAAGCAGCAGAATTTATTTTGGGGTGTCATTTCACATATGCCCATGGCATGCATGAGCAATATATCATTTAGTGACAACTTTGTGAAAAAAAAAAAAAAAAAAAAAAAGTTTGTAATTTTCCCGCAACTTGTGGCAAAATATAAAATATTCCATGAACTCAACATGCCTCTCAGCAAATAGCTTGGGGTGTCTACTTTCTAAAATGGGGTCATTTGTGGGGGTTTTGTGCCATCTTGGCATTTTATGGCCTTCAAAACTGTTATAGGTAGTGAGAAGTGAACTCAAAAATTTACGCCCTTAGAAAGCCTGAAGGCGGTGCTTGGTTTTCGGGGCCCCGTACGCGGCTAGGCTCCCAAAAAGTCCCACATATGTGGTATCCCCGTACTCAGGAGAAGCAGCAGAATTTATTTTGGGGTGTCATTTCACATATGCCCATAGCATGTGTGAGCAATATATCATTTAGTGACAACTTTGTGTAAAAAAAAAAAAAATTATCATTATTCAATCGCTTGAGGCAAAAAAATAAAATATTCAATGGGCTCAACATGCCTCTTATCAATTTCCTTAGGGGGTCTACTTTCCAAAATGGGGTCATTTGGGGGGGTTTTGTACTGCCCTGCCATTTTAGCACCTCAAGAAATGAGATAGGCAGTCGTAAACTAAAAGCTGCGTAAATTCCAGAAAACGTACCTTAGTTTGTAGATGTGACAACTTTTGCGCAAACCAATAAATATACAATTATTGACTTTTTTTTTACCAAAGACATGTGGCTGAATACATTTTGGCCTAAATGTATGACTAAAATTGAGTTTATTGGATTTTTCTAATAACAAAAAGTAGAAAATATCATTTTTTTTCAAAATTTGCGGTCTTTTTACGTTTATATCGCAAAAAATAAAAATCGCAGAGGCAATCAAATACCATCAAAAGAAAGCTCTATTTGTGGGAAGAAAAGGACGCAAATTTTGTTTGGGTACAACATTGCATGACCGCGCAATTACCAGTTAAAGCAGCGCAGTGCCAAAGTGTAAAAAGACCTCTGGTCATTTACCAGCAAAATGGTCCGGTCTGAAAGTGGTTAAAGGTATGTTGATGCTTTCTAAATGGCAGGGTGTCTTTGGCCAATTATGGCTCAGGGGGTTAAGTCCACGCCCCATTTTATGTAAGGCCACCTGCATGTTGGCCCTGTGTTGTGTGTTGCTGTTGAAAATTCCTTGTGTACGTTTTCAAATATACTTTCAGGCAGGCAGGTGATTCAGTGATCTACAGTGCATAAAATATATATACAGTCTCTAACATATATATCCACTGCTTTCTAGTCTAGCCAAGCCTATATCTGATTGTAGGCCATTGCTGGTGTACGTTTTCAAATATACTTTCAGACAGGCAGGCAGGTGATTCAGTGATCTGCAGTGCATAAAATATATATACAGTGTCATACACACATACACATATATATATATATATATATTGTGGCAGCACGCAGGTAAAGTCACCTGGTTGTATCCAGGATGGGAAATATGTATGCCCTAGATTCAGGCTTTATGCAGACTTGTACAACTAGAGGGGAAGAGTTAATGAGCCCAGCTGAAGTAAGTGGGCTCATTAAGACCTCTACAAAAAACCCCAGCATGCTTAGGGAGATGCTCCATCCTGGAACCAGTTTTGTGTGTATAGACTGGGGAGTGTGATACCTGTTCTGTGCGGTGAGTTAACGCCTGTGTGGCAAACCCCTACAACAGAGACAGGGACTGGGGCAGCACAAGGCTGCACTCAGTTGTTAGACAGGGAGTCTAAGTGTGTAATTAGAGGTCAAGCTGACCAGGATTTATTTTCATGTTTTATTTTTGATTGGCTGTTATATGTTTCACTGCATGTAGCATAAATAAACTGCATCTTTTGTTTTTTTGCACCTACAACGCTGTCTGCTGTGCCTAATTTTGTGTTGTGAACCCATCCAGGGGGTCACACACACCCGCTGCCGAGCAAACCCCCTCACAGTTGGTGGAGAATTTTGGCAGTTTTTTTTAAGGCCAGCATGGAAGAGATACTGAGACAACTGGCTCTAGCAAATGCAAATCAGCAGCAAACAAATGCAGGTTTACAAAAGAGCCTTGCAGCCCAGCAGCAGACAAATGCAACTTTTCAGCAGTGTCTGGAAGCTCAGCAACAAGCCCAGCAGCGATCTGAAGCCCGCTTCATAGACCTGTTGCAGAAGCAAGAGCAGAGTTTTCAACAGCAAATAGCGACATTAATACAGCAACGTCCGCAGATCAATGAGGCAAGTGGTTACACTAATACCGCATCCTTTGGTGTGAGCCGTTTACTGACAAAAATGACTGGAGAGGATGATCCGGAGGTGTTTTTGACCACATTTGAAAGGACTGCTGAAAGGGAAAAGTGGCTTAAGGAGCAATGGGCTGGACTGGTGGCCCCTCTGTTAACTGGGGAATCGCAGAACGCTTATTATGACCTAGAGCCTGACCAAGCAAAAGACTATGTGGTGCTAAAAACAGAAATATTGGCACGGCTGGGTGTCACCCTGGCCGTCCGGGCTCAGCGTGTGCATAATTGGACTTTTCAGGTTGGAAAACCCCCCAGGTCTCAAATGTATGATCTCATTCACCTGAGCAGGAAGTGGCTGCAGCCAGAGATTTTGACCGCACCAAACATTGTGGAACGTGTTGTTATGGATCGTTTCCTGAGAGCTCTTCCTACTGCCATCCAAAAATGGGTAAGCCATGGAGATCCAGAAAATGCAGATAAACTTGTGGATCTGGTTGAGAGGTACTTGGCTACAGAGAACCTGACCACCTCTTCCAGGGACTCACGGACTTTCCACCCTAAGACTAGATCATTCCCAGTGGCGGGTAAGATGACTCCAAGGGGTGAGGGTGGAGAGAGTGAGAGAGTGGGAGTTCTTCCTAAGGTCTGGCGGGAGCAGCCCAGGAAGCCCATGCTGCAAGAGGGAGCGAAAAAGATTATCTGCTACCACTGCCGGCAAGAGGGACATATTGCAGCCAATTGCCCCATTGTGGATGAGCCTATGCAATGTGACTTTATAAGGGAGAGACGTCAGTCGCTGTTTGCGACAGTTGCATGCACTGCCATTCGGGGATCTGAGAAACATTTATGTAAAATGTGTATTAATGGTAGAAATGTTGATGTGTTGCTGGATTCAGGTAGCCTGGTAACGTTGATAAAAGCTGAATTAGTTACTACAGAGGTCTCTGGGAAGAACAGGGTGGCTGCTATTTGTGTGCATGGGGACACCCGAGAGTATCCTGTAACTTCAGTGTTTTTTGAGACCCCCAAAGGTAACCTCTCTCATCAGGTGGGGTTAGTGTCTCACTTACCCCATGATGCTATTGTGGAAAGGGATTTTCCAAAATTCTGGGAACTCTGGGATTGTCCTGAGCCCCCCATTGGTGCCCCTATAAACCAGGAAGATGACCAGAATTCCTCTGGGAGTGGGGAGGACTCTCCTGAATTTCCTTTGTCTGTATTGGCGGGGGAAACTCGAGAAACTGGGGAGAAGCCAACATCCTCAGATGAAAACATGCCGTCTGTGGAGTTTTCAGATCTTGAGGTTCACAGGGAAAATGTTGCCACAGAACAGTTAAAAGACCCTACCCTAATAAAGGCACGGGAAAATGTGGTGAAAATAGATGGCGAGTTAGTGAACCCAGATAAGACTTGCACTTATCCTTACTTCACTATGGAAAGGGACCTGCTGTATCGAGTGGCTCAAAGGGCAGAAGAAACCATTGAGCAACTTGTAGCGCCCAAACCTTACAGGAAGTTGGTGTTAGAATTGGCCCATGGGCACATTCTGGGAGGTCATCTGGGGACAGAGAAAACCAGAGAGAGGATATTGCAGAGATTCTATTGGCCTGGGGTCATGAAGGAAATAGAAAATTATTGTTCCTCCTGCCCTGTGTGTCAGAAGTCGGCACCTATGCCACATTTCCGTAACCCGCTGGTACCTCTTCCTATCATTGAGGTCCCCTTTGAAAGGATCGATTTGGTAGGTCCGATAATGAAGTCTGCCAGGGGGCATCAGTACATTTTGGATATATTGGACTATGCCACCCGTTATCCGGAAGCAATTCCTCTTCGAAATACCTCGGCCAAAACCATAGCCAAAGAGCTATCTCTTGTTTTTAGCCGCGTGGGTATTTGTAAGGAACTGCTTACGGACCAAGGTACACCCTTTATGTCCAGGGTTATGAAAGAATTATGCAAGTTGTACAAAGTGACGCAATTGCGTACATCTGTGTATCACCCCCAAACAGATGGGTTGGTTGAAAGATTTAACAAAACCCTAAAACAAATGTTAAAGAAGGTGGTGGATAGAGATGGAAAGAATTGGGACTGTCTAATACCCTATCTGATGTTTGCCATTAGGGAGGTACCCCAATCCTCTACGGGTTTCTCACCCTTCGAGTTGCTCTAGGGGAGACACCCAAGAGGGCTGCTGGATATCGCCAAGGAAACTTGGGAAAATGAGAGTTCTCCTCACAGGAGTGTGATTGAGCATGTCGCCCTGATGCAAGATAGAATTGCACAGGTAATGCCAATCGTAAAGGAACATTTAACCCAAGCGCAGTTAGCACAGCAGAGAGTGTACAACCGTGGGGCCAAGACCCGTACTTTTTCCCCGGGGGATAGGGTCTTGGTGCTAGTCCCAACGGTTGAAAGCAAATTTCTGGCCAAATGGCAAGGTCCATATGAAGTAATTGAAAAAATTAGTGAGGTGAACTACAGGGTTAGACAGCCAGGAAGGCGAAAGCCGGAGCAGATCTATCACGTCAATCTGCTGAAAGCCTGGAGGGATAGGGAATCCCTAGTCGCAGAGACTTTGTCACAAGTACAGCCTGATTGCTTAGTTCCTGAGGTTGGAATAGCAGACACCTTATCGAAACCCCAACAACAGGAACTTAAAGAGTTTGTACTTCGTAACAAAGAGATTTTCTCTGAGCTTCCGGGACAAACATCTGGCGTAGAGCATGACATTATCACCCCGCCAGGAGAAAGGGTAAAACTAAAACCTTATAGTATACCAGAGGCCCGATGGGAGGCAACACGTGGGGAGGTACAAAGGATGCTGGAATTGGGTGTAATAGAGGAGTCCCAGAGTGACTGGTCCAGTCCTATCGTACTAGTGCCCAAACCTGATGGGAGCTGGCGGTTTTGTAACGATTTTCGACAATTAAATAAAGTTACAAAATTTGACACCTACCCCATGCCCCGTATAGATGAGTTGATTGACCGGATGGGAACAGCCCGATATATGACAACTCTTGATCTCACCAAAGGGTATTGGCAAATTCCCCTAGCCGAGTCGGCCAAGGAGAAAACTGCGTTTGTAACCCCAGATGGGGCATTCCAATATAAGAGAATGCCGTTTGGGTTACAGAATGCACCGGCAACATTCCAGAGGAAAATGGATAAGATTCTGAGGCCCCATCAGAAATATGCTGCAGCTTACCTGGATGATGTGATTATCCATAGCACAGACTGGGTCTCACATTTGCCAAAAGTACAAGCAGTCCTAGACTCTATCCGGGAAGCTGGGTTTACGGCCAATCCAAAGAAGTGTACCATTGGACAGGAGGAGGCCAAATATCTTGGGTACACTATTGGGAGGGGGGTGATAAAACCCCAAGTAAATAAAGTCGAGGCCATACAGAGTTGGCCACGTCCCAACAGCAAGAAACAGGTACGAGCCTTTCTGGGAATCGCTGGCTATTATCGACGATTCATTCCCCATTTTGCTTCTCAGGCTGTGCCCCTCACCAACCTGACAAAAGGGAAAGAGTCTGTTATGGTTAAATGGTCCCCAGAGGCTGAAGAAGCATTTCAGTCCTTAAAAACAGCCTTATGTAGCCAGCCAGTGTTGTACTCACCAGACTTCTCTAAGGACTTTGTTGTACAAACTGATGCATCAGACGTTGGGTTAGGAGCAGTGTTATCCCAGGTCTGGAACGGGGAAGAGCACCCAGTCATTTACCTCAGCAGGAAGTTGAAGTCCCATGAGGTAAATTACGCCACGATTGAGAAGGAATGTTTAGCAGTGAAGTGGGCTCTAGATTCCCTTCGGTACTATCTGCTAGGTAGGCACTTTGACCTGGTGACTGATCACGCTCCTTTAAAGTGGATGGCTCAGAACAAGGAGACCAATAGAAGGGTAAATAGGTGGTTCCTGGCCCTACAAGAATTTAACTTTACAGTTAAGCATCGCCCTGGTGTTAAAATGGGGAATGTGGATGCTTTGTCTCGGATACATGCGTGTCTGACTGCTTGTGTTACAACCCCAAGGTTGAAACAAGAGGGGGGGGGGGGGTATGTGGCAGCACGCAGGTAAAGTCACCTGGTTGTATCCAGGATGGGAAATATGTATGCCCTAGATTCAGGCTTTATGCAGGCTTGTACAACTAGAAGGGAAGAGTTAATGAGCCCAGCTGAAGTAAGTGGGCTCATTAAGACCTCTACAAAAAAAAACAGCATGCTTAGGGAGATGCTCCATCCTGGAACCAGTTTTGTGTGTATAGACTGGGGAGTGTGATACCTGTTCTGTGCGGTGAGTTAACGCCTGTGTGGCAAACCTCTACAACAGAGACAGGGACTGGGGCAGCACAAGGCTGCACTCAGTTGTTAGACAGGGAGTCTAAGTGTGTAATTAGAGGTCAAGCTGACCAGGATTTATTTTCATGTTTTATTTTTGTTTGGCTGTTATATGTTTCACTGCATGTAGCATAAATAAACTGCATCTTTTGTTTATTTGCACCTACAACGCTGTCTGCTGTGCCTAATTTTGTGTTGTGAACCCATCCAGGGGGTCACACACACCCGCTGCCGAGCAAACCCCCTCACAATATATATATATATATATATATATATATATATATATATATATATATATATATATATACTGAATTCTAGTGTAGCCATTGCTATATCTAACTGCAGGCCATTCCTGGTGTGCGTTTTCAAATACACTTTCAGACAGGCAGGCAGGCGATTCAGTGATCTGCAGTGCAAAAAATATGTATACAGTCTCCTACATATATATATCCACTGCATTCCAGTCTAACCAAGCATATATCTGACTGCAGGCCATTCCTGGTGTATGTTTTCAAATTCACTTTCAGGCAGGGAGGAAGGTGATTCAGTCATCTGCAGTGCATTAAATATATATATATATATATATATATATATATATATATATATACATATACAATCTCCTAAATATATATATATAAATATATATATACACTGCATTCTAGTCTAGCCAAGCCTATATCTGACTGCAGCAGGCCATTCCTGGTGTACTTTTTCTAGTAAAATTCAGGTGGTGTTTTGCTAATAAAAGTTTATAGCATGTCTGGAAGGTCACCAAGGAGAGACAGACGCTCACAGTCCACTAAAAGAGGGCAAGCAGGCTCTGTGTCTACAGCCAACAGTGCTGGTCATGGACATGGTGCATACTCAGCACATGGCCGTGGGGCACAATTGTCCTTTTTTTGGTAGTTGGCCATGTTGATCCACAACATGCAGAAGAGTTGGTAGAGTGGATAACTAAGACATTCTCATCCTCCTCATCCTCTGTCACCCAGGTTCAGAGTGCCAATGCAGCTGCCAAAGTGGCCTATTCCCTTGGTTCAGTGTCATCAGTCACTCCTTCCCTAGTCCCACCATCATACACGGAAGAGTCCCCCGAACTGTTCAACCACAGTGCTGGGTACATGCTGCAGGGGGATATGCAGCGTTTTGAAGGTGTCGATGATGGTACCCAGGTTGAGAAAGGCAGTAACGTGAGCCCAGAGAGAGGGGGAGAAGGACAGGAAACTGGTAGTCATGTTCCCCCAGCTGTAGCATACTGCCAGGTTTGCTCCAGTGATAAGGAGGGAGGGGGTGATGAGGTCACTGACTCTACATGGGTGCCTGGTAGAAGAGAGGAGGAGGAAGAGGAAGCACATCTCCAAGGAGGCAGAATGCCCTCCAGGGGCCAGCTTAAGGGCAGCCACCCGACTGCATCACACTGCAGAGCTCCACATATGCAGGGCTCTGCTGACTCCCTGCAAATTTTGAAAAGTTCTTTGGTGTGGACCTTTTTTGATATGTGTGCAGCAGATCGCACCATTGCTATTTGCAACATATGTCTGACGCATATCAAGCGTGGCCAAAACAGCAGCCCCTTGAGCACCACATGCTTGACCAGACATATGTCGACCTCCCATGCAGTCCGTTGGTAACAGTACTTAAAAGACCCACACCAAAGAACAAGGCGCACCTCTCCTTGCTCCTCATCAGCTGGGATCCCCAACCCCACTATACCTTCAGTCCTCTTAGAAATCTGCACTGAAAGGAGTGAAGGTGTACAATTAGGTGTGCCAAATACTTGCGGGCAATCTGCTATCGATACACCAACATCCGATTGTAGCAGGCACATTTCCCTACCCCAGTTGCTAAACTGTAGAAAGAAATTCGGTCTCAGCCATCCACCTGCTCAGCGGCTGAATGCTTGCTTGGCTAAAATGCTAGCATTCCAAATGCTGCCTTTTCAGCTGGTAGACTCTGCCCCCTTTCGTGAATTTGTGGAATGTGCGGTACCTCAGTGGCAGGTTCCCAAATGCCATTTTCTTTTCATGGAAGGCCATTCTGGCTCTCTACCGGCATGTGGACGCCAATGTCTTGGCCTCGTTGGACAGGGTGGTCAGTGGTAAGGTGCATATTACAACTGATTCGTGGTACAGCAGGCATGGACAGGGACATTACCTTTCTTTAACAGCGCACTGGGTAACTCTGCTGGCAGCTGTGAAGGATGCAGGATAGGGTGCAGTACCGCTGGAGCTTGTTCCGCCACCATGCCTCCAAAATGCTAGTAGTGGTGATTCTGCCACACCTCTCTCCTCCACCCCCTCCTCTTCTTCTTCCTCTATGACCTCTTCCTCTGCAGATTTGTCGTTGGAACCAGCAGTGCTCCGTAGGCATTCAAGGGGCTACGCAAGCACTCAGGCAAAAAGATGCTATGCGGTGCTTGAGTTGGTCTGCTTGGGAGACAGGAGCCACACTAAGGCAGAGATTCTGTTAGCTCTGCAGAGGCAGACTCAGAGGTGGTTGACGCCATGCCAGCTTGCGCCAGGAATGGGGGTTTGCGACAATGACACCAACCTCCTCTCAGTCTTCTGACAGGGACACTTAACCCATGTTCCCTGTTTGGCTCATGTCCTGAATTTGGTGGTGCAGCAGTTCTTGTACAGGTACCCGGGCTTACAGGATCTCCTGAGGCAGGCCAGGAAAGTCTGTGGGCATTTCCGCCGGTCATACAATGTCAGTGCTCGGCTGGCTGACCTTTAAAAGGAATGCCACCTGGCCAAGAACCGCCTTATTTGTGACATGTCTACCAGGTGGAACTCAACGTTGTTGGCAATGCTGCAGTGGCTGCACACACAGCAAAGGGCCATCAATGAATACCTGGACGATTATGTCATCCTTAGTGACCCAGAGGACTCCAGATCGAATGCCTCAGCAAACCTTTGCTGCATGGCCTCCCTGATCCTGCAAAGCCTGTGAAAGGACCCTCCGATTCCTGGAATCAAGGAGAGGGTTCATTACTGGCTGGCAACCCTTCTTGATCCACATTACAAGGGTAAGGTTCCAGAACTTATCCAGCCTTCGCAGAGGGAGCAGAGGATGAAACATCTTTGGGAAGCCTTGCAGAAAGGCGATTCAGTTCGCATTGTGCGCTATACAAGTATTTCATTCATTCATTCATTCATTCAAAGGTTTGTGCAATGCGTTTCTAGAGCCTGGGAGGTTACAATTTCCTGGTCCTCCTGGATAACGTGTTGCTGAGGCTTTGGTCAGTCACAGAAGGAGCGGTGGAGAAGGTGGCCGTCTGACTGATGCGTTCAGACAATTCTTTAGTCCACAGCCCCAAGGTCTGATTGGTTCCAGCAACCATTGCCAACATCTGATTTACATGGTGCAGGAATACCTAGGGGCAAGATCAGATTTGGACACCTTTACAACCAAAAATCCACTGGGTTACTGGGTGTTGAGGATGGATCACTGACCAGAGCTTGCACAATATGCAATTGAGCTACTGGCCTGTCCTGCATCCAGCGTTCTTTCTAAACGCATATTCAGTGCTGCTGGAGGCTTTGTAACCAATCACAGAATGTGCCTGTCCACAGACTCAGTTGATCGGCTCACCTTCATAAAAATGAATCAGTCTTGGATCACCAG
Organism: Lithobates pipiens; assembly: GCF_037356315.1. Classification (NCBI taxonomy): domain Eukaryota; kingdom Metazoa; phylum Chordata; class Amphibia; order Anura; family Ranidae; genus Lithobates; species Lithobates pipiens. The sequence goes on from NW_027507758.1 coordinate 162,331,041, forward strand.
CTACCAAGCACTCGATGCTGATGTTTCTATAAATGTGAGATCCCTTGAAGACTGTCTATGCTGAGTGACTATCCTGTTATGCTGAGCGACTATCCTATTCCTCCTCAATGTTCATGTTGATAGCTTCTAAGAACATTTTTGTTTCAGGGCACCACCACCAGTGCCTAAGGCCCAATTTTTCTGCCCGTTTAATAAGGGTGTATAATTATAATTTTTGCTGTAATATTTCGCAGCAGGGCTCATTTTTGCGCTCAACTAGAGTATCTGGGAGGGGTTGCAGTGTTTTGACACCACCACCCGTGCCTAAGGCCCAATTTTTCTGCCCCTGCATGTAATTACAATTTTTGATCTAATATTTCTGCGCTCACCAAGAGTAACTGTGAGGGCTTACAGTGTTGTGGCACCACCACCACCAAAGGCCCAATTTTTTATGCCCCTGTTTAACAGTGGCATGTAATTACAATTCTTGATATAATATTTGACAGCAGGGCCCGTTCCTGCACCCACCAAGAGTAACTGTGAGGGCTTACAGTGTTGTGGCACCACCACCAAAACACTCTTTAGGACAACTTGCATACTAGTCTTTAAAATTTGTACTTTTTATTTTTCTCGTTCAGGTCCCATAGTCATTAACGGTGTTTGAATGTTTGCATGAACTTTCGCATGTTCTGGATACGAACCAAACCGGGGGATGTTCGGCTCATCCTTAATTACTACTAATGACATTTTTGTTCCTTAGTAACTTTTTGGATATAGTCTTCTATCCTCCCCTCCATTAATTCACTCACTATTAATGTTAGGCTGACTGGCCTGTAGTTTCCAGGGATTTGTCTCTGCCCTTTTTTGTATATACGTACCACATAGGCTTTTAACGCAGGTTTCCGTTACATCAGAGGGGTACGGGATCACCCACACGTCATTGTTGTAGCCAGGCTTTCCCTCCTGCGTCAAAAGGGGTGGGGTCAGGTGACGGGTGGCCCCCTGCCCTCCTCATATAAGAAATGTCAGGCTGTCGGGATCCCCGCAGTGTCTCCACCAGTGGAGACAGAAGATGGATGGACTGCGCTGCGCTGGACTGGAGGGAGAGATCACCCGTCGCTGGATCAGATCAGCCTTCGCTGGACCTTGGAGAGATGATCATCCGTCGCTGGATAGCAAGAGTGGATTACCACCACTGGAATCTTTTATTTTTCATTTTTTTATTTTTAATAAAGGACTTTTTCAAAAGTGTGTTTGTCTTTTTTAACATTCTTTTACACTTTCTTTGTGAAATGGTAGGGGTACTTTTGTACCCCCTTACCATTTCAAACAGGTGGGTGCCAGGATCTGGGGGTCCTCTTGTTAAAGGGGGCTTCCAGATTCTGATAAGCCCCCCTGCTCGCAGACCCTTGTCCTCATCAACATGGGGACAAGGTGCTTTGAGGGGTTTGTGACCCCCAAAGCATCCTCCCAATGTTGAGGGCATGTGGCCTGGTATGGTTCAGGAGGGGGTGCCCTCTCTCGCCCCCCCTCTTTTCCTGCAGCCTACCAAGTTGCGTGCTCGGATAAAGGGTCTGGTATGGATATTTAGGGGGAACCCCACGTCATTTAAAAAAAAAATTTGACATTTTGTGCAGGGACAGTTCTAAGCACAGGAAACATGTGCTCCTTTACAGGCATACTATAGACACCCCCCAGGTATGAAATTTATAGGAATATTACACTTTTATTGTTTCACTTTAAGCATTATTAAAATCAGTGCTCCCGAAAAAAATGGCTGTTTTTAAAACTTTTTTTTGCATTGATACATGTCCCCTGGGGCAGGACCCAGGTCCCCAAACACTTTTTAGGACAATAACTTGCATATTAGCCTTTAAAATTAGCACTTTAGATTTTGAACGTTCGAGTCCCATAGACTTTAATAGGGTTCTAAAATTCACACAAAGTTTAGGTCTGTTCGCAGGTTCTGGTGCGAATCTAACCGGGGGGGGGGGGGGGGGGGTGTTTGGCTCACCCTTAGTCCTTACATCTCTGTTTTCTATGCCTAAAATGTTCATTATAAATGAGTTTACATATATATATATATATATGTTTTATGATGTAATTATACAGTATCCTACAAAAGTGAGTACACCCCTCACATTTTTGTAAATATTTTATTTTATATCTTTTCAGGTGACAACATTGAAAAAATGACACTTTGCTACAATGTAAAGTAGTAGAGTGTACAGCTTGTATAACAGTGTAAGTTTGCTATCCCCTCAAAATAACTCAACACACAGCCATAGTTACATAGTTGCATAGTTAGTCAGGTTGAAAAAGACACAAGTCCATCCAGTTCAACCACAAAAATATATATATATGTATATATACAGTGGTGTGAAAAAGTGTTTGCCCCCTTCCTCATTTCCTGTTCCTTTGCATGTTTGTCACACTTAAGTGTTTCGGAACATCAAACCAATTTAAACAATAGTCAAGGACAACACAAGTAAACACAAAATGCAATTTGTAAATGAAGGTGTTTATTATTAAAGGTGAAAAAAAATCCAAACCATCATGGCCCTGTGTGAAAAAGTGATTGCCCCCCTTGTTAAAACATACTATAACTGTGATTGTCCACACCTGAGTTCAATTTCCCTAGCCACACCCAGGCCTGATTATTGCCACACCTGTTCACAATCAAGGCATCACTTAAATAGGAGCTGCTTGACACAGTAAGGTCCACCAGAAGATCCTTAAAAGCTACACATCATGCCGAGACCCAAAGAAATTCAGGAACAATTGAGAAAGAAAGTAATTGAGATCTATCAGTCTGGAAAGGGTTATAAAGCCATTTCCAAAGCTTTGGGAATCCAGCGAACCACAGTGAGAGCCATTATCCACAAATGGCGAAGACATGGAACAGTGGTGAACCTTCCCAGGAGTGGCCGGCCGCCCAAAATTACCCCAAGAGCGCAGCGACGACTCATCCAAGAGGTCACAAAAGACCCCACAACAACGTCCAAGGAACTGCAGGCCTCACTTGCCTCAGTTAAGGTCAGCGTTCATGCCTCCACCATCAGGAAAAGACTGGGCAAAAATGGCCTGCATGGCAGAGTTCCAAGGAGAAAACCACTGCTGAGCAAAAAGAACATCAAAGCTCATCTCAATTTCTCCACAACACATCTTGATGATCCCCAAGACTTTTGGGACAACATTCTGTGGAACGATGAGACAAAAGTGGAACTCTTTGGAAGGTGTGTGTCCAAGTATATCTGGCGTAGAAGGAACACTGCATTTCATAAAAAGAACATTATACCAATAGTAAAATATGGTGGTGGTAGTGTGATGGTCTGGGGCTGTTTTCCTGCTTCAGGACCTGGAAGACTTGCCGTGATAAAAGGAACTATGAATTCTGCTGTCTACCAAGAGATCCTGAAGGAGAATGTCCGACCATCTGTTCGTGTACTCAAGCTGAAACGAACTTGGGTTCTGCAGCAGGACAATGATCCTAAACACACCAGCAAGTCCACCACCGAATGGCTGAAGAAAAACAAAATGAAGACTTTGGAGTGGCCTAGCCAAAGTCCTGACCTGAATCCTATTGAGATGTTGTGGTATGACCTTAAAAAGGCCGTTCATGCTCGAAAACCCTCTAATGTAACTGAATTAGGACAATTCTGCAAAGATGAGTGGGCCAAAATTCCTCCAGGACGCTGTAAAAGCCTCATTGCATGTTATCGCAAACGCTTGGTTGCAGTTGTTACATGCAAAGGAACAGGAAATGAGGAAGGGGGCAAACACTTTTTCACACCACTGTATATATATATATATATATATATATATATATATATATATATATATATATATATATATATATATATATATATAGTATCATACCAGCCCATATTCCCAATTCTATACCCACAGTTGATCCAGAGGAAGGCAAAAACCCCCAGCAGAGCATGATCCAATTTGCTAAAGCAGGGGGAAAAATTCCTTAATGATCCCCCGAGAGGCAATCGGATTTTCCCCAGATCAACTTTACCTATAAATGTCAGTACCCAGTTATATTATGTACACTTAGAAAATAATCCACGCCTTTCTTAAAGCAATCCACTGAGCTGGCCATAACCACCTCTGCAGGGGGTCTATTCCACATTTTCACAGCTCTTACTGTGAAGAAACCTTTCCGAATTTGGAGATGAAATCTCTTTTCCTCTAGACGTAAAGAGTGCCCCCTTGTCCTATTTGTTGACTGTAAAGTGAATAACTCGACACCAAGTTCACTATATGGACCCCTTATATATTTGTACATGTTGATCATATCCCCCCTTAATCTCCTCTTATCAAGAGTGAATAAATTCAGTTCCTCTAATCTTTCCTCATAGCTGAGTTCCTCCATGCCTCTTATCAGTTTGGTTGCCCTTCTCTGCACTTTCTCCAGTTCCCTGATATCCTTTTTGAGAACTGGTGCCCAAAACTGAACTGCATATTCCAGATGAGGTCTTACTAATGATTTGAACAGGGGCAAAATTATATCTCTCTCTCTGGAGTACATACCTCTCTTAATACAGGAAAGGACTTTGGAAACCGCAGCTTGGCATTGCATGCTATTATTGAGCTTATGATCTACCAAAACCCCCGGGTCCTTCTCCACTATGGATTCCCCCAGTTGTACTCCCCCTAGCATGTATGATGCATGCATATTCTTAGCCCCCAAGTGAATAACTTTACATTTCTCAACATTAAACATCATCTGCCACATAGTCGCCCAATTAGACAGAGCATTGAGGTCGGCTTGTAAATTGGAGACATCCTGTTAGGAAGTTATTCCACTGCATAGCTTGGTGTCATCTGCAAATTAACCAGCTGTTAATGTCTAAACCACTGGCAGCAAAAGTGAGTACACCCCCACGTGAAATGTCCAAATTGGGCACAATTAGCCATTTTCCCTCCCGATGTCATGTGACTCGTTAGTGTTACAAGGTCTCAGGTGTGAATGGGGAACAGGTGTGTTAAATTTGGTGTTATCACTCTCGCTCTCTCATACTGGTCACTGGAATTTCAACATGGCACCTCATGGCAAAGAACTCTCTGAGAATCTAAAAAAAAAGAATTGTTGCTCTACATAAAGATGGCCTAATCATGGGGGCCAAGACCATACAGCAGTTTACCAGGACAGGTTCCACTCAGAACAGGCCTCGTCATAGTCGACCAAATAAGTCGAGTGCACATGCTCAGCGTCATATCTAGAGGTTGTCTTTGGGAAATAGACATATGAGTACTGCCAGTATTGCTGCAGAGGTTGAAGGGGTGGAGGATCAGTCTGTCAGTGCTCAGACCATATGCCGCACACTGCATCAAATTGGTCTGAATGGCTGTCATCCCAGAAGAAAGCCTCTTCTAAAGATGATGCACAAGAAAGCCTACAAACAGTTTGCTGAAGACAAGCAGACTAAGGACATGGATTACTGGAACCATGTCCTGTGGTCTGATGAGCTCAAGATAAACTTATTTGGTTCAGATGGTTTCACACGTGTGTGGCAGCAACCAGGTAAGGAATATAAAGACAAGTGTGTCTTGCTTCAAGCATGGTGGTGGGAGTGTCATGATCTGGGGGGCTTCATGAGTGCTGCCGACACTGGGGAGCTACAGTTCATTGAGGGAATCATGAATGCCAACATGTACTATGACATACTGAAGCAGAGCATGATCCCCTACCTTCGGAGACTGGGCCACAGGGCAGTATTCCAAAATGATACCGAGCCCAAACACATCTCCAAGACGACCACTACCTTGCTAAAGAAGCTGAGGGTAAAGGGGATGGACTGGCTAAGCATGTCTCCAGACCTAAACCCTATTGAGCATCTGTGGGGCATCCTAAAACCGAAGGTGGAGGAGCGCAAGGTCTCTAACACCCTCCAGCTCTGTGATGTCATCATGGAGGAGTGAACGAGGACTCCAGTGGCAAGCTGTGAAGCTCTGGTGAACTCCATGCCCAAGAGGGTTAAGGCAGTTCTGGAAAATAATGGTGGCCACACAGAATACTGACACTTTGGGCCCAATTTGGACATTTTCACTTAGGGTGTACTCACTTTTGTTGTTTAGACAATAATGACTGTGTGTTGACTTATTTTGAGCGCACAGCAAATTTACACTGTTTTACAAGCTGTACACTCACTACTTTAAAGTGGTTGTAAACCCTTACAACACACTTTGACCTACAGGTAAGCCTAGATTAAGGCTTACCTGTAGGTCCAAGAAATATCTCCTAAACCTACACGGTTTAGGAGATATTTGCTGAAAGACAGGCACCCCTGTCTACGGTGCATGCACTGTAGACAGCGCCGCGCAGGCGCACTGAGCGCGGCACCCGTCAACGGCGATATGCCACGCGTGGCGGCTCCCGTGCACATACGCGGCAGTGACGTCATCGTTGCTTCGCCGAATGACAGGCGCGGAGAAGCGAGACCCACCGAGAAGATGGATGCGCCGGACTACAGGGGACAGCGGTGAGGTAAGTGACACATAATGGACTACTATGTGATGCATAGTAGTCCATTATGCTTTACCTTTGCAGGGAATGAAAGAGAAAGTAAACTCATCAGGGTTTACTTCCTCTTTAAATTGTAGGAAAGTGTACTTTCTTTAGTGTTGTCACATGAAAAGACAGAATAATATATTTACGAGAGTGTAAGGGGTGTACTCACTTTTGTGAGATACTGTACATTTTCTTCGCTAGAAGGATCACTTTGTATAGAGCTTTTAGAAGGCACACCTTTGTTTTAAGCTTGTGGTCTGCGCCTTTCTCTATATATAATAACATGTATTTGTTAATCAGTTGGTATATATATATATATTTCCCTTTCCCTCAATATTTAAACTTCCATAGTAACCAAGAAAAGTAGACATTTGCTGTATAGTGATATCCAAAAATGAATATAGTTGTAAAGGTAGAAGATTTTTTACACACAGAGCATGGCTCAGGTTCAAGCCTGAATAAGTAACCCCATAACAAGTGGCTTGCTATGGAGCTCTTGACAGCTGGAAGACCCTAGAAGAAGAAGATCGGGCTGCTCTATGCAAAAACAATTCCACAGAGCAGGTACAAATAACATGTTTGTTGTTTAAGAAAAAGCAAAAAACATAGGCTTACGTTCACTTTATTTTGTATATCACTCAAGCCATACACTATACAATCCAATTTTACAGTCTCTAAATAACCCCCCCCCCCCCCCCCCCACCAGCCCAAGAACCAGATTATTTATATTAAGGATAGTAAAATTAGCACTATTTTCCCATTTTCCTTTAAATTGCTAGTTAGCAGCTGGTCTAGGCCAGGAAAGGGTTAACTTTTGGAAGCTCAGTTCTAAGGTTTTTTGGTCCTAGCCACCCCACCTGGGCTATAAAAAAGGGAAAAGTCGGTTCAGGGCTCTTCCTAGCTGAACTGGTTGGTTCTAATCTGCTCCTGTATCGATACCTCTGAGCCTTGCAGTCTGCTAAAGAGACCAGGGCTTTCAGAGACATCCAAGCCATAGACAATGCCATAATGGACTCTCGCCTCTCAGAGGCATGCCTGGCTGGCCACTCCACAATAGTGGTAGATAGAGTTAGGGGAAGAAAGTTGTTCATATTGACTTGTATGTTGCAAACTGTTAATTAAAAGTTGCTTTAACCATTATGAGTCTGGTCTGAAGTTATTCTAAGGGGTGCAATCGGGTTTCTGGAGTATCAAAAGAACCAGGGTCTGTAAGGTACAAAGGGGTATGAAGTAACACTTTTATAAAAGGGTTAACTCAGCAAGACAAGAAGAGAAGTATAGTTGCTTTGGGTTACTAAGTTAAGGTAAAATTCTACAAGCAACCAGTCATAGGAGTGGTACCTGGTAAAGGTGACAGGTCCTCCTGTAGCAAGGGGGTCATTGTCTGGCTCCCTCCCTAGCAGTCTGTATCCAATAGTAACTAAAACTGAACCCACATTACAGAGATCCATGGCCTGGTCACGGGGTACGAGAAGGAAAGAGTTAAAGAGCATGCATGAGGTCTGCACTATGTGCTCAATGGGGCCCCATTCTGTTACTGGGAGTGAGGTAACAGAGGTACATCAGACTGGTGGAGTTTTCAGGCTCAACACATCCCTCCTAATTCAACAAACAAGTTAGAGTGTGTAGTGACATAGGACAAGTCCCTTTTCAGAGGAACTCTGTACTTTAATTACTGCACACAATGAAGGCTTATCTCTGAGCCGGGGAACTGCATTCATGTTATAGTCTTCACATGACCACAGAACCCACCTGTCTCGGGCAGTGATGAGCACACTCCACGCAAATGGTACCCCATGCAGGGCAAAGAAGACTTCAACCACAAGTGGGAGCTCAGTAAGAGAAAGAGTGTGTTCAGTAGATATTTCCCTGAGAGAATCCACACACATTCTGTATCACTGCCACCCATCCCCCTAGTCTCTACAGAGTGATACCAGCACTGTAACGATGCAAGCAGTGTCGGGTGGAATATTATTTTGCTCAGCATTGTCTGCACAAGAATGTGTCTCTAGGAACTGTGACTTTAGGTAGTAGACCTGGGCCACATACCCCAGGTGCCTGGGTTTAGTGACAAATACCTTGCATACTGGTGTATACCCATGTATCAGGGACTACCGGTCGCCTTAAATACAGTCCTTTGTTGCCAGAACAATGATCCCAGATGGTCAATGACAATTTACCACTAATTGTCCTCTGTTATTAAGAGCAGAATTTGTAGATGTTATATGAAGTAGCAACCATTAGATGTTGTTATAGGATTGCAATATTTAGGTTATTTGAATCAATTTTATTAAATATTTGTTTTATTAATTTGTAAGTTACTGCTAAACAGTATATTGTGTCATGGATTATACTTGTGCCTTATTTGCGATGTGCCGATTAACTGTGATTGTTGTTATAGCAACAAAGGACTGTATTTAAGCCGGCCTTGTTCACCTGACTCCATACCCTTCATTAAGTCACATGAGCGGTGATGCCACATGTAGGGAGGAGCCAGGTGAATCTCACTTCCTGTCGCGGCTGAGACCGGAAGTCCCTGATACATGAGAAAGCTGTTGACTGTGTTTTTACATGTGAGTTGCTACATTTTTTTTTAATAAATGATCCGATTGAAATACTACACATGGAGACCTATTTTTATTACATATGAGCCTTGTTGGTGAAAAGTGGAGGTAGTGGAGGAGATAGCTATGTTTTAATGGAAATACCTGCCTGTATCTGTGAACATCGCTGTCCTATCTAGTAGAGGACTACAAGGAGAGAGCCTATTGCTGTGGATTTATATGAGAAATTCATCATTGGTGCGACTAGACCTGTAGGGATCTTCCTTTGAGGAGAGAGGCCGGGGCACACTGCACACACGATAGTGAAGCACTATTGAGAAATTTGATATATGGGTCTGCCCTACAATTGCTGACACTTTTTATGAAGTATTCCAGTGCACTGAAGATTGATTGCACTTTATGGACTTTTATCACAAGTTATTATTGCACTTTAAGTTTTATTATACATTGATTATTGTTGCATTACTATATTTTATTTGCACTGTGAAGATTTTAAATCCATTTTTGGATTGAGGATTATTTGCACATTTATTTGCCATTGACAAATTAGTTATTTGATTATCGTAACACTTGATGATTTCATTTATAATAGCATTATTACTTTGTTCATTGAGGAAGCGCCACATTTATTCATTTTCATTTATCACTGTGTGGGAACCTATTTCGTGTTGGCAGATACTCACTATTAATTAGGTATTGGTTTGTGCATTGGTATATTCTTTTATCATAAAATACCAAAGACTACCCTTATCTTATAGTATTTTTTTATTTTTAGTATTATTTGATTCCCATTTCTGCCAGTCACACTAAGATCATTGGGCCTTACTCATAAAAGTGTATTTAATGAGAACTGTCAGTTGTTATTTGAAAAAGTACTGTTATGTGACTGCAAACAGCATAGTGCAAGACTGGCATATGAAAATGTGGACTACAAGAAAAATGTTTTGCATCTCATAGCAACCAATAAGATAGTTATTTAATTTTTAAACTGCACAAAAATGATTTGGAAGGGAATAGGCATCTATTGGCAGCAAAAAGCATGTTTTTGATTTGTCATCCATTCACACTTGAAGAAGGATTCCAATCTTACTACAAAAGCTGCTGCCTTTGTAATAAGATTGAACTCCTTCTTCAAGCACATATTGTTTTATAAGGGCTGTTGAGATTGTATGAAAACAAAGGAAAACTTTCGGCCTTTTTGTGACAATAACAAGACAGCTACCTTGCAGGCCACTTGCTGACAATCGTTTTCATACATGCAGACATGGCTAGGCCATCTTGGTTGTCAACATGGCTTACATTTAATCATGTCCTAGAAGAAGCTGGATTCAGGGGATCCTAGGACACATGGGAAAATACCTTTGTAGTGTGCACGGTTAAAGATACCTATAAAATCAGTATTGTATGCTGCTTCTTCTAAACCCTTTTAGAAATAGAGGTCATTGAAGCCCCTATGACCAGTCCAAACGTAGCAGTGTCAGTTGTTGTTGTTGTTACCTAAATCAATTTTACATTTTGTTAAGGCTTTTATTGGCATGCTATATTTTTAGTATAGGCAGACAATTACTGTATATGAAAATGTATTATGTATTTTTTTTTTATAATAAAAAACGTTTTTGATTATTTTTTTTTTATTTTAGGTGAGAGCCGCAGGCTGTTAGCTGATTGACTCTTGGTGAACACATAATAAGAAAACTAGTCACCGAGGTTCCCTACTCTTTGTGTGAGACTGTTGTCATTCTTTAATCCATTCTTGATCAGACACAGAGGTAATGACTTTGTCTTAGCAGCATAATATGGGCTATGGGCCCCCAGGGATACTATCTTATTCCCTCTTGCATATGGTGATACCTCTGGGATGAGCCATTTTGCCTTAATTGTTACCTGTTGACAGTTCTCTGGCAACCAGCTTCAGACTTTACACCAACATACCCTGCTTTGCCCCTTGGGCATAAGTTTAATTTCCCAGAGACATCCTAATACCTATAAAAGTTATGAGAAGGAGAAGTCCACACCTGGAAAATGTGGCATGAGAGGTGGAATGAGAGATCTGCTAGCCCGCTACTCACAGGAAGTGTATCCCACAGTCCAATATCCCCGGGCAAGGTTGGGAGTAGACCCATAATTTAAAGTTCTCTAGATTCCATCCTAAGAGTAAGCTGATGGGAGCCTTGATATAGGCTCCCTGCCTACATGCTGGTCTGTGCTGTTGCACCCACAGGAAAAACCAGGGGTCACTCTCCTTGTGGCAACTAACACAGCATGATCTCTGCCACCCTAATATACCCTTGCCCAGGATGCCTCTCTCCAGCAGGACTGGCACTGAACCTTAAAGGGGTTGTAAAGTCAAACATTTTTTTTTCATCTTAATGCATTCTATGAGGGGCTGGGCCGAACCACAGCTCTGTGTCTGAGCTGTGGGGACACTCAACAAGAGGGAGAGGCCAGGAGCACAGAAGAGGCACCCAAGAAGAGAAGGATCCAGGCTGCTTTGTGCAAACCCACTGCAACAGAGCAGGTAAGCATAACATTTTTGTTATTTTTAGAAAATAAAACGAGACTTTACAAACACTTTAATGACTGAGTCTTTCTTACTCCTGGGGGCATCTAGTGGCTCTGGGCTATAGGGGCCTCTGTGCCTTACCCAAAAGGCCAGCGCTATTAGTGACTTCACAGTCTAGGAACAAGGAGACGGCACTGCTGTGGGCTCCTAGTTCAACAATGGAATATAGGTTAATGTCTTTTTAGTATTGTGTGGCAAAGTGCCACACAATACAAATATACAAAATGCAAGTAGGGATAAGGTAGGCCTCAGGAACATGGATGGCTACCAGTGCCTGTGTGCTGAAGCATATAATTCCTGGTGCCTTCCAAAGACCGGGGAGCTATATGTGCAGTGTACAGCCACAATATAAGTGAATGACTGTACCCATCTATGAGTTTACGTGCACTTCTTTCTGGATGCACCACTTTTGCATTTGGGGAGAAGTGCCATACACCAGCGTTCCCGACCTTTTTTGGTAAGAGGGACTGGTTTCATGGCTGCCAAAGGACTGGAGGGGTTGTTTGGAGGAGGGGCTATTCACTGAGTCTCTCCTCAGCCCCCCTTTACAGCACAGCCCCCCTTTATATCAGTGATTTCAGCTCCCCTTTACATCACAGCCCCCCTTTACATTACAGTGCCCCTTTACAGTGCAATCCCCTTTTCATCACAGTACCCCTTAACATTATTTAATGGGGACTGCTCTGTAAAGGGGCACTTTAATTTAAAGGGGGCTGTGATGTAAAGTGAGAACTGTAATATACACCTAGCAATCTCAGCCTTGTCCATCACAGTGCCCTTGCAGTCTGCCCTCCCCCCTTCCTCTCTAACATGACACTTCCCCACTGTAAACTCTGCCTCCCCTGCACATGACTCCTACCTTTGACAGGGCAAAGGCTGTGCTTAGTCTGTGTGTCCTCTCTTGGCTCCACTGCCTGCCCGACAATGTCAACCTATCAGTAAAGCAGGGGGCGGGAGGAGCTCTCCATTCAGATCTGCAGCTTCACCCACTCCCTGCTGATTGGATGACATTGTTGGCTGGGTGGGCAGAGGAGTCGGGAGAAGACACACAGGCATGGCCACACAGCAGGAACTGAGCGGCAACTGCGGTCTGTGATAACCCTGTGCAGACTGCAGACGCTGCTCATCTCTTGCTGTACGACCTGGTCATCAACAGGCCACGAACCAGCACCGGTCCATGGCCTGGGGTTTGGGGACCACTTCCGGACACGCATGTGTGGGTTAACACTGATAAAGAACTCATTGTCATTTACCTAAACACAGCCATGTACAGTCGTTCACTTGTTTTTGGCAGATGTATGCGGAATGTGCAGATTCCCAGGTGGCAGAAAATATTGTGAATTTTACACCTTGGCACACAGCAGTTGGTAATTGTTCGTATGCATAAAGCCTTAAAAAAATGTTATTAAATGTAGTGCTTTTTATAATAAAAAAAAATACTAATATAAAATACAATTTTTTTTTTAGATAGAATAGAAACAATCCCTTTCATACACATTTATAAATGAGGTCTACTGTTCATTATCCATCCATACTCGATTGAGTATTTTGTAATGGAAAGTATATGCATAGGAATACTATTGTAAATTAGAGCTAGTTATTTGTCCTTTGACCAGATTCCACAATGCACATATCTCTTACCTCACAAAAACTTGGTGGGTAAAACCTACGTCACGCTATCATTCACTCAGTCAGCTTTAGGCACTTCAAGCAATTACTCCTGAGTCCACTGCTGCTGCTGATTTATAGAAAAGGATTAGGATGTAATGCCCTGAACATCCAGTATAATGAGAACATTTGTTTCACCTTCTTGTATCTCAATTACAAAACCTGTACACATTATGACATCTAGACTGTTAAAGTCTGGCTAGCTAAAAGTATAGATAACAGTATAGATATACTTCAATTCAGAAGCAAGCTCTAGTGTTTGATGTGCCTAGTAGATAATGAATAAAAAGTATGCCTAGGTGCACCTATAAATCCTAAAGAAATTCATCTTTTTTACTTTTAATTTAAAGATACCTGCCGTGCATTAGTTTTAGTTCAAGGTATAAATATCTTAAAAACACTAATCATATTAAATTGTAAATTCATTTCTTGACCTGATGTCACTGTGTACAAGGTCACCCCATATCTATCCCATGTAAATTAATTGTTGTAAAATAGTCACCGGAGGAAATTTATTTTAAAGCTAATCTTCAGCCAGATATATTTATTGAAGTTATGTAGTCACTAATAAATCATTAAGGCTAGCTTCACACTTATATTATCATGCTTTTTTTTTTAATGTGTTGTTTGGGTGTCTTATAATGTATTGACCTGAACTGCCATTCACATCAAAAGACAGACATGAATTTTACAGTCAATGTTATAGTGAAAAATATTGTATTCTTGTAACTCTATGAGGTATAATACCTGTAATGCCGGGTACACATAATCAGAATTTTGGTTGGAAAAAGCTCTGATGGTTTTTCCGACGGAATTCCGACGGAATTCTGCTCAAGCTGTCTTGCATACACACGGTCACACAAAAGTTCTCGGAACTTTCGACTGTCAAGAACGTGGTGACGTACAACACTACGACGAGCCGAGAAAATGAAGTGCAATGCTTCCGAGCACGCGTCAAATTGATTCCAAGCATGCGTAGGAATTTTGCGTGTTGAAATTTGTACAGACGATCGGGGTTTCCGATCGGAACTTTTTCCAACGGGAAAATTGAGAACATGCTCTCAATCTTTTGCTGCCCGAAATTCCGCCAGCAAAAGTCCCATGGAGCATATACACAGTCACATTTTCCGACCAAAGGCTCTCATCTGACTTTTGCTGGCAGAATTTCCGATCGTGTGTACGAGGCATAACATTATTATTGAGTATGTAAACTCCTATTCTACAGGTCTTTTTTTTATTATTATTTTTTTATATTTTTTGTCCACGTTTTATTTTTTTCTAATTTACATTTTTTTTCACATTCACATTGACCAGGTTGACCAAGAAAAGTGACAATTATAGGAGTGTCATACTGACAGGGATGCTTTAAATGTTCAGCTTTTATTCAAAAGCTTACTAATAGAAGGGAAGTAGAAAATTATTAAGATCAACTGGTAATGATACTAAGATACAGTGGCAATCAATAAACTAAAGCTACTGTGTTATTGCTTTTGACAGACAACATATATGTCATTTTTGCCCATAGTTTTAGTTAAAAAAAATTAATCCATCATGATATCAGTTTCTCGGAATTCTCTGCATGGTAGTCTAAAAGACAGAAAGCCAGTATTCTGAGAAGAGAGAAAAGGCACAAGTTTATAAGATGGCTGGTGATCCTTTACTGCCCAATTTTAAACAGCAGATCGGGTTTCCAATACAATGATAGATTTATGTAGGTGTAGCACAGAGTAGAATGGATCCCCCACCCTGCACAGCCAGGCAGATAGAATTTTCACAGTCACTTCAGAGTCAGAAAACAGTCCAGTACTTTTTTTTTTTGAGGGATTAGAACTGGGATGGGGATTGGGAATTATGGGACTCAGAACAACTTCAGGGACAGCTTTTCCTATATACAGTCTACTGTATATACACTCCTTTGCTTCCTCCAGCACCCGCTTGCTTGCAGAACTTTTCTGGCACACGGATAGTGGATCTGGCACTCAGTCAGGTTTTGAACAAAAGTCTGTTATAGGCAGGAACCTGAGGCCCTAGTTGTGTAGCAAAAGAGTCAGTGTCCAGCATACATCCCTGTAGCTACTGATCCCAGCACCACCTCTTCAGGCACTGTCAGCCTACCTGGCTGCAGCTGCTCCTTTCACTAGCCCTCTTGGCTAAGTTCTCCACAGTCCTCATAGACTGAACACTCACCAGCCCACCCAGCTGACTTCTCAGGAGCTCTCCCAGATGTGCTGACCTGCTTCTGCTGTCCTTTCTTTGCTCCCATGGCTCCAGGAAGGGGTTCCTCCATGTGTTGCGGGGGATCCTTCCAGCCCTAATGTAACATCCCAGAGTAGCGGATGCCCTGCTAGGGCCTCTGACAGCTTTCTCGGCGCTCCATCTCCACTTTCCACCTGACTACCTCTGCTGGTATGACTAATGCCCATTTATGAGGGGGCCTGCCCCCTGCCAACCCTCATAAATATGCCAAGCAGCTCCTCCTAGACTCCACCCATTACATCTGGAAGCTTCTCCAATGTTCCAGAAAACAATAGAAGGCACCAGAGATTTTGCTTGCTTAGTCATCCAGTCTCCTCGCTCAACCCTGACCCAGATTCAACCCAGGCCTGGCTCTCAGCCAAACCAGTTTACCTACACTAACATCTTACTATATACAACTAGCACACTAGCTAGAGGGTGTTACATAGGTTTCTGAACTGGCTGGACAAAAAATTCCAAATACTTTAGCTGGTAAAAAAAAAAAAAAAACCTTTCATATATGTATTTTAAATGTGCATTTAGTTGTTTAGAATTCAGCTTAAAAAATATTCTGCCATGGTGGTGGAATAAAATTGCTGTTAGGTATAAAGTGCAGGTATCTAGGCAGGCCCCATGTCTTATGCCACATACACATGATCAGACTATCCGGCGGACTTTAATAAGGGGCCCCCAGATTCCGGCCCCCTACCCTATGTGAATGAGTATGGGGTACGATGTACCCCTACCCATTCACCTGGGGGAAAAAAGTGTTAATAAAAAAAGACAACACAGGTTTTTAAAATACTTTATTAGACAGCTGCGGGGGGTCTTCTTCCGTCTTCGGGGGTCTTCTCACTGGACACCTCTGCTATCTTCTGCTCTTTTACTAGCTCTTTTACTAGCGGAGGAGCCCATCTTTCTCCTTCGTCTCCGCTGCCGTCCGGGGGTCTTCTTCCGACTTTGGGGGTCTTCTTCCGAATCCGGGGGTCTTGTCCCACTCTTCGGTTCTTCTTGCCGGCCGCCGCTTTCTTCTTCCAGCTCTTTTACTAGCGTAGGCCCGGTCTTGTCGCTGTCGCCGCCTTCTGCTTCTTCTTCTTCGTGCTTTTTCTTCTTTCTTCTTCTCATACTTTCTTCTTCTCTTCTTCCGATGTTGACACGATGCTCTCTCTGGTCGTAATGGCAGGGACACGTCACGCGGTGTCACGACCGTCCTGGCATCCCGATCGTTCCTAGGAGATCTACTCACAGAGGTCCCATGTTGAGAACCCGTCGTTCCCCTTTAGCGCGGGCCAACGCGAACGGACGCACACGGTTACGTTCCGGTACGACCGGGCGCACACGGGTGCGCGACGTGGCAAACGAGCGCGGGGTCACGAACGGGCGCACGACCTCCTACGGGGGCACGCAGACCCGTCGTACGACCGGTTTGGCGCCCTAAAGGCTTCTTAAGGACTCGGTTTCCACTCTGCCCTCGCTGTCCAGTCTACAGCGTGTTCTGAGATTCTGTTTACCTGTTACCTGCTAGTTTGATTCCTGTGACCCGGCTTGTTCTTGACCACGTTTGACTGCTGCCTGCCACCGACTACCTGCCTGCCTGACCACGTCTCTGCCTCTGCCCTTGTACTGTGTGCCCGCCTGCTGCCGACCCTGCCTGTACCTGACTACTCTGCTGCCTACTGATCCATCCGGATCTGCTGTGCCTGCTGTTCCTGTCTTGACCTGCCAGTGTCTGCTGTCTCCACTGACAACCACCACCTTGCCAGTCCATCAGTCTGCTCCTGCTGTCTCCTGCCGACTGCCATCCATGTTGCTGTTGTCGTCCGGACCTACCAACACCTGCCAGGCACTTGTGCCCCCTGAACTTTCGAATCTCTGTCTCCATCTCCAGGGGTTCTTGAGCCAGGGGCTACGAGGGGCCGCTCCCTGCACTCCAGGCTCGTCCACCAGGTACGTGACAGTACTGGACAGCCATGTCCGAGCCTACGCAGGGAGCCTCCCCTATGGACGAGCTCTGCCGCCATCTTGCCGGCCTGACCCAGGCGGTGAAGAGTCTGCAGGAAGGTTATGGCCGACTGGAGGAACAGGTTCAAGCCCTGTCCGCGACCCCGCCGGCTGCTTCTGGGCACCATGCCCCACCATCAGTGGTGATGATGCCACCCGAGCCCAGGGTCCCTACCCCGGAACGGTTTTCGGGCAACCGGAACAAATTTAGAGCCTTCCGCAACTCTTGCGAGCTCTTTTTCGCTTTGCAACCAAGAACCTTCTCTCTCGAGGCGACCAAGGTGGGGTTCGTCATCTCCCTATTGACGGACGAACCACAGGCCTGGGCACACCGCCTTTTGGAGCGAAAGGATCCATCTTTAGATACTCTAGACACCTTCTTCCTGGCAATGTCAAGACTTTACGAAGATCCTCAACTTGCTGCGACTGCAGAGGCTGCCCTACACGCCCTACAACAAGGTCGCAGGCCTGTGGAAGATTACGTGTCGGAATTCCGACGCTGGAGTTCCGACACAGAATGGAACGATGCAGCCCTCCGGTACCAGTTCCGTTTGGGCCTATCTGAACCACTGAAGGATGAATTGGCACGCATAGGCACCCCAGAAACCCTGGAGGCCCTCATAGACATTTCGGTCCAGATCGACAGACATCTGAGGGAGCGTCGCCAGGAGCGCTCTTCCACAGCCACACGCCCCATCTGGATGTTGCCACGTGTACCCAGCTCAAGTCATGCGGCTCCACCTGCCCCTGCCACAGCTACACCAGATCAGCCGGAACCCATGCAGCTGGGCCTACTCCGTCCCTCTCTGACACCAGAAGAGCGGCAACGACGTCGGGTTGGGAACCTCTGCCTTTACTGCGGAGGTTCAGGACATTTTGTTCGCACTTGCCCAGCGAAGATGCGTAAGTGCCTTTTCATTCCATCTGTTCCTTTGCCTGTGCTACCTAACAACACTACTCACCTGGCTGTCCCTGTTCTTTTACAGCTTCCAGAAAGGACTGTCCGGACTCACGCAGTTATTGATTCTGGGGCGTGTAGTGGCTTTGTGGATACGACCTTCGCTTTAAAGAACAAGATCCCCCTTCGGCCCAGAGAGAAGGGACTTTCAGTATTTTTGGCCGATGGTTCTACCCTTGAATCCGGACCAGTGACCCAGAAGACCACCCCTTTATCTGCTATCATTGCCGGGACCCACCAGGAATTCCTATGCCTAGATGTTATTAAGTCACCACTATTTCCCATCATCCTAGGCATGCCTTGGTTGAGAGCGCACAATCCAAACATCAATTGGGCCACTGGGAAGATTGAGTTTACTTCAGACTATTGCCGTCAACATTGCTGCCCTGTTGATGATAGAGACTCTTCTGCCCTCCTCTGTTTGGAAACAGACCCTGAGACCCGACAAGCTGTACCCAAGGACTACCACGATTTCCTGGATGTATTTAGTAAAAAAGGGGCTGAAACTCTACCACCCCACAGGCCATACGATTGCCCGATTGAATTACTACCCGGGGCAGAGATTCCCTTCGGAAGAATCTTCCCCCTATCTGAGTCCGAGCTGGGTACCCTGAGGTCCTACTTAGATGACAACCTAGAGAAGGGATTCATCCGACCTTCCACCTCCCCGGCAGGCGCAGGAATCTTCTTTGTCGAGAAGAAGGACCATTCCCTTCGCCCGTGTGTGGACTACCGGGCATTGAATAAAATTACTATAAAGAATCGCTACCCCCTGCCACTGGTACCTGAACTTTTTCAGAGACTTGGTTCTGCTAAAGTCTTCTCCAAGCTGGACCTCCGGGGTGCCTATAATCTTGTCCGCATCCGGAGAGGTGACGAGTGGAAAACTGCCTTCCGTACCCGCTTCGGGCACTTCGAATACCGTGTAATGCCGTTTGGATTGTGTAATGCCCCAGCCACATTCCAACACTTTGTCAATGACATTTTTAGAGACTACCTTGATTTATTCGTAATAATTTACCTTGATGACATTCTAATCTTTTCCTCCACTCTAGCCGACCACCGAGAACACGTCAAGAATGTCCTGGCTCGTCTCCGACTTCATGGCCTGTACGCCAAGCCTGAAAAATGTATCTTCGAAAGACAGAGCATCCAGTTCCTGGGTCTGGTTATTTCCATAAAAGGGGTGGAGATGGATCCCCAGAAGGTCTCTGCTATTCAAGACTGGCCTGCCCCATCCGATAAGAAGGGAGTTCAGCGGTTCGTGGGGTTCGCCAATTTTTATCGTAAGTTTATCAGAGGATTCTCCTCGATCATCTCCCCTATCACCGGTTTGACCAAACAGGGTCAGAAGTTCCGTTGGACCCCCGAAGCGCAGGAGGCTTTCAAGACTCTGAAGGACCAGTTTGTTTCGGCATCAGTCTTAAAGCATCCTGACTCCGCGCTACCATACATCCTGGAAGTGGACGCTTCTGAAATAGCGGTAGGGGCGGTGCTCTCCCAGAGACAAGGGCCTAAATCTTTGCTACACCCGGTCGCCTTTTTCTCCCGTAAATTGTCCGACGCAGAGAAGAATTACGATGTCGGTGATCGTGAGCTGTTGGCGATAAAGGCAGCACTCGAGGAATGGCGCTACCTCCTTGAGGGCGCCACCCACCCGATCCTGGTTTATACAGACCATAAGAACCTAGAATACCTCAAATCAGCAAAAAGGTTGAAACCGCGTCAGGCCAGATGGGCGCTCTTCTTCTCCAGGTTCTCGCTACATATTACCTATCGTCCAGGATCCAAGAACGTCAAGCCCGACGCCTTGTCGCGCATGTTCAGCCAACCAGAGAACCCCCCGTCTTCAGATACCATTCTCTCCGCGGGAAGCTTCCTCCTGCTCCAAGGGGACCTAATATCTCAAGTTAAGCAGGCCTCCATGGGCACTACTCCTCCACCTGGCTTCCCATTGACTTCTAGCAACGACCTTCTTTGGTACGAAGGCAGGATCTTCATCCCCCAGGAAGCACGGACTTCGGTTCTGGCCGCTTGTCACGACCACCTATTGGCCGGCCATTTCGGGGTATACAAGACCTTGGAGCTACTCCGACGCTCGTTCTGGTGGCCTCGAATGAAGGATGACTGCAGGAGATACGTTGAGGCCTGTACCGTCTGCATCCGAAACAAGAACAGTAAGTCAAGAGCCTGGGGTTTACTGAAGCCACTGCCCGTTCCTGACAGACCATGGAGGATGATCTCCATGGATTTCATCGTCGAGTTACCCCCCTCAGAAGAATACTCTACGATTTTTGTCGTGGTGGATAGGCTTACCAAAATGGCCCACTTCCTACCCATGAGGGGCACCCCTTCTGCCACAGAGACAGCCAGGACCTTCATCAGAGAGATCGTGAGGCTCCATGGCGTCCCCGCTAATATCACCTCCGACAGGGGGGTGCAATTCACTTCAAGATTCTGGAGAGCACTCTGTGGTGCGCTGAAAATTGACCTCCGCTTGTCTTCCGCATATCACCCCCAGACCAACGGCCAGACCGAGAGGACGAACCAGACGTTGGAGCAGTATCTACGCTGCTTCTCGTCGTTCTCCCAAGACGACTGGGCTCCGCTTCTTCCTTTGGCCGAATTCGCCTACAATAATTCAATGCACTCTGCCACCAAGCAATCTCCATTTTTTGCGAATTTTGGCTTTCACCCACTGTTTCTGTCTGGCGACCTCCCCGAGTGCCCAGTTCCAGCGGTGCAGGAGAATCTCAACTTCTTCGAGACAAATAACAAACTTTTGCAAGAAACCTTGACCAAGTCGCAAGAATACAATAAAGAGGTATTCGATAAGAAGAGAAGGGGGGAACTGGACCTCAAGGTCGGGGATCTGGCCTGGCTGTCCACCCTGAACCTCAAACTATCCTGCCCATCCAAGAAATTGGGACCGAAATTTGTGGGCCCCTTCCCAATCGTAAGAAAACTGAATAGTGTGGCATTCGAGCTAAAGCTTCCGGAATCTTTTCGGATTCACCCTGTTTTCCACGCATCACTACTTAAGCCTGCAGTTCCAGATTCTTTTTCTGATCGAGTTACTAAACCTCCAGAGCCTGTGATGGTCGATGGGGAAATCGAATTCGAGGTGGAATCCATACTTGATTGCAGGAAGAGGCGGAACCAGGTCCAATTCCTGGTTAAATGGAAGGGGTACGGGCCCGAAGAGAACTCTTGGGAACCAGAATCCAATATTCACGCGAAGAGACTAATTTCTGCTTTCAAGAGATCCCACCCGGGTAGGATGGCACAACTGGGCATCCGGAGGCTGCCCCTTGGGGGGGGGCAATGTCACGACCGTCCTGGCATCCCGATCGTTCCTAGGAGATCTACTCACAGAGGTCCCATGTTGAGAACCCGTCGTTCCCCTTTAGCGCGGGCCAACGCGAACGGACGCACACGGTTACGTTCCGGTACGACCGGGCGCACACGGGTGCGCGACGTGGCAAACGAGCGCGGGGTCACGAACGGGCGCACGACCTCCTACGGGGGCACGCAGACCCGTCGTACGACCGGTTTGGCGCCCTAAAGGCTTCTTAAGGACTCGGTTTCCACTCTGCCCTCGCTGTCCAGTCTACAGCGTGTTCTGAGATTCTGTTTACCTGTTACCTGCTAGTTTGATTCCTGTGACCCGGCTTGTTCTTGACCACGTTTGACTGCTGCCTGCCACCGACTACCTGCCTGCCTGACCACGTCTCTGCCTCTGCCCTTGTACTGTGTGCCCGCCTGCTGCCGACCCTGCCTGTACCTGACTACTCTGCTGCCTACTGATCCATCCGGATCTGCTGTGCCTGCTGTTCCTGTCTTGACCTGCCAGTGTCTGCTGTCTCCACTGACAACCACCACCTTGCCAGTCCATCAGTCTGCTCCTGCTGTCTCCTGCCGACTGCCATCCATGTTGCTGTTGTCGTCCGGACCTACCAACACCTGCCAGGCACTTGTGCCCCCTGAACTTTCGAATCTCTGTCTCCATCTCCAGGGGTTCTTGAGCCAGGGGCTACGAGGGGCCGCTCCCTGCACTCCAGGCTCGTCCACCAGGTACGTGACACGCGGCGACTTATATAGGCATAGGGGGTGGGATCACTGGGAGATGCCACATGGTGACCCCACCCCTTATGATGTCACAGCCCCAGCATCCCCTGGACGGTGGTGGCGGGGAAGGAAAGAAGACCCCCCAAAGACGGAAGAAGACCCCCGGAGCTGTCTAATAAAGTATTTTGAAAACCTGTGTTGTGTATTTTTATTAACACTTCTTTTCCCCCGGGTGAATGGGTAGGGGCACATCATACCCCATACTCATTCACCTAGGGTACGGGGCTGGAATCTGGGGGCCCCTTATTAAAGGCGGCTCCTGGATTCTGATAAGCCCCCCACCCACAGCCCCCCGACAACCAACGGCCAGAGTTGTCGGGAAGAGGCCTTTGTCCTCATCAACATGGGGACAAGGTGCTTTGGGGTGGGGGGCTGGGCTGCGTGTTTGGATAAGGGTCTGGTATGGACTTTGGGGGACCCCCACGCTGTTTTTTCGGCGTAGGGGTTCCCCTTTAAATCCATACCAGGTGACAGGGATCGGGAGGTGTCAATCTCGCCGATGGAGGCGGCGACATTAACTTCTTGCGCTAGTCCCATCTACCTGGAGCCACAGTCAAAATGAACAGACTTTACTCCATGTGTGGGCAAGTCTGTTCATTTCAAAAGTCCGGCGGACTAGCACACAGATGGGCGGATTGCCGAGTCTGGTGAACAATTTTGAGTCAAGACTTCTTTCTAAGTCCGGGAAGTTTTGGGAAGAAAAAGTCAGCCGGAGCCCACACACGGGTGGATTGTCCGCCGGACTTTGGTCCACCAGACCAAGTCCGCCAGATAATCCGATCGTTTGTACGCGGCATTACTGGTAGTGTCAAAGCCTGCCACTCACCTCAATTCTCCACACATTCCTATCGGTCGATGCTTGAGTCTACTTAAAAGGGGGAAAGGTTAACGCACCACCTGTTCTGGATTGGTGATCACTGTAGGTGTGTCGGAAGGAATGATGGCAGCGGTAACTAACACTTCCACTGCAGTGTCTGCAATCTTGCCAGACACGTCTGGTTCCTCTGAGGTAGAGTCCATCTGAGCCAAAGCAGGACTGCCCGAATCAGCGGCCTTGGTACTGGAAGTGGATTCCTCCACTGTGGCATATCCACGAGTCCAATGCGCCCTCATCACTCTTGACGGTAGTGGTGGCTTAGCAGCTATCAACAGCAAGTCTCCGCATTGACAACACACTGGCTCCAAGGATGCATAAACAGGGCAAAGCTGGAACACCGCCGGCAGACGATCCCAATGGCCACTGAGTTTTGAGAAATGTACAGAGAAATTTCACCCTTGGGTGCTATCTGAATACCTGTATCAGTAATCGTGGTCCCTGTGGCGAAAAACCAGGTGACTTCCCCTGAGTCATTGTATCAAGAGAGCTCCTGCACTACTATAGAAAAGTTTAGAACACCTAGATAGGTGCTGCACACACCGTATGAGTTAAACAAAGCTCAAATAAAATAGATAAAAATTATAAAGTGGTGTTGCGCTCCTAACATGATGGTGTCGGTAAATATTAAGATAAGATATAAATTAATTTTAAATCCAAAGTGAGAAAGTACTACAATATAAAGTGAATGGTGCTATCATGTAAAGTGCAAATGTGCTACTAGATGACCACAATATTCACATGCTTGGTAGACCATCACCTTTACCCTCAACTTCTTTTGCAAGGCTTGAAGGTGTGTTTGGGGTCGTTATCATGTTGGAAAACTGCCCTGAGGTCCAGTCTCTGAAGGGAGGGGATCGTGCTCTGCTTCAGTATGTCGCAGTACATGTTGGCATTCATGGTTCCCTCAATGAACTGTAGCTCCACAGTGTCGGCAGCACTCATGCAGCTCCAGACCATGACAATACCACCACCATGCTTGACTGTAGGCAAGACACATTTGTCTTTGTACTCTTCACCTGTTTGCCACCACACACACTTGACACCATCTGAACCAAATAAGTTAATCTTGGTCTCATCAGACCACAGGACATGGTTCCAGTTCTTTGCCATGGGGTGCCATGTTGAACTTCAAGTGACCAGTATGAGAAAGTGAGAGCGATAACACCAAATTTAACACACCTTCTCCCCATTCACACCTGAGACCTTGTAACACCAATCAGTCACATGACACCGGGGAGGGAAAATGGCTAATTAGGCCCAATTTGGACATTTTCACTTAGGGGTGTACTCACTTTTGTTGCCAGCGGTTTAGACATTAATGGCTGAGTGTTGAGTTATTTTCAGGGGACAGCAAATTTACACTGTTATACCAGATGTACACTCGCTACTTTACGTTGTAGCAAAGTGTAATTGGCATATAATTATAGAATTGAAAAGGAAAATAATAAATGTTTTTTTTTACAAATAATTATGTGAAAAGTGTTGACAAACCAATTAGTGAAAATTACAGTCCTAATATGAAACATTAGATGATGAAAGTTGAATATTACTCCAACAGTGCAAATCGTGAAAGTAAATTTAAAAGAGTCCAAAGACCAAACGGTTCTTTCAATGATAACGACATCGTCTAACGCCACAAATGAAGTGACACCTCCACCATAAGAAATGCCTGCTTACCAGCTGGTGTGGACCCCCCTCTCATGGAAGCTCAATTGCGCTTGTGGCTAATACCCAGCCAGGATTTTGCTCTCACAAGGAGATGTAAATGTGGCGATCCCACCATGTATCAACTATGGTAGCAGGTACAGTGACTATTGCGGCTCAATCATAGCGGGAAGCCCTTACAGATATCCTCCAGGTGGTCGTGGAAGTTCCCAAAAAAGATAAAGGCTAGCCATAGTGTAAAACCATAAACGTTTACTAAATCTTAAAAGTAATGTACTAACTTTATATTTGCATAACCACGCATTGAACTGAAATGGGCTCAGAAAGAGAAGAACCAAGAACACCCTGGGGGTTATTTACGAAAGGCAAATCCACCTTGCACTGCAAGTGCACTTGGAAGTGCAGTTGCTGTAAATCTTAGGGGTAGATCTGAAATGAGGGGAAGCTCTGCTGATTTTATCATCCAATCACGTGCAAGCTAAAATGCTGTTTTTTATTTTCCTTGCATGCCCCCCTCGGATTTACAGCGACTGCACTTTCAAGTGCACTTGTAGTGCAAATTGGATTTGGCTTTAGTAAATAACCCCCCCATGTCTATGTTTTCAAACAAGACACATGATTGTTCTGTGATCAGCTATAGCCGATCAGCAGGTCCCAATTGTCAATCATTGGCCAAGACCTGCTGACAAACTTGTGCTTTAGTCCATGATAGTGCAAGTCAGCAGGGGGCACATGCATATGCACCCGTAAACTCGAAAATACCCGGTGACATACAGTACAGGTACATTGTCTATCGGGGCTGTGCCGCTCACCCGCAGTAAGACTACTGTGAGCGGGCAGCAAGGAGCTAACATCTGCTTTGAATAAACCAAAAAATATTTCCAGTTTTAAAACTATGAAAAAGTAGGCAATAAATGTGCATACATGCTTCATATTTTCTTCTTTTGCTTTATCTCTTGATTGTACGATGCTACAAAGCAACAAATGATCTATCGGAGGGTTGTCATGATTTCTCAACTGAATATTGATTTATGAAGAATTTGAAAGTAGTTTTTTTAATTTGTGTTGCATGATTTTACTGGTACCCTGTTAGCTTGAAGAAGTTTGCTATTGTCTCAGGTAAACTGCAGATGTGACATTGTGTAAAAGAGCAGGTGGCAAAAAAATGAGCCTGCATATCAGCTTCGATTTGTCGTGATCACTACTAGTCATACACTCTTACTTCACTGACATTTTATTTCTATGACCTTTCATACTTTACTGCACTCAATTTACTTCTATCAATGTTGATACTGTGCTTTGACGGCAGCTTGCATTCATGTAATTGACCTTTCATCCCATAAGAAGATTACATTTGCACACTACACATTGATGAAACTGATTATCAGGGTTTTCATTTACACTTGTGCAAATTAATAGCTTGACATGAATAAAGTGTCTATAATATGTACTGAATACATCGTAATTGTGTCGTATAGAAATTCCAGGTAGTCGTAGTAACATTACTAGTCTATTGATTTTAAATGTGTTTAACTGCTTATTGACAATTAGGGATGGCCGAACGGTTCGCCCGGCGGTCGTTTCGCGGCGAATTTTGGCTGTTCGCCGTCCGCCCAATCGGCGAAACTATTGCCGCCGTTCGCCCAGCGGAATTCCGTGTTTACTGTGTAAAAGAACTTTGACCTATGATGACACATCCATCATGGGGTACATGACAGCCAATTGAGACATTACAGCACATGGACACTTGGACATTCCCCCTAACTTATAAATAGAACCGATCCGGTGGCCATTTTACATTCTTTCGTATGTCACTATAGGGAGAGGTTGCTGTGTGGAGCAGGGAGAGACTGCAGTGACCCAAATCGCTAGCTATTAGGTCCACAAAAGTTCTTTTCAGGACTGGTATGGTATAGGTGTTAGGTGTAGTTCAGGATATAGGTTTGAGGCACTGTTGTGCTAGTGATTGTTGCAGCAGCCTGTCTTTTGTCAGTGTAGAGAGAGGGACAGGACGCTGTGTGCAGCAGGGACAGTCAGTTTAATCATTAGCTGTTACTATTAGGTCCACAAAAGTCCTTTTCAGGACTGGTATGGTAAAGTAGTACAGGATATAGTTTATATACAGTGCTATTCAAGTTATTGTTCCAGCAGCCTGTGTTTTGTCAGTTTAAATAGGGACAGGCAGGAAGCTGTGTGTGGCAGTGAGGGACAGTCAGTTTAATCAGTAGCTGTTACTATTAGGTCCACAAAGGTTCTTTTCAGGACTGGTATGGTAATAGGCTTATACACGTATAACATTCTTTCTTCCAAATATAGAAAGAATATTATACTTGACTGTTGCCCTTCTGCTGCAGTAGTCCTTTATCAGTATAGGGACTGAGGTACAGTCTGCTAATCATTCACAACCTACTAGTTCCACAAAGGTCCTTATAAGGACTGGTAAGGTATAGGGTACTACAGTACATAGGGTTGAGTGAGGTACAGTCTGCTATTCCCTAAGGACTGGTATAGGTCCACAATATATAGGGTTGAGGTGCACTACTGCTGACCGATGCCCTTCTGCTGCAGCAGTCCTTTATCAGTATAGGGACTGAGGTACAGTCTGCTAATCATTCACAACCTACTAGTTCCACAAAGGTCCTTATAAGGACTGGTAAGGTATAGTGTACTACAGTGCATAGGGTTGAGTGAGGTACAGTCTGCTATTCCTTAAGGACTGGTATAGGTCCACAATATATAGGGTTGAGGTGCACTACTGCTGACTGCCGCCCTTCTGCTGCAGTAGTCCTTTATCAGTATAGGGACTGAGGTACAGTCTGCTAATCATTCACAACCTACTAGTTCCACAAAGGTCCTTAAAAGGACTGGTAAGGTATAGGGTACTACAGTACATAGGGTTGAGTGAGGTACAGTCTGCTATTCCTTAAGGACTGGTATAGGTCCACAACATATAGGGTTGAGGTACACTACTGCTGACTGCCGCCCTTCTGCTGCAGTAGTCCTTTATCAGTATAGGGACTGAGGTACAGTCTGCTAATCATTCACAACCTACTAGTTCCACAAAGGTCCTTATAAGGACTGGTAAGGTATAGGGTACTACAGTACATAGGGTTGAGTGAGGTACAGTCTGCTATTCCTTAAGGACTGGTATAGGTCCACAATATATAGGGTTGAGGTGCACTACTGCTGACTGATGCCCTTCTGCTGCAGCAGTCCTTTATCAGTATAGGGACTGAGGTACAGTCTGCTAATCATTCACAACCTACTAGTTCCACAAAGGTCCTTATAAGGACTGGTAAGGTATAGGGTACTACAGTACATAGGGTTGAGTGAGGTACAGTCTGCTTTTCCTTAAGGACTGGTATAGGTCCACAATATATAGGGTTGAGGTGCACTACTGCTGACTGCTGCCCTTCTGCTGCAGTAGTCCTTTATCAGTATAGGGACTGAGGTACAGTCTGCTAATCATTCACAACCTACTAGTTCCACAAAGGTCCTTATAAGGACTGGTAAGGTATAGGGTACTAAAGTACATAGGGTTGAGTGAGGTACAGTCTGCTATTCCTTAAGGACTGGTATAGGTCCACAATATATAGGGTTGAGGTGCACTACTGCTGACTGATGCCCTTCTGCTGCAGCAGTCCTTTATCAGTATAGTGACTGAGGTACAGTCTGCTAATCATTCACAACCTACTAGTTCCACAAAGGTCCTTATAAGGAATGGTAAGGTATAGGGTACTAAAGTACATAGGGTTGAGTGAGGTACAGTCTGCTATTCCTTAAGGACTGGTATAGGTCAACAATATATAGGGTTGAGGTGCACTACTGCTGACTGATGCCCTTCTGCTGCAGCAGTCCTTTATCAGTATAGTGACTGAGGTACAGTCTGCTAATCATTCACAACCTACTAGTTCCACAAAGGTCCTTATAAGGAATGGTAAGGTATAGGGTACTACAGTACATAGGGTTGAGTAAGGTACAGTCTGCTATTCTTTAAGGACTGGTATAGGTCCACAATATATAGGGTTGAGGTGCACTACTGCTGACTGCTGCCCTATACTGCAGCAGTCCTTTGTCAGTATAGGGACTGAGGTACAGTCTGCTAATCATTCACAACCTACTTGTTCCACAAAGGTCCTTATAAGGACTGGTAAGGTATAGGGTACTACAGTACATAGGGTTGAATGAGGTACAGTCTGCTTTTCCTTAAGGAATGGTATAGGTCCACAATATATAGGGTTGAGGTGCACTACTGCTGACTGATGCCCTTCTGCTGCAGTAGTCCTTTATCAGTATAGGGACTGAGGTACAGTCTTCTAATCATTCACAACCTACTAGTTCCACAAAGGTCCTTAAAAGGACTGGTAAGGTATAGGGTACTACAGTACATAGGGTTGAGTGAGGTACAGTCTGCTATTCCTTAAGGACTGGTATAGGTCCACAACATATAGGGTTGAGGTGCACTACTGCTGACTGCCGCCCTTCTGCTGCAGTAGTCCTTTATCAGTATAGGGACTGAGGTACAGTCTGCTAATCATTCACAACCTACTAGTTCCACAAAGGTCCTTATAAGGACTGGTAAGGTATAGGGTACTACAGTACATAGGGTTGAGTGAGGTACAGTCTGCTATTCCTTAAGGACTGGTATAGGTCCACAATATATAGGGTTGAGGTGCACTACTGCTGACTGCTGCCCTTCTGCTGCAGTAGTCCTTTATCAGTATAGGGACTGAGGTACAGTCTGCTAATCATTCACAACCTACTAGTTCCACAAAGGTCCTTATAAGGACTGGTAAGGTATAGGGTACTACAGTACATAGGGTTGAGTGAGGTACAGTCTGCTATTCCTTAAGGACTGGTATAGGTCCACAATATATAGGGTTGAGGTGCACTACTGCTGACTGATGCCCTTCTGCTGCAGCAGTCCTTTATCAGTATAGTGACTGAGGTACAGTCTGCTAATCATTCACAACCTACTAGTTCCACAAAGGTCCTTATAAGGAATGGTAAGGTATAGGGTACTACAGTACATAGGGTTGAGTAAGGTACAGTCTGCTATTCTTTAAGGACTGGTATAGGTCCACAATATATAGGGTTGAGGTGCACTACTGCTGACTGCTGCCCTATACTGCAGCAGTCCTTTGTCAGTATAGGGACTGAGGTACAGTCTGCTAATCATTCACAACCTACTTGTTCCACAAAGGTCCTTATAAGGACTGGTAATGTATAGGGTACTACAGTACATAGGGTTGAATGAGGTACAGTCTGCTTTTCCTTAAGGACTGGTATAGGTCCACAATATATAGGGTTGAGGTGCACTACTGCTGACTGATGCCCTTCTGCTGCAGTAGTCCTTTATCAGTATAGGGACTGAGGTACAGTCTTCTAATCATTCACAACCTACTAGTTCCACAAAGGTCCTTATAAGGACTGGTAAGGTATAGGGTACTACAGTACATAGGGTTGAGTGAGGTACAGTCTGCTATTCCTTAAGGAAGGTTATAGGTCCACAATATATAGGGTTGAGGTGAACTACTGCTGACTGCTGCCCTTCTGCTGCAGCAGTCCTTTATCAGTATAGGGACTGAGGTACAGTCTGCTAATCATTCACAACCTACTAGTTCCACAAAGGTCCTTATAAGGACTGGTAAGGTATAGGGTACTACAGTACATAGGGTTGAGTGAGGTACAGTCTGCTATTCCTTAAGGACTGGTATAGGTCCACAATATATAGGGTTGAGGTGCACTACTGCTTACTGCCGCCCTATACTGCAGCAGTCCTTTATCAGTATAGGGACTGAGGTACAGTCTGCTAATCATTCACAACCTACTTGTTCCACAAAGGTCCTTATAAGGACTGGTAAGGTATAGGGTACTACAGTACATAGACTTGAGTGAGGTACAGTCTGCTATTCCTTAAGGACTGGTATAGGTCCACAATATATAGGGTTGAGGTGCACTACTGCTGACTGCTGCCCTTCTGCTGCAGTAGTCCTTTATCAGTATAGGGACTGAGGTACAGTCTTCTAATCATTCACAACCTACTAGTTCCACAAAGGTCCTTATAAGGACTGGTAAGGTATAGGGTACTACAGTACATAGGGTTGAGTGAGGTACAGTCTGCTATTCCTTAAGGACTGGTATAGGTCCACAATATATAGGGTTGAGGTGCACTACTGCTGACTGATGCCCTTCTGCTGCAGCAGTCCTTTATCAGTATAGTGACTGAGGTACAGTCTGCTAATCATTCACAACCTACTAGTTCCACAAAGGTCCTTATAAGGAATGGTAAGGTATAGGGTACTAGAGTACATAGGGTTGAGTGAGGTACAGTCTGCTATTCTTTAAGGACTGGTATAGGTCCACAATATATAGGGTTGAGGTGCACTACTGCTGACTGCTGCCCTATACTGCAGCAGTCCTTTGTCAGTATAGGGACTGAGGTACAGTCTGCTAATCATTCACAACCTACTTGTTCCACAAAGGTCCTTATAAGGACTGGTAAGGTATAGGGTACTACAGTACATAGGGTTGAATGAGGTACAGTCTGCTTTTCCTTAAGGACTGGTATAGGTCCACAATATATAGGGTTGAGGTGCACTACTGCTGACTGATGCCCTTCTGCTGCAGTAGTCCTTTATCAGTATAGGGACTGAGGTACAGTCTTCTAATCATTCACAACCTACTAGTTCCACAAAGGTCCTTATAAGGACTGGTAAGGTATAGGGTACAACAGTACATAGGGTTGAGTGAGGTACAGTCTGCTATTCCTTAAGGAAGTTTATAGGTCCACAATATATAGGGTTGAGGTGCACTACTGCTGACTGCTGCCCTATACTGCAGCAGTCCTTTATCAGTATAGGGACTGAGGTACAGTCTGCTAATCATTCACAACCTACTTGTTCCACAAAGGTCCTTATAAGGACTGGTAAGGTATAGGGTACTACAGTACATAGACTTGAGTGAGGTACAGTCTGCTATTCCTTAAGGACTGGTATAGGTCCACAATATATAGGGTTGAGGTGCACTACTGCTGACTGCTGCCCTTCTGCTGCAGTAGTCCTTTATCAGTATAGGGACTGAGGTACAGTCTTCTAATCATTCACAACCTACTAGTTCCACAAAGGTCCTTATAAGGACTGGTAAGGTATAGGGTACTACAGTACATAGGGTTGAGTGAGGTACAGTCTGCTATTCCTTAAGGAATGGTATAGGTCCACAATATATAGGGTTGAGGTGCACTACTGCTGACTGCTGCCCTTTTGCTGCAGCAGTCCTTTATCAGTATAGGGACTGAGGTACAGTCTGCTAATCATTCACAACCTACTAGTTCCACAAAGGTCCTTATAAGGACTGGTAAGGTATAGGGTACTACAGTACATAGGGTTGAGTGAGGTACAGTCTGCTATTCCTTAAGGACTGGTATAGGTCCACAATATATAGGGTTGAGGTGCCCTACTGCTGACTGCTGCCCTTCTGCTGCAGCAGTCCTTTATCAGTATAGGGACTGAGAGTTTTGTCAGAGGGTCATTTAAAAAATGACAGGCCGAGGAAGAGGCAGGCCCTTCCGCAGGGGTGGTAGGGGTAGGGCAGGAGCAACAGGCTTGAGCCATAGTGGGAAGTTGCAGAAGGTGCGTTCAATTACTTTAAAGGATGCACCAGACTTGGTTGAGTGGCTTACTCAGCCTTACTCTTCTGCACCCTCCTCATCCTCTCGATCTGCACCCTCTTCTTCACTCTCTGCTATGTGCACCCCCAAAGACACTACCACCAACAACACCACCACCACCACCACCAAATATCTTCCGCTTGAGTCACAGGAATTATTTTCCGATCCATATCAAGACATTTCTGATGCGCAGCCACCTTTGGTATTGGATCAGGAAGAGGAGGTAGCAACAACCACCACTCAGCAGTCTGACGACAGTATCCAGATCAGCCCAAGGAGGAGGTTTGTCCCCGGTGTTGCTGCCTACTCCGAGATCTCTACTTATAGCGGTGTGGAAGGTGACGTCGATGATGACGTGTCTAGTGATGTCACGTGGGTGCCCACAAGAGAGGAAGAGGAGGGGAGTTCAGAGGGAGATATGGACCAGCAGATAGGGAGGAGAAGCAGGAATAACTTACATTGCACAGGAGGAACAAAGCAGACTGCTAATGTATCAGGAGCGAGTCATCAACCATGTACGGTCACATCTGTCGCTCCCAGGATGCCGGCACATGGCTCCGCAGTGTGGGCTTTTTTTTTAACGTGTCCGCTGCTGACAATAGCGTTGCCATCTGCAATCTTTTCAGTCAACGCATTAGTCGCGGTAAGCCCAACACTCACCTAGGGACGACCGCCTTAAGAAGGCACATGAGCAGCCATCACCGAGCCCAGTGGGAGCAACGGAACACACAAAGCCACACTCCAGGCTCTCACCATCCAGCCTCGTCTTCTACTTCTCCTTCTCCTCTCTCCTCACAATTGTCCTCCACTCCACCTTCCATCACGCCAGCTCACGTTTTTCTGCAAAAAGGCAGGCTTCCGTGGGCCTAATGTTCGAGCTTAAAAAAATGATGATGCCGTATAACCCTCTTGCCCAACGGTTGACGGCTGGCTTGTCAGAACTGATGGCCCGCCAACTACTGCCATATAAACTTGTGGACTCGGAGGCCTTTCGAAAATTTGTGGCCATTGGAACACCACAATGGAAGGACCCAGGGAGGAAGTATTTCTCAGAGAAGGGCATCCCAGAGCTATATGGCCATGTTCAGCGGCAAGTGAATGTATCTCTGGCACACAGTGTCGGTGCCACAATACATCTGACCACAGACTCGTGGCCTAGCAAACAGGGGCAGGGAAGGTATATCACTTTTACTGCCCTCTGGGTGAACCTTCCGACGGCCGTCAAGCATGTAACCCGTGGCACCCATGTAGATTTGGTTTTACCGCCACGGATTGCATGCAGGCCTGGCTCTTCTTCTCCTCCTCCTCCTACTCCATCCTCCTCCCTCTCCTCCTTGGCTGACTCCTCCTTTTCCGCTGCTAGCGTCTCTTCCGCTGCGCCGCCCAAGCTCCCCAGAACCTATTCGACATGCCAGACGTTGCCATGCCGTGCTGCGTCTGTTGTGCCTGGAAGCCAAGAGCCACACTGGCCCGGCACTCCTTTCAGCTTTGCGTTCACAGGCAGATCAGTGGCTAACACCGCTCAATTTGACAGTTGGTAAAGTGGTGTGTGACAATGGTGCCAATCTGCTTAGCGCAATGAAACAGGGCAAAATCACGCACGTGCTATGCATGACACACGTCTTAAACTTGGTCGTGCAGCGATTCGTTGTCAAATACCCTGGGGTCCAGGACATCTTGCAGCAGGCAAGGAAAATCTCGGCCCATTTCAGAAGATCTTACACGGCCATGGCTCGCCTTGCTGACATTCAGCGGCGACACAATCTGTCGGTCAGACGTCTTATTTCCGATTGCCCGACGCAATGGAACTCAACCATCTATATGCTTGATAGGCTGCTCCAGCAGAAACGTGCAGTTAACGTCTACCTGTATGAACTCTGCGGCAGAACAGGTTCTGGGGAGCTGGGTTTTTTTTCACCGCGCCAGTGGCTGCTCATGCGCGACGCATGCAGACTTCTGCGGCCATTTGAGGAGATCACCAAACTGGTCAGTCGCAGCCATGGCGCCATCAGTGACATGGTACCTTATACCTTCTTTATGGAGCGTGCATTGCGTCGTGTCATTGATCAAGCTGTGGAGGAGCAGGAGCTGGAAGATGAGGAAGTCGCAATGCTGGATGAATTCCCAGGGGGGGCTACTCTATCTGAGAAAAGTGAACAACAGGAGTCTGAAGAGGAGTCAGAGGAGGATGGTGCCAGGGCGGATGAGGAGGAACAAGAAGAGCATGCTTTAAACCTTTCTGGGATCCCTGTTGTTGTACGTGGATGGGGAGAGGAGAATGAAGAGGACGACATTATCCTGGATGATGAGCAGGAGCCAGGCCACCACACTGCTTCCAGTTTAGTGCAAATGGGGACCTTCATGCTCCAGTGTTTTAATAGGGACCCTTGTATAAAAAGCATAAGGGTTAAGGACCAGTACTGGGTGGCAACGTACTTAGACCCCCGGTACAAACACAAAATGGCAGAAATGTTACCGCCGTCAAAGAGGGCTGTCAGAATGCAGCACTTCCAGGCCTTGCTTCGAGAAATGCTGCATTCTGCTTTTGCGTGCGCTGGCAGAGGAGAAATTCCCACTCACAGAGGAGTTTCGGGTACCAATCCAACAGCGCCTGCAAGAAGAGGCCGGTTTGAAGATATGTTGGTGACTTTGGATATGAGGTCATTCTTTCAGCCGACCCATCGACAGGTGTCATTCGGATCCAGCATCAGGGAACGCCTAGACTGTCAGGTGTCTGACTACATCGGGTTAACGGCCGTGGACGCTCTGAGGAGTGATGAACCCCTGGACTACTGGGTGGGCAGGCTTGACCTCTGGCCAGCGCTTGCCAAATTTGCAATTGAACTGTTGGCTTGCCCCTCGTCCAGTGTCCTGTCCGAAAGGACGTTCAGCGCAGCAGGGGGGATCGTGACCGATAAGCGTACTCGCCTAGCTCACAACAGTGTTAACTACCTCACATTTCTAAAAATGAATGAGGCATGGATCTCGGAGGAATTCAACACATGTGACCAGTAGACCATGTATATGTCTATAAACGATTTTTTTAATCGAGCACACAGACCTTCTTTCTTCATTTGGCTCACTTCCTTGTCCAAAAAAAGCACACTGTACTATATGCCCGTACCCTCCTGTTTGAAGAGGTTGAGCGGTGTCATATTTCTACTGGGGCTGCTTATTATGAGGGGCTCCCACCATCCCTGTGCTGTGCTGACTTCCTTCTGGGGCTGTACCTCTGCTGTGCATATTATGAGGGACTCCCACCATCCCTGTGCTATGCTCATTATGAGGGGCTCCCACCATCTCTGTGCTATGCTGACTTCCTCCTGGGGCTGTACCTCTGCTGTGCATATTATGAGGGGCTCCCACCATCCCTGTGCTATGCTCATTATGAGGGGCTCCCCCCATCCCTGTGCTGTGCTGACTTCCTCCTGGGGCTGTACCTCTACTGTGCATATTATGAGGGGCTTCCACCATCCCTTTGCTATGCTCATTATGAGGGGCTCCCACCATCCCTGTGCTGTGCTGACTTCCTCCTGGGGCTGCTTATTATAAGGGGCTCCCACCATCCCTGTGCTATGCTGACATCCTCCTGGGGCTGCTTATTATGAGGGGTTCCCACCATCCCTGTGCTGTGCTGACTTCCTCCTGGGGCTGTACCTCTGCTGTACATATTATGAGGGGCTCCCACCATCCCTGTGCTATGCTCATTATGAGGGGGGTCCCACCATCCCTGTGCTGTGCTGACTTCCTCCTGGGGCTGCTTATTATGAGGGGCTCCCACCATCCCTGTGCTATGCTGACATCCTCCTGGGGCTGCTTATTACGAGGGGCTCCCACCATCCCTGTGCTGTGCTGACTTCCTCCTGGGGCTGTACCTCTGCTGTGCATATTATGAGGGGCTCCCACCATCCCTGTGCTATGCTCATTATGAGGGGCTCCCACCATCCCTGTGCTATGCTGACTTCCTCCTGGGGCTGCTTACGGTGCAGGTGTCAGTGCTGTATACCATGGTGCTGGTGTCAGTGCTCTATATCACGGTGCTGGTGTCAGTGCTTTATGTCATGCTGCTGATGTCAGTGCTCTCTATCACGGTGCTGGTGTCAGATCACTCTATCACGGTGCAGGTGTCATTGTTGTATGTCACGCTGCTGATGTCAGTGCTGTATATCACGGTGCTGGTGTCAGTGCTGTATATCACGGTGCTGGTGTCAGTGCTGTATATCATGGTGCTGGTGTCAGTGCTTTATATCACGCTGCTGATGTCAGTGCTCTCTATCACGGTGCTGGTGTCAGATCACTCTATCACGGTGCAGGTGTCATTGCTGTATGTCACGCTGCTGATGTCAGTGCTCTCTATCACGGTGCTGGTGTCAGATCACTCTATCACGGTGCAGGTGTCATTGCTGTATGTCACGCTGCTGATGTCAGTGCTTTATATCACGGTGCTGGTGTGAGTGCTTTATGTCACGCTGCTGATGTCAGTGCTCTCTATCACGGTGCTGGTGTCAGATCACTCTATCATGGTGCAGGTGTCATTGCTGTATGTCACGCTGCTGATGTCAGTGCTTTATATCACGGTGCTGGTGTGAGTGCTTTATGTCACGCTGCTGATGTCAGTGCTCTCTATCACGGTGCTGGTGTCAGATCACTCTATCATGGTGCAAGTGTCATTGCTGTATGCCACGCTGCTGATGTCAGTGCTCTCTATCACGGTGCTGGTGTCAGATCACTCTATCACGGTGCAGGTGTCATTGCTGTATGTCACGCTGCTGGTGATCATCTCCTGCACCCTCTTCTTTGCCTACCCTGACCTTCCCTCTCCTCCATTGCCTTCATGCGCTCCACAGTCCTGAATTGTCACAACAATTTCACTTATAAAAAAAGAATGCTTGTAGTTGTCGATCCCAGATTCACCTCATACATGTGTTATGTCATTGGCCATGTGGTGGGACTATGTTTGAACAGCTAGTAATTATTTTGTGGCTGCAAAATTGACCTGTAGGTATGCAAAGTTCGCCTCCCATTGAAGTCAATGGGGCCCGCCGCAAATGTTACGGTTCGCGAACTATTGGCCGCGTTCGTGGTCCGCGTTTGCGAAACGTCCCGTCGGAAGTTCGTCCATCACTAATGGTGGTTACTCAGGGAGGGAATACACCACCGGGTGGCGGTTACTCAGGAATGAAATACAGTGGTACTGGCCGTTATGTAGAACATCAAAGATGGTAAATCTTCAACCAAAGGGAAAAGTATATCTACTTTTACCGAAAATGGTGGACTCGAGTGTCAGCGACAACGAGCCAGTCAAGCGAGAGTGCCAAGATCGGCAGATCAACAGATCTCAAGGACCTCCAAACACGACTCCAAGAGGTGTGCAGGCAACAGCCAAAGAACTCTCATCTGGGAGGGTATGGAAATAAAAAATGCCTTCACACCACTTCAAACACCTCTCGGATGAGAGTTATACCAGTCTTCTCCAGGACCTTTTCCCTCATTGGACTTTTTTCACTCACACTTTGATTCCTTTTTGAGTTTTTTGTGTGATTATTTTTCCATTACCTAGTTATTATTTGCACATTGTCATATATGTCTTACTGAGTTAGCGCAGTAATATTTTCCATTTACAATTTTCATTAGTACATATTTTTAGCACTGATCACTGTATCAGTGTCAATGTTCCCCAAAAACGTGTCACTCAGTGTTCAATTTGTCTGTCCCAATGTCACAGTCCCACTATAAGTCGCTGATCACCGCCATTACTAGTAAAAATAAATAATAAATAAATAAATAAAAATTCTGTAAATCTATCCCATAGTTTGCAGATGCTATAACTTTTGTGCAAACCAATCAATATATGCTTATTGGGATTTTTTTTACCAAAAATATGTAGCAGAATTCATATTGGCCTAAATTAGTGAAGACATTCGATTTTTTTCAATTTTTTTATTGAATTTGGTTTATAGCAGAAAATAAAAAATATTTTTTTTTTCAAAATTGACGGTCTTTCTTTTTTATAGCGTAAAAAAAAAAACGCAGAAGGGATCAAATACCACCAAAAGAAAGCTCTATTTGTGGGAAATTATTTTTCATCAGCTAATTTGTTGACTTATCTTAACAGTGCATACCTTAAATTCCACATTATAAAGTGTAAACTAAACTTCAAATTCAGTACTTCTTTTCTGTGATCACATATTTAAGTATTATGGTTTATATAATTTAAATCAGACATCGCAATCAGCAGCAAGAAAGAATCTACTGTTCCTGGATATGTGATTTTGAATGTTGTTCTATAAAGTATATATATTTTATACATGTTATTGACTACAGAATTTCCAAAGCATTACACGTAATATTTATTATTTTTAAAAATCCCACTGCTATGAAAGTAAATATACTTTGCATTAAAACATCAACAAAAATTGCTTTTCTGAATATTCTGGCACGGTAAACCAAATAATATTGCATTGCTATGATTTCTGTTTGAACATGTTCTGCTTTCAATTTTCTCTGCCATCAGGATATCCTGGATGACTGTATGAAGGTGAGTACGATATCAGCAGGGAATTATTCATATTCCCATTTTGGATAAGGGTCATGGATAATTTAGAGCTAACTCTGAAAGTGGGATGGTAGTTAGAGCATCCAGGGTAGCCTCAGTAGGAAGCCATGCATAGGGCCCACAGGAGCCAATAGCTGAAGGTTCCTAGAAAATATTGACTCCTAAGGTAATCAATAAAATGTCATAATGTATGTATGGTTGAATATTTTATTTAAAATATGGTGCTAAAACAGATATCTATGACTACTGTATAGCGCATTTTACAGTACGTTCCCCACACATTCACTTTCTAGAATTCTGTAGCACACATTCACTATGCCCCGTTGAAAGGCATTGCTGTGTCACACATTTCACAGAGCCTGCCTTCTGAACTACAGAGGTGTTGAGAAGAGGAGTTTCAGCAGACAGAGTCAGTACAGAAATCAATGATTACAGGCAGCAAGGTACCATGGGATATGTAGTCTTTAGAAATTGAAGTTGCCCTCCCACCCCAAAGCACCGTGCAGTAGCATGGGGTTGATGGGGACAAGGGCCTACTCCCAACAGCCCTGAGCAGTGGTTGTGGGCGTCTGGGGACGGGGGCTTATCAGAATCTGGAAGCCCCCTTTACCAAAGGGGTTCCAGATCCTGCC
Organism: Lithobates pipiens; assembly: GCF_037356315.1. Lineage (NCBI taxonomy): Eukaryota > Metazoa > Chordata > Amphibia > Anura > Ranidae > Lithobates > Lithobates pipiens. The sequence continues at coordinate 162,371,059 of NW_027507758.1, forward strand.
CCCCCCCATGTGCATGATTATGGCCTAACTATTCACCAAAAAAGTGTAAAAAGTGAGCAGACACGACACAAGTTTTTGACAATTCCTTTATTAAAAAAATACAAAAAAAAATGTCCTCCAATGTAGATCCATCGATCGTCAATCACTAAAGCCACTGCACCCGAAAAAATAAAAAAAATCTCCAGTATTGTTGAAGGTTCCCGCTGTCTGCCTGCTCCTCCATCTGCCATTTCCTAAATAGCTAAGGAATGGGGCCAACCAGTTACATCACTGGATGGCCACGCCTTCTTGTGACATCATTGACTGAGGCATGCTGAGTCAATTACGTCACACGGGATGACGTCATTGGGTGACTCCGCCCTTAGTTATTTAAGAAATGTCGGGGGCGTGGCTTGGAGCCGAGGCAAATGGCCGCTTGATTGCAGAGCTCCGTCCTTGGGAGTCCTGTATACGACAGCCAGAGAGCCGTTTCTCCCTTCCACTATGGGGAGAAACAAAGGTAAGGGATCGCCATCCTGCTCACGATCCCCGCGGGGACCTGAATCACAACCCGGGCGCAGCATACCGGAAATCTTCAGGCCCCGCTCACGCGAGGCCGAGGCTTCACCGCAGGCCTGCATGGAGCCCCGCTCCCCCAGCGGGAGCCCGCCGGGAGATGGTGCCAGGGGAGGTGCAGAACACCCGCACGAAACCCACTCGCTAACGATGGCTGATCTCCGGTCGGTCGCGGCTGACATAAAATGCTCCTTCACTGCTGCAATCTCTGAGCTAAGGAGAGACATCCACTATGCATATGAGAATGTCTGACCTGGAAGAGGCATGACACTGCTATACAGCAGCTACATCACACATCCCAGGCCCACAACTCTCAGCTCAGGGAAGTCCACAGGCACTTAGAAGATCTCGATAACAGGGGACACCGTCACAACTTGCGGATCAGAGGCATCCCTGAAAATGTGGAACAAGCCACCCTGTCACAAGCCACGACACAGATATTCAATTATATTCTGGGCAGACCACCCGAGACATCCGTGGAATTTGAGAGGCTGCACAGAGCCCTTAAACCCAAAGGGAAAGACACAGATCCCCGAGAGATGTGATTTGCTGCATTGTCAATTTCAAGCTCAAAGAGGACATTCTGAGAGGAGCCAGGGACTGTCACAACTTGCTCTTTCAGGGATCAGAAATTAAAATATTTCAGGACCTATCTCCTCTGACCCTCCAGCACAGGCGAGATCTGCGACCGTTACTTGATGTTCTATGCTGCAAAGGCATACAGTATAGATGGAGATTTCCGTTCTGTTTGTCAGCTTCTGTGGGAGGCCACACCGCGAACCTGAGTGTCACGGAGGACCTCAGGGGATTCTGCCCTATGCTTCAAATACCACCTGTGGAGCTCCCAGACTGGTACAAAGCGTTCCGTACAGCTCACCTACAAAGAACCGCCTCGATGGACACCATACCGGAAAGGCATGATTTCCACATCAGGAGACGCAGATCCTCCTCACCGAGACCACTCACCCAGAGAGGTCATGGGGACAGAGTGTGTCCAAGTCCCATGGCCTCCCCTGCACATAGAAGGGCCAGGCCCGACAACTCTTGAACAGGCATCCTTTAAAGAACTAAGGAGGAGGATGTGGGAAGTATAGATCAACATAAAGTGCGAACCCCTCCAGGTGATCCACAACTGTTCCAGACACTCCGGAAGCCCCATGGCGGCTGGTGACTTTTTCCAGACTCTCGCCACACGAGGCATCACCCTCCAACGGATTGAAGACCCAGCAACTCCCCCCCGTAATCAGCCACAACTTATCAGCGGACCTTGCAGGGAAACACCGAACCCCTTAGGAACTTCAACAGACAAAAAGCAAAAAATAGTGTAGCGCTTCTATGGTGGTAAATGTGATCAACATATACTCAAAAGGATGGTCATATAACGAAAATCATATGAATAAAGCAAAGTCCAATTCAAATGGGTATAAGCTTCCGTAGTGTAGCTGGTACAAAGATGATTAGGCCGTTTCAAAGTAAGAGAGGGATCTTACTGAACGAATATGTCCATGTAAATCAGCTTGTCTGTAAACATTAAGGAGAGTAGATAAATACTTCTTACCAACTCTGTTGGACTCACACGGTCATATGACGGTTGAGTCTATAAGGCTTGAGGTCCCAATCTCGGACCAAGGAGTGGATCGATGAGGGTCCGTCGAACTGGTGGGGAAACTCCAAACGACTGTATGCCCAACGATGTATTTCACGGGTGGAACATCAGGATGGTTTCTAATCCAGCTCAGACGTGGCCCAGTAAACACCAATACTCCAATCACCCCAAAGTGAAGTGGAAGATGTTAGGGGTTTAGACCAAAAAGGAAAAAAGAAAAAAGAAAAAAAGAGCTCCACATGGTGCGGGTCAGACGGTATGAAACGGAAATGTATTAAAAGTCAAAAAAATTATTTAATGACTTAGTGATCACAAAGAAATTGGATAAAAATAAGGGTAAAAGCAATGTAGGGTGCCAACAGCTAGCCCGACGCGTTTCGACACATATGTCTTCGACAGGGGCATGTTGGGGCCCACCACATTGCTAACAAATATATAGAGTGTCTGAGACAGTTCCCCCTACAAAGGGGCGGAGACTCCTGTCTGGGACAACCCCTTGCAAGTGAATTAAACAATCTAATCAGATCAGGGTAAACATGTTCAAACATGGTAAACAAATGCAAGTGCCATCCAGTATAACAGTCCTACTCATACAAATAGTCAAATTGGATTTGGTGACAGTATAAAATAAATAAAAACAACCGTAATAATAAATAAGTCTCATACATTAGTCTGAACCTCCTCAAACATATAAGTCCAGGGGGGACCAGTACAAAAATAAGGCACATGCGAAATTACATCTAGCGCATGGACAAGGTGATCAACCATGTAATATTACCACCACATATACTGTATTGTAAATCCATCACCTGGAGGAGCTTGCTCACGTTTATGTTGTATCAAGGTAGATCTATGCGTGTCAAGATGGTAGTATCTAGTGGCAATCAATCATTATGTGAGTTTGGATGTATCTTAATAACTTGCTGGCGATGTACAGCCGAGAGATGTGTATGTGTTGCCATAGTAACTATTAATACGTGCTATCTTGTTACATGGGATTCCGGTCACGTGACTGAGATGCGTCATGACGTATAATGTGAAAATAACGCCATGACGTATAATGTGAAAATAACGCCTCAACCAATCCCTAGGTGTACATATCACATCACCGTGTAGGGGAGGTGTTAAAGGGAACGTACGTCCACGAGGTGGGGGCGTGCACGTATGGACGTCCCGCAATGTATCCCTGTGTAAGACTATAGGGGAGGGGCACCATTTTACCGCGTAGTATACGTCTCCCGCCACGGGGCGTGACACGCGGCATCTCTAGCCATTCAGGGCGATCAGAGGTGTAACGTAATCGCGCATGCGTCATGACTTGTGACGTAGTCACGTCGCGTCGTGCGTCATGACGCGCGGTATCCTCACTACACCCGGAGTAAACAAAGAATGTGACGTGATGACGTCACGCCGCAATAGGCGTCGGGTCACATCAAAACCATGGCAACCGCAACCCGTCCCCTAGAGCGAGAAACCAATCGTCATAGGGAAAGGAAAAAAGAGCAAGAAAAAAAGAAAAACAAAGGAAGAGAAAAACCCAGATTCCTCACTAAAGCTAACACATTAAAATTTGACAGTAGATCAATAATGTCAAGTAAGAGAAAAAATTGGAGTAAAAAAGTGATTATATCCTATGCGATCTAATTACGGACCCACTAACAGGACAAGGCCCTGGGACACCTAGGGCACAAAAGCTGCAGAGTGGGCAAAGTTAAAGTAGTCTCAGAATGGGGCAAACATAGCGAAATCACAAAATATGCCCGATACACAACTGGAAGAATTATGTGTATTTCTATGTTTCCCAAAGAAAAAAACGCACCTGCCCTAGATCGCATGAGGCTAGGGAAAAATGCAATGTAGGCACACATGTCTGTAGTGAAACATGAGATAGAAATTGGAAAACATATGAAAAGAAAAGTAAATTAGACTAAAAATGTAAATGTGAATGGGTCCCGTGTGGAAACGACAAAGCACAAAAAGTGCAAAACGTGTACCATGGACATCAATTGTTACATGGTTAATATGTGGAAGGACGGTACATAAGTGATAAGAGTGAAAGGAATGAAAAAGATGTTAGATCAGAAAAAATGACAAAAGTGAAGGTGTGATGTTACTGACCTGTAACTGAGTGCTTTAAGCCTGGTTAATGAAACTATTAATGTCCCAATCTGTATTCATGCCAAAGGGGGAGTAGCACCTCAATTCATAGATCCAAAACGTCTCGAGGCGCGACACCCCCCGTAGGCATGAATCTCCCCTCCAGCTCGGGACAAATTTGTCAATGATTTGGAAACGTGTACCCGTAGGGTCTCTATTGTGTTTTTCAAGGTAGTGTCTCGGGACCGTGTGTTTGTCACAGCCTTTTTTAATTTTACTAAGGTGTTCATTGACTCTGATTGAGAAGTTGCGGATGGTGCGACCGACATATTGTTGGTTGCAAGGACATGTGATCAAATAAACAATATATCTGGTGGTGCAAGTAGTGAAGTGTTTCATGGAGTACCTACGTGAAGTGGCTGTGGATGTAAAGGAATCGCTCTTCCCCTTACCCAACATATTGTGTATGCAAACGTTGCATTTTCTGCAGGGAAAGTAACCTTTGCTCTGTGGAAAAAATTGAATGGGTCTAGGGATGTCTATTACATTGGGGGAGATGTCATTTTGTATCGATCGAGCTCCCCTATAGATAATTCCGGCTTTCTCAGGAATTGTTCCGCCTAGAATTTTGTCACTGCATAATACCTTCCAGTGCCTATTGATAATTCTCTTTATCTCGTTGTGTTGTGTAGAGAAAGTGGTAAAGAAAGACCATTTGAATTTATCATTTGTTCTTGTTTTGGGTTTCTTTTGAATAAGGGAGGACCTATCAATCTGTAGGGCTGCTTGAATATCAGCATCAAGGGCGCATGGATCATAGCCCTTGTCTAAGAACCTCTTACGGATGGTGTAGGATTGAGAAATGAAATCACTAACATTCGTGCAGTTACGCCTAAGTCTGAGGAATTGACCACGTGGGATGGATCTAAGCCATTGATGATGATGGCAGCTATCAACAGGAATATATCCATTCCGGTCTGTTGGTTTAAAAAAGGTTCTCAAGACTAGGCGTTTCTGCACTACTGTGACTTCCAAATCGAGAAAATGAATGCTAGTAGTACTGGCCTCGAAGGTCAGCTGAATACCGCGATCATTGTTGTTGAGGGTTGCCATGAAGGCGTCCAGGGATGGCCGACTGCCCCTCCACAGGAGGAGGATGTCGTCTATATATCTAGCCCACAGCACCAATTCAGGCCTGTCAAGTCGGCCATCCCGTGTCACGCCCCGTGGCGGGAGACGTATACTACGCGGTAAAATGGCGCCAAGTCCTGATGCCCCTCCCCTATAGTCTTACACAGGGATACATTGCGGGACGTCCATACGTGCACGCCCCCACCTCGTGGACGTACGTTCCCTTTAACACCTCCCCTACACGGTGTCGGGCTAGCTGTTGGCACCCTACATTGCTTTTACCCTTATTTTTATCCAATTTCTTTGTGATCACTAAGTCATTAAATAATTTTTTTGACTTTTAATACATTTCCGTTTCATACCGTCTGACCCGCACCATGTGGAGCTCTTTTTTTCTTTTTTCTTTTTTCCTTTTTGGTCTAAACCCCTAACATCTTCCACTTCACTTTGGGGTGATTGGAGTATTGGTGTTTACTGGGCCACGTCTGAGCTGGATTAGAAACCATCCTGATGTTCCACCCGTGAAATACATCGTTGGGCATACAGTCGTTTGGAGTTTCCCCACCAGTTCGACGGACCCTCATCGATCCACTCCTTGGTCCGAGATTGGGACCTCAAGCCTTATAGACTCAACCGTCATGTGACCGTGTGAGTCCAACAGAGTTGGTAAGAAGTATTTATCTACTCTCCTTAATGTTTACAGACAAGCTGATTTACATGGACATATTCGTTCAGTAAGATCCCTCTCTTACTTTGAAACGGCCTAATCATCTTTGTACCAGCTACACTACGGAAGCTTATACCCATTTGAATTGGACTTTGCTTTATTCATATGATTTTCGTTATATGACCATCCTTTTGAGTATATGTTGATCACATTTACCACCATAGAAGCGCTACACTATTTTTTGCTTTTTGTCTGTTGAACTTTGTTTGTTTTAGTGTTGGCTGCTATTTTTTGTTTATATTTGGCTATAGCGCAGTGTTTTCCCCCTATTTCTTCCCTTAGGAACTTCAACAGAACAGAAGGAGGAGGGAGAAAGGGGGAAAAAAGAGAAAAAATAAAAAAAAGAAAAGGAGGAGGAAAGGATAAGGGGGAAATAATTTAAAAAAATAAATATATAATATATATATATATATATATATATATATATATAATAAAAAGGGGAATACAATAGAGTGAAAACAGAGGAAGGGGGTTACAAAGAGACAGCCAACCATCTCCCTACACCCCACAGCCTATCCTCCATTAGCTACACAGGCAGACAACAGACCCACATTCCACACTCAGTAAGCAACTTGCCACCTTCCCTAAACAAGGCAATCTGCTTACGTGCCAACTTCTTACCCGGAGGTGGTTGGCTTTCCTACCCCTAGCTGGTCGCTCCTATGACTGGCAAGATGAGATGTTTTTATAGATACTGTAAATTACATGAACATATCACAACTGTATTGCTGGTTAATGCCCCAACTAACAGAATAGACCTAAGGTCCATCCTTTGGGCTATCAATATCCATATACTGCACTGTTGTCAGTCCGGCCACCACAACTGGCTTTATTATGCAACTTGCAACCCTAACCATTGATTTGACCACTTACCTGGAGGGGGTGAGTAAGCCCATAAGTGGACCCACTTCCCCATCCTCCTCCCCCCAGTTTTTATGATTCCCGCCTCTCTCAATCTATTGCATCGAGAAGGTCTTCTAGATCGTAAACAGTTCGCTTACAACTCTCGTGTAATCTCTTTATGCTCATGTTGTTATGTTGTACCTGGTTAACATTTTACTGTTGTTACTGATTCATTTTATATTTGAAATATCTTGAGATCTTCCAGTCGAAATAATGGCCTCCCCATATGATGTGTTTTCTTTACTAGCAGGCTCTTTCCCTTTATCTAACTGAGAATTATGAGGACTCCCGTAGGATCGGACATCACACCTATTCATCCCGGACTACCTTCCACATCTCCACACAGGCGGGAGAACCGACCCGACCGCTGACATACCCCGGACTTCTCATCTTGACTTAGGGTAAAGTAGCAGTGCTACACACCCCTCCGGTTACTCTTCACCCCCCTTACTGACTGTTCCTTTCCTCTCAAACCGTTCCCTTGACTCCTCCCTTCACACCCTCCCCCTCACTCCTACCCCTCCTCCTTTTCCACTTCCCCAATACCTGGGCCTGGTCCTTCTGACTCCCGCCGAGACATTTCGGGCCTCCTGATCAGGACACTCCCCTAAATTGCTCACTCACTCATGGCCCCCTCTGCTTCCAGACGCATCAAGAACTTTAACCCAGATTTCTGGCATCGTCAAACATATACTCCTTTCCAACCTGAACGCCGTGGCCCCGGCACACCCACAGGCCCGACCAACCACCCTTAAAGTGGTATCGCAAAACGTAAAAGTGTTAAATATACCTGAAAAATGCAGTCAGATCCTAACTATGATGCATGCCCTAAAGGCAGATGTTATATTCCTACAGGAAACCCACTTCTGCTCAAAAAATGTCCCCAAATTGACAAACCATAGATACCCCACAGCTTTCCACGCCACCAATCCTCTAGCAAAAACTAAGGGGGTCTCAATTCTAATATCCAAGTCTACCCCATGGCAACTACTCGACTCTTTCATAGACCCAGAAGGTCGGTACCTATTCCTTAAGGGTACCATCCACAACCGGCCCGTCACTCTGGCGAACATTTACAGTCCTAACACGGCCCAAATCAGCTTTTTTCGCTCGGTTACCGAACACCTGACAAACTTCCAATCTGGTATCACTATCCTGGGAGGTGACTTTAACGTGGCATTCCAGCCCCTCCTGGATTCCTCCTCAGGCTCCTCCTCTCTCCCCTATAAAACCTTGAGACAGATCAAAATGCTCCTTCATAATCTCGCCTTGCATGATTCCTGGCGCACTTTATACCCACACGATAAAGATTACATGTTCTTTTCCGCACCACATAATCGATACTCCAGGCTTGATTATCTATTCCTTTCCCAAAAAGATCTTCCCTTATTGAAGCCGGCCACGATCGAGCCCCTGCTCATAGCAGACCACCACCCTGTTACTCTCCTTCTCTCACTTACTGAGAAAAACTGGTCCACTAAAACCTGGAGACTCAATACCTCACTTCTCATTTCAGAGACTGACATCAATTCGATCCATAGCAGTCTAACTAATTACTTCCAGGAGAACGAAACCCCCGATATTGCACCCCTGATGATATGGGAAGCTCATAAGTGTACCATTCGCGGGAAGTTCATCGAACTCGCAGCCATTAGAAAAAAAAGCACATCAAAAGTGTATGACCACATTAATCACTAAAATTAGGGGATTGGAATCTTTCCACAAGTGCAGAATACCCTTCAGGACCTGATAGAAACCAGAAAGCAACCCTTAGAAATACTTGATCGCAAAGCATGTCGTTAAATCACCCTTACTGACAAACTATTCTACGAACAAGGCAACAAATGTGGGAGACTACTTGTGAGAGCAATTCAAGCCCAAAAAGCAAGCACAAATATACACACCATTAAAGACTCCCAAGGTATTGCATACAACTCCCCTAAGGACTAGTGATGGCCGAACGGTTCGCCCGGCGGTCATTTCGCGGCAAATTTTCAGCTGTTCGCGATTCGCCCGATCGGCGGACTATTGCCGCAGTTCGCCCGGCGCACTTCCGTGTTTTCTGTGTAAAAGAACTTTGACCTATGATGACACATCCATCATGGGGTACAGGACAGCCAATTGAGACATTACAGCACATGGACACTTGGACATTCCCCCTAACTTATAAATACACCCGATCCGGCGGCCATTTTACATTCTTTCTTCTGTCACTATAGGGAGAGGTTGCTGTGTGGAGCAGGGAGAGGTTGCAGTGACCCAAATCGCTAGCTATTTGGTACACAAAAGTTATTTTCAGGACTGGTATAGGTGTTAGGTGTATATAGGTTTGCTGTGCTACTGATTGTTGCAGCAGCCTGAGTGTATTTTGTCAGTTTAGAGAAAGGGACAGGACGGTGTGTCTGCTGTAGGGACAGTCAGTTTAGTCATTAGCTGTTACTATCAGGTCCACAAAAGTGCTATTCCACTTATTGTTCCAGTAGCCTCTGTTTTGTCAGTTTATATAGGGACAGGCAGGAAGCAGTGTGTGAGGCAGTGAAGGTCAGTTTAATCAGTAGCTGTTACTATATTAGGTCCACAAAGGTTCTTTTCAGGACTGGTATCAGTGGTATGGTAATAGGCTTGTACACGTATAATATTCTTTCTTCCAAATATAGAAAGAATATTATACTTGACTGCTGCCCTTCTGCTGCAGTCTGCTAATCATTCACAACCTACTTGTTCCACAAAGGTCCTTATAAGGACTGGTAAGGTAATAACCTGGTGTAGGGTGCTATAGTACATAGGGTTGAGTGAGGTACAGTCTGCTATTCTATAAGGACTGGTATAGGTCCACAATACATAGGGTTGAGGTGCACTACTGCTGGCCGCTGCCCTATACTGCAGCAGTCCTTCATCAGTATAGAGACTGACGTACAGTCTGCTAATCAGTCACAACCTACTTGTTCCACAAAGGTCCTTATAAGGACTGGTAATACCCTGGTGTAGGGTGCTATAGTACATAGGGTTGAGTGAGGTACAGTCTGCTATTCTATAAGGACTGGTATAGGTCCACAGTACATAGGGTTGAGGTGCACTACTGCTGACCGCTGCCCTATACTGCAGCAGTCCTTTATCAGTATAGGGACTGACGTACAGTCTGCTAATCATTCACAACCTACTTGTTCCACAAAGGTCCTCATAAGGACTGGTAACTTGGTCTGTCTAGGGTGCTACAGTACATAGGGTTGAGTGAGGTACAGTCTGCAATTCTATAAGGACTGGTATAGGTCCACAATAGCAGTGTGTGAGGCAGTGAGGGTCAGTTTAATCAGTAGTTGTTACTATATTAGGTCCACAAAGGTTCTTTTCAGGACTGGTATCAGTGGTATGGTAATAGGCTTGTACACGTATAATATTCTTTCTTCCAAATATAGAAAGAATATTATACTTGACTGCTGCCCTTCTGCTGCAGTCTGCTAATCATTCACAACCTACTTGTTCCACAAAGGTCCTTATAAGGACTGGTAAGGTAATAACCTGGGGTAGGGTGCTATAGTACATAGGGTTGAGTGAGGTACAGTCTGCTATTCTATAAGGACTGGTATAGGTCCACAATACATAGGGTTGAGGTGCACTACTGCTGACCACTGCCCTATACTGCAGCAGTCCTTCATTGGTATAGGGACTGACGTACAGTCTGCTAATCAGTCACAACCTACTTGTTCCACAAAGGTCCTTATAAGGACTGGTAATAACCTGGTGTAGGGTGCTATAGTACATAGGGTTGAGTGAGGTACAGTCTGCTATTCTATAAGGACTGGTATAGGTCCACAATACATAGGGTTGAGGTGCACTACTGCTGACCACTGCCCTATACTGCAGCAGTCCTTCATTGGTATAGGGACTGACGTACAGTCTGCTAATCAGTCACAAGCTACTTGTTCCACAAAGGTCCATATAAGGACTGGTAATACCCTGGTGTAGGGTGCTAAAGTACATAGGGTTGAGTGAGGTACAGTCTGCTATTCTATAAGGACTGGTATAGGTCCACAGTACATAGGGTTGAGGTGCACTACTGCTGACCGCTGCCCTATACTGCAGCAGTCCTTCATCGGTATAGGGACTGACGTACAGTCTGCTAATCAGTCACACACAACCTACTTGTTCCACAAAGGTCCTTATAAGGACTGGTAAGGTATAGGGTACTACAGTACATAGGGTTGAGTGAGGTACAGTCTGCCATTCTATAAGGACTGGTATAGATCCACAATACATAGGGTTGAGGTGCACTACTGCTGACCGCTGACCTATACTGCAGCAGTCCTTTATCAGTATAGGGACTGACGTACAGTCTGCTAATCATTCACAACCTACTTGTTCCACAAAGGTCCTTATAAGGACTGGTAACTTGGTCTGTCTAGGGTGCTACAGTACATAGGGTTGAGTGAGGTACAGTCTGCCGTTCTATAAGGACTGTTATAGGTCCACAATACATAGGGTTGAGGTGCACTACTGCTGAACGCTGCCCTATACTGCAGCAGTCCTTCATCGGTATAGGGACTGACGTACAGTCTGCTAATCAGTCACACACAACCTACTTGTTCCACAAAGGTCCTTATAAGGACTGGTAACTTGGTCTGTCTAGGGTGCTACAGTACATAGGGTTGAGTGAGGTACAGTCTGCTATTCTATAAGGACTGGTATAGGTCCACAATACATAGGGTTGAGGTGCACTACTGCTGACCGCTGACCTATACTGCAGCAGTCCTTCATCGGTATAGGGACTGATGTACAGTCTGCTAATCAGTCACACACAACCTACTTGTTCAACAAAGGTCCTTATAAGGACTGGTAAGGTATAGGGTACTACAGTACATAGGGTTGAGTGAGGTACAGTCTGCCATTCTATAAGGACTGGTATAGGTCCACAATACATAGGGTTGAGGTGCACTACTGCTGACCGCTGCCCTATACTGCAGCAGTCCTTCATCGGTATAGGGACTGACGTACAGTCTGCTAATCAGTCACACACAACCTACCTGTTCCACAAAGGTCCTTATCAGGACTGGTAACTTGGTCTGTCTAGGGTGCTACAGTACATAGGTTTGAGTGAGGTACAGTCTGCCATTCTATAAGGACTGGTATAGGTCCACAATACATAGGGTTGATGTGCACTACTGCTGACCGCTGCCCTATACTGCAGCAGTCCTTCATCGGTATAGGGACTGACGTACAGTCTGCTAATCAGTCACACACAACCTACTTGTTCAACAAAGGTCCTTATAAGGACTGGTAAGGTATAGGGTACTACAGTACATAGGGTTGAGTGAGGTACAGTCTGCTATTCTATAAGGACTGGTATAGGTCCACAATACATAGGGTTGAGGTGCACTACTGCTGACCGCTGCACTATACTGCAGCAGTCCTTCATCGGTATAGGGACTGAGAGTTTTGTCACAGGGTCATTTAAAAAATGACAGGCAGAGGAAGAGGCAGGCCCTTCCGCAGGGGTGGTAGGGGTAGGGCAGGAGCAACAGGCTTGAGCCAAAGTGGGAAGTTGCAGAAGGTGCGTTCAATTCATTTAAAGGACGCACCAGACTTGGTTGAGTGGCTCACTCAGCCTTACTCTTCTGCACCCTCCTCGTCCTCTCGATTTGCACCCTCTTCTTCACTCTCTGCTATGTGCACCCCCAAAGACACTACCACCAACAACAGCACCACCACCACATACCTTCCGCTTGAGTCACAGGAATTATTTTCAGATCCATATCAAGACATTTCTGATGCGCAGCCACTCTTGGTATTGGATCAGGAAGAGGAGGTAGCAACAACCGCTACTCAGCAGTCTGACGACAGTACCCAGATCAGCCCAAGGAGGAGGTTGGTCCCTGGTGTTGCTGCCGATTCCGAGATCTCTATTTATAGCGGTGGGGAAGGTGACGTCGATGATGACGTGTCTAGTGATGTCACGTGGGTGCCCACAAGAGAGGAAGAGGAGGGGAGTTCAGAGGGAGATATGGACCAGCAGATAGGGAGGAGAAGCAGGAATAACTTACATTGCACAGGAGGGACAAAGCAGACTGCAAATTTATCAGGAGCGAGTCATCGACCATGTACGGTCACATCTGGCGCACCCATGACCCCGGCACATGGCTCCGCAGTGTGGGCTTTTTTTAACGTGTCCGCTGCTGACAATAGCGTTGCCATCTGCAATCTTTGCAGTCAACGCATTAGTCGCGGTAAGCCCAACACTCACCTAGGGACGACCGCCTTAAGAAGGCACATGAGCAGCCATCACCGAGCCCAGTGGGAGCAACGGAACACACAAAGCCACACTCCAGGCTCTCACCGTGCAGCCTCGTCTTCTACTTCTCCTTCTCCTGTCTCCTCACAATTGTCCTCCACTCCACCTTCCATCACGCCAAGCTCACGTTTTTCTGCAAAAAGGCCTAATGTTCGAGCGTAAAAAAATGATGACGCCGGATAACCCTCTTGCTTAACGGTTGACGGCTGGCTTGTCAGAACTCATAGCCCGCTAACTACAGCCATATAAACTGGTGGACTCGGAGGCCTTTTGTAAATTTGTGGCCATTGGAACACCACAATGGAAGGTCCCAGGAAGGAAGTATTTCTCACAGAAGGGCATCCCAGAGCTATATGGCCATGTTCAGCGGCAAGTGAATGTATTCTCACAGAAGGGCATCCCAGAGCTATATGGCCATGTTCAGCGGCAAGTGAATGTATCTCTGGCACACAGTGTCGGTGCCAAGATACATCTGACCACAAACACGTGGTCTAGAAAACACGGGCAGGGAAGGTATATCACTTTTACTGCCCACTGGGTGAACCTTCTGACGGCCGTCAAGCATGTAACCCGTGGCACCCGTGTAGATTTGGTTTTACCGCCATGGATTGCATGCAGGCATGGCTCTTCTTCTCCTCCTCCTCCTCCTACTCCATCCTCCTCCCTTTCCTCCTCGGCTGACTCCTCCTTTTCCGCTGCTAGCGTCTCTTCCGCTGTGCCGCCCAAGCTCCCCAGAACCTATTCGACATGCCAGGTGAGACGTTGCCATGCCGTGCTGCGTCTGTTGTGGCTGGAAGCCAAGAGCCACACTAGCCCGGCACTCCTTTCAGCTTTGCGTTCACAGGCAGATCAGTGGCTAACACCGCTCAATTTGACAGTTGGTAAAGTGGTGTGTGACAACGGTGCCAATCTGCTTAACGCATTGAAACAGGGCAAAATCACGCACGTGCCATGCATGGCACACGTCTTAAACTTGGTCGCGCAGCAATTCCTTGTCAAATACCCTGGGGTCCAGGACATCTTGCGGCAGGCAAGGAAAATCTCGGCCCATTTCAGAAGATCTTACACGGCCATGGCTCGCCTTGCTGACATTCAGCGGCGACACAATCTGCTGGTCAGACGTCTTATTTGCGATTGCCCGACGCGATGGAACTCAACCTTCTATATGTTTGATAGGCTGCTCCAGCAGAAACGTGCAGTTAACGTCTACCTGTATGAACTCTACGGCAGAACAGGTTCTGGGGAGCTGGGGTTTTTTTCACCGCGCCAGTGGCTGCTCATGCGCGATGCATGCAGACTTCTGCGGCCATTTGAGGAGATCACCAAACTGGTCAGTCGCAGCCATGGCGCCATCAGTGACATGGTACCTTATGCCTTCTTTATGGAGCGTGCATTGCGTCGTGTCATTGATCAAGCTGTTGAGGAGCAGGAGCGGGAAGATGAGGAAGTCGCAATGCTGGATGAATTCCCAGGGGGGGGCTACTCTATCTGAGACAAGTCAACAACAGGAGTCTGAAGAGGAGTCAGAGGAGGATGGTGCCGGTGCGGATGAGGAGGAGCAAGAAGAGCAAGCTTTAAACCTTTCTGGGACCCCTGTTGTTGTGCGTGGATGAGGAGAGGAGAATGAAGAGGACGACATTATCCTGGATGATGAGCAGGAGCCAGGCCACCACACCGCTTCCAGTTTAGTGCAAATGGGGGCCTTCATGCTCCAGTGTTTTAATAGGGACCCCGTATAAAAAGCATAAGAGTCAAGGACCAGTACTGGGTGACAACCTACTTAGACCCCCGGCACAAACACAAAATGGCGGAAATGCTACCGCCGTCACAGAGAGCTGTCAGAATGCAGCACTTCCAGGCCTTGCTTCGAGAAATGCTGCATTCTGCTTTTGCGTGTGCAGGCAGAGGAGCAATTCCCACTCCCAGAGAAGGAGTTGCGGGTACCAATCCGACAGCGCCTGCAAGAAGAGGCCGGTTTGAAGATGTGTTGGTGACTTCGGATATGAGGTCATTCTTTCAGCCGACCCATCGACAGGTGTCATCCGGATCCAGCATCAGGGAACGCCTAGACTGTCAGGTGTCCGACTACATCGGGTTAACGGCCGATGTGGACGCTCTGAGGAGTGATGAACCCCTGGACTACTGGGTGGGCAGGCTTGACCTCTGGCAAGAGCTTGCCCAATTTGCAATCGAACTGTTGGCTTGCCCCTCATCCAGTGTCCTGTCCGAAAGGACGTTCAGCGCAGCAGGGGGGATCGTGACCGATAAACGCACTTGCCTAACTCACGACAGTGTTAACTACCTCACATTTCTAAAAATGAATGAGGCATGGATCTGGGAGGAATTCAACACATGTGACCAGTAGACCATGTATATGTCTATAAACAATTTTTTTAATCGAGCACACAGACCTTCTTTCTTCATTTGGCTCACTTCCTTGTCCAAAAAAAGCACACCGTACTATATGCCCGTACCCTTCTCTTTGAAGAGGTTGAGCGGTGTCATATTTCTACTGGGGCTGCTTATTATGAGGGGCTCCCACCATCCCTGTGCTGTGCTGACATCCTCCTGGGGCTGTACCTCTGCTGTGCATATTTTGAGGTACTTCCACCATCCCTGTGCTATGCTCATTATGAGGGGCTCCCACCATCCCTGTGCTGTGCTGACTTCCTCCTGGGGCTGCTTATTATGAGGGGCTCCCACCATCCCTGTGCTATGCTGACATCCTCCTGGGGCTGCTTATTATGAGGGGCTCCCACCATCCCTGTGCTATGCTGACATCCTCCTGGGGCTGCTTATTATGAGGGGCTCCCACCATCCCTGTGCTGTGCTGACTTCCTCCTGGGGCTGTACCTCTGCTGTGCATATTATGAGGGGATCCCACCATCCCTGTGCTATGCTCATTATGAGGGGCTCCCACAATCCCTGTGCTATGCTCATTATGAGGGGCTCCCACCATCCCTGTGCTATGCTCATTATGAGGGGCTCCCACCATCCCTGTGCTATGCTGACTTCCTCCTGGGGATGCTTACGGTGCAGGTGTCAGTGCTGTATATCACGGTGCTGATGTCAGTACTCTCTATCACGGTGCTGCTGTCAGTGCTGTATATCACGGTGCTGGTGTTAGTGTTTTATGTCACGCTGCTGATGTCAGTGCTCTCTATCACGGTGCTGGTGTCAGATGACTCTATCACGGTGCAGGTGTCGTTGCTGTATGTCACGCTGCTGATGTCAGTGCTCTCTATCACGGTGCTGCTGTCAGTGCTGTATATCACGGTGCTGGTGTTAGTGCTTTATGTCACGCTGCTGATGTCAGTGCTCTCTATCACGGTGCTGCTGTCAGATGACTCTATCACGGTGCAGGTGTCATTGCTGTATGTCACGCTGCTGATGTCAATGCTCTCTATCACGGTGCTGGTGTCAGATGATTCTATCACGGTGCAGGTGTCATTGCTGTATGTCACGCTGCTGGTGATCATCTCCTGCACCCTCTTCTTTGCCTACCCTGGTCCCTGACCTTCCCTCTCCTCCATTGCCTTCATGCACTCCACAGTCCTGAATTGTCACAACAATTTCATATATAAAAAAGAATGCTTGTAGTTGTCGATCCCAGATTCACCTCATACATATGTTATGTCATTGGCCATGTGGTGGGACTATGTTTGCACAGCTATTAATTATTTTGTGGCTGCAAATTTGACCTGTAGGTTTGCGAAGTTCGCCTCCCATTGAAGTCAAAGGGGGCCCGACGCGAACGTTCTGGTTCACGAACTATCGGCCGCGTTCGCGAAACGTCCCGCCGGAAGTTCGTCCATCACTACTAAGGACATAGCGACCCAGTTTGAAAGATATTACAAAGGGCTTTATAATCTTCCCCCCCCCCACACACGCAAATGACAAGGAACGCAAACAAAGAGAGACACTCATCACACAATTCTTAAATAAATATAGCCCTACCAAGTTGCCTAGAGAGGTTGCTCAAGACATGGACCATCCACTCACTGAGGAAGAATTTAAATCAGCTATTAAACAACTTAAACCAGGCAAAAGCCCTGGTCCAGACGGCCTTACAGCTCCCTATTTCAAAACCTTCTCCGATATATTAACGAAGCCTTTCCTTAGAGCATTCAATTCACTAAACGCAAAAACACCGCCCTTTCACAGGCTATTAGAGGCTCACATCACAGTGATCCCGAAAAGCGGCAAAGACGCCACAGCTGTCACTAACTACAGACCAATTTCATTACTAGATGTAGACCTTAAGCTATTCTTCAGGATCCTGGCGAACCGCCTCCTTCCTTTTCTCCCCACACTAATTGGCAACCATCAGATAGGCTTCGTCCCTGATCGAGAGGCCAGGGACAACACCATAAAAGCGATCAACCTTCATCATTGGTTAACATCCAATAAACAAAAGGGATTCTTCCTGTCCCTGGATGCGGAGAAGGCATTTGACAGGTTGGCCTGGGACTATTTAGGGGCGGTACTACGCTACCTGGGCTTACCAGGCAGGTTATACAATATGATTATGTCTCTATACACCACCCCAACGGCAAGAATCAGGGTCAACGGCCACCTGTCAGACGCCTTCCCCATCCAAAACGGAACGAGACAGGGATGCCCTCTCTCCCCAATCCTTTTCATCCTGACACTCGAACCACTATTACGATGCCTCCAGGCAAACGACAATATCAAAGGAATACACGTAGCTGGACACACTCATAAACTAGCGGCATTTGCCGATGATATCTCCTATTCCTTAGTGACCCGCTAACATCTATCCCCAACTTACTGAAAGACTTTGAATTGTTCAACCGCCTTTCTAACCTAAAAATACATTTTTCCAAATCCAACGCCCTGAATATCTCCCTCCCTCCAGACATAGTCATACAATGCCAGGAGAACTTCCCATTTTCCTGGAAGACTGATTCAATTACATATCTAGGTATCCAGCTCCCCACCCACTTATCTGATCTATTCTCAAAAAATGATCTCCCACTAGCTCACACAATAGCAGAAGACTTACGCAGATGGGACAAGCCCCAATTTTCATGGTTTGGCCACGCGGCCATTTTAAAAATGAACGTTCTCCCGCGCTTTCTCTACCTGCTACAGACGATCCCTGTCACGATCCCCAACTCGTTCTTCCAACGCATCCAACGCATATCCCAACAATTCCTCTGGAAGAATAAACAGCCAAGGATAAGCTTTTCCCAACTCACAAAGCCCAAACACTTGGGTGGCATCGGCCTTCCAAATCTACGGAACTACTCTTTTGCTTGCCACTTAGGTAGAATCGTAGATTGGGCTACCCATGAGAAATCCAAGGGTTGGGTTCATCTTGAGGGCTTGTTCTCCAACCTACCTATTAAGACTTTGCCGTGGATTCTCCCTCCCCACGTACCTAAGTTAGCTAAAGAACATCCCCTAATAGGAGCTACCCTGAAAAGCTTCAGGACAGCCTGCAAACAATTCCAACTATAATCGAGTATACACGCTATGTTTTTTTGGCTGAACTCCCCGAAAGACGGGTGGGCCTGTCCTGCTTGGGAGAAAGAGTTACAAATGGAATTTTCAGAAGCTGACTGGGAAAGCATTTTAATCACCACACACAAGGGATCTCTAAATGTACATACACAAGAAAATAACTACAAAATTCTCTCCAGGTGGTATCGTACCGGAAACCTGCTGGAGATGCCAGACGGAACCGGGGTCATTCATTCACATCTGGTGGTCATGCCCCAAAATCCAGAATTTCTGGACCCAGGTCCACACAATCACCTCTCAAGTCACGAACCAGCAAATTGAATTTGCACCAGCCAGGCTCCTTCTCCACCACTCTTCCTCCTCCAATTATTCCTACAGAAAGTCCCTGGGCCTGCACATGCTGAACGCAGCCAAGCTATGCATACCGGTACATTGGGGATCTGCAGAGATTCCGACCATCTCTGATTGGCTGAACAGGGTGGGGAAGATAGAGGAAATGGAGGAGCTTATCCATATTGCTTGAGACTCTCCCCACAAATACATCCGTATCTGGGAACAATGGACCCAATTCCGTTCCTCTGCTGGTTTCAGGGCTTCTACAAGCCCAATCACACATGACTCCAGGAAGCACTCAAACTTCTGAGCAAAACTGATCCCACGGACCCCAGACATGGTGGTGCGCCTCAGGACTGGACGGGGCCTCTCATACCAGCCCCAAAACTAAAAGGGGTTCCCACAGCCGGAGACAAGGCTACCATACCTGGCCCCTATCAATGACTTGTCTCGGTGGGAGTCAGAGAGCAGATCACAAAGGTCCTTATCCCTTCTCCTCCTTCCCTCTCCCTGTTCTCCCTTATGTGCCCCCCTTATCCCTCTCCCCCTATCCCCTTCCCCTTTCCCTTCCGTTCCAGACCCCCCGACTGTTACCCATATGCTTTATGACTTGACGCCGGAAGCATACCCCCCATGCCCATACACAGAAGACCGTCTTGAACATGCTAGCTACCAGGAAAATCTGAGGCCATACCACACGCGTGATACCCAGGAGAGACCACCCTGTCGCACAGGGTTGACCAATCAGACCCCAATCACGCAAAGCGCAACTGCGTTTTTATTTTTTTTCTCTCCTTGTTCTGGATAGACTTCGTTATATCGCGAAGGCCGACATCTAGGATACTTCTTCTCCCCTCTCTCCCCTCCGAAGTTTATATTCCCATTTTTAGACAGAGCTCTTGGGGTAAGGGGATTTTTCCAGTCGATGTGTACTGATTGATCAATAGACCAAAAACCTAGAAACATGATTGCTACACAGTTTTCAATGTATGGGATATTTGTTTGTTATCTATCTGACTGTAATTCTGGCATACTCTGAAATGCAATCTGTATTTTTTTCCTTTATGAAAATAAAAACTTTTATGGAAAAAAAAAAAAAGAAGAAATGTCAGACAGCAGAGCAGGCAGATGGCGGGAGCCTTCGATGAGACAGGAGGTTTTCTATTTTTTTTTCTCATTTGGCGGGGGGGGGGGGGGGGGGGTTGGCATTGTGATTGACATTGTGGGGGACATTTTTTTTCTTTTTTATTAAAGGAATTGTCAAACACTTTTGTTGTGTCTTTACTCATTTTTTGCACTTATTTGGTGAATAAGGTATGGGTACAATGTCCCCCATACTTATTCACATGGGGGAGTGGGATATGGGGGCTTCCAGATTCTGATAAGCCTCCAGCCTGCAGACCCCCACAACCACCACCCAGAGTTGTGAGGAAGAGGCCCTTGTCCCCATCAACATGGGAACAGGGTGCTTTGGGGTGGGGGGACATGTGGCCTGGTATGGTTTGGGAGGGGGGCGCTCATTTGCTCCTCTTTCCTGTGCTGCCGGGCTGCATGCTCCCCCATGCCAATTTTTTAAAAATGTTGGCGGGGAATAGATTTGGGGGGAAGCCCCCCTTAACAACCGTTTTTTTCTGAATTTTTTATTGCCGACATACTTCTGTTTACAGTTCAGCTGTCAGTGGGGAAGCTCGCTAAAAGCTGATGAGTCATTGGTTGTTAAAGACATGGCGGTAAGATTTTTCTACCCTTGTCTAGATGGGTCAGGCAAGTACTGGGGCATTGGTTAGTCTCCACTTCAACTAAGAAAAAAGCTTGCTCACATTGAACGGATGATTCTTTCTCCATGGAGTGTCAAGACATTCTACTGTTATCTTCGCAAACCCTTCCACAAACCCCCTGTAGTAAAAACAAGTTCCCAGGAATGATATCAGTTCATTTACAGTTCAGGGTCTGGGCCAGGTGGTGATGGCTTCCAACATCTTGAGGTCAATAGCTACTCCCTTGGTAGAGACCAAGGCAGGTAACTGATGACTGGTAGAACGGGCTCTTCTCAAAGAATAGTTTCAGCTCATCTTTATAGAGCTGCTTAAAGCGAAGTTCCGGCCACATCATTGTTTTTTTTTTTCTGCGCAATGCTCTGCCAGCCGTAGCGCTGATTGTTTAGAAAGTAGCCATAACAAAGGGCAGCGATGGAGGAAGGTCCCGCCCCGTTGTTATGGCAACATAGATGTGATCCACCTTAAACTCATTTCCTGTCAGGAAATAACGCAATTTTTGCTTACAGTACTGCCCACTGACTCCTGGGAAATGATAACTCACATTTCCCATGAGCACAGGTGAGGGAGGAAGTGATTTGGAGCTCCGCGGACCCGGAAGTGTCAGATAAGAAGCCACTAGCAACAGGGCATTTCTGGTGAGTTAAAAATCCCCCTAAATGTTTATAAATACTATGAAAGGACTGTAAATATGTAAAAAATGTTTTTTAGGGTGGAACTCCGCTTTAAAGATTTTCTCCAACTGTCCCTCATTTTCCTTTAGAGGCCAACCAAAGATAATGATGTTGTCTAGGTTTGCAAGCAATTTGATGAGATTCATGCCACCAACGGTCTTCTCCATCAAGCTCTAGAAGGTTGCCAGGGCTCCTGACAGTCTTTGTAGCATTCAGCTGAACTCAAAGAATTCCACTGGGCAGATTAAAGCATTTTTTTCTCTATCTTCAGGATGGTACCTACTTCTCAGGATCAGTAAGTTGAACCACTTTGACCTAGATAGACAATGTAAAGCATCTTCGCTGCGAGGGTGGTGTATTGATCTTTTTTTTAGGGTTTAGAGTTTTGTTTAGAGTGCGATAGTCAATGCACATTCTTAATGACCCATTCTTCTTTCTCACCACCACGATGGGAGAAACATAAGGATCTCTAAACTCCCATATTATTCCTACTCTTTTCAGCTCCACAATGTGTTTTCTAAGATCAGCAATGTCTGCCAATGGGACTTTTCTTGGAAGGGCTTGTCATCTTGCAGATGTGATGCTGAACACTTTTTACCCATGTTGAATTTATTTATAGAGAAGGCTTTTTTCCCATTTAAAAGCAGGGGTTTGGCCCATTCTCTGTATTCTGGTGGCAGGGAGGGGTTCTCTGGGTAGAACCCTCTTTGAACAACTCTTCTTTTGTGGCTAGATTCACTTGCCCTATCTTCAGCTGAGGCCAAACTTTTTTGGGGAACTAGTGATGTTTCGTACACTGACTGGAATTTTGCCATAAGTTCTCTGTAGGACCTTCAGCAAAACAATTTCTGGTATCAACTCCAATCCTGCATCTTTCTTTTGTGGATCACTCTCAAGATTGATGTAAGGGCTAGGCTGTTTCTCATTCAACTTGACTGAGGCCCACAGGCACATCACTTTGCCTAGCTTTAGAACTTTGTCTAATGTATCTAGCTTCAATACCCTCCTCGTCCTTTAGCTGAGGATTTCTGTTCTTGAGCCATGCGTTAGTGAACTATCAGCAACATGGGTTGTATGCCTTCAGGGGAGGCCTCACTCTCTGGGACGTGAGAGGTGCAGAGCTATCGAATTACATCTGTGTTGGTCTGCGCTATCATGGAAGATTGATTGGTTCTTGAAGGTTGGACACGCAGGATTGCCGGAGGGTTGGAAACTTCAGGTTGTCCTACCGCTGATGGGCCAAATTCAAGTTAGACTCAGAGGTATCCACCATAGGTGAGTTTTTCGGTCCTTATTCCCCAGATCTCTAAATCTTCCAGTTTCTCTAAAGGCAAATGCTTTAGGTCCTTATCATAAATGTCACGGTAAATTAGGGGCACAAGGGCTTTCATATAAACAACGTCCACCAGCACAGGCACTATTAGAGAAGGGCCTACATACTTGGTGGGAAACTTACTTGGAGAAACAGCAGTGGCTTGTCCAATAGTTTATATAAAACACAAAACTACCGCTGGAGTTATAAGCCAAATAAATAAAGGAATAGTGATATATAAAATGTTGCAGCTGCTGCAAATAAAGTGCTATAACTTTGAATACAATAAAACATATGTAAGCAAGCGCTATCAAGTGAAAAGTGAAACAACATACATAGATAAATGGACAAATGTCAAAATACGATTGGTGAAATTCCCAAAGTTATTAACCCAAAGTCATTAGTGCAAATCCAAAATTCATAAGGTGCAAAATATATGTGCAAAAAACGTGTATCCCCCTTAGCCCTTGTACACACGGTCTGAGAATCCGCCGGAATGTGTCCTATCGGACCGTGTTGTCGGATAATCCGACTGTGTGTGGTATGCATCGGACTGATTCCGTCGGAATGTCCGTCGAACCCAATATTCCAACTTGTTGGAAATATTTTCTGACAAACTGGTCTGATCGGACATACTCCGATCATGTGTAGAGAATTCCGATCGGACGAAGTGCCACGCATGCTCAGATCAAATTCCTACACCAAAGCTATTGGCTACTAGCCTGAACGTAGTCCCGTCGTAACGAAATAACGTCATCGCGTTCTGAATGATCGGATTTTCCGACAACTTGGTCCGACCGTGTGTATGCAACAGTTTCGGACACAATCTGTTGGACAAAATCCGTCGGACAAAATCCAACGGATTTGGTTGGCAGACTGTCCGACCATGTGTACAGGGGCTTAGAAGACCACACTCACCAAAGAGGAGTCCTCAATGTTTAAGTCCAAGATCAGCCCCACAGATGATGAGAAACAAGTTCCAAAACCATTCAATGGATAGAAAAAGTGCCGCACGCCACAGAAAAAAAAGGAAAAACATATATGGTGAAGCACCGTCAAACTGTATACAACATTGCGCGCTGCGGCGATACAGGAGCAGAGAAGGCAAGCAAACACTCAGAAGAACTTCTAGGATCGCTGCTGTTTCTGCGAGCGCTCCACGGAGGCAGGAAATGGCAACGCCATTTCTCTTGCATTCTCTGCTCCTGTAAGTAGCGCCGTAGCGTGCAATGTTGTATACAGTTTGACGGTGCTTCTCCATATATGTTTTTCCTTTTTTTTCCAAGTGTGGCACTTTTTCTATCCAATGAATGGTTTTGGAACTTGTTTATCATCTGTGGGGCTGATCCTTCGACTTAAAAATTGAGGACTCCTCTTTGGTAAAACACACGTTTTTTTGCACATATTTTTTTTGCACTTTACGAATTTCGGATTTGGACCAATGATTTTTGGTTACTAACTTTGGGAATTTCACTAATTGAGTGGGGTCTCCTAAGGGGGAGACACATTTTTCATATATATTTTGAACCTTGTGAATTTTGTATTTGCACTAATGACTTTGGGTTAATAACTTCAGGAATTTCACCAATCGTATTTGGACATTTGTCCATTTATCTATGTATGTTGTTTCACTTTTCACTTGATAGCGCTGCTTACATATGTTTTATTGTCCAATAGTTTGACCTAGAGCCCCTCTTTTGGACAAGGGTTGTTTTTGTTTCTTTTTGGGCTAACGATTGAAGCTTGGTGTACATTGATTTCCTTTGAGCTGGGGCCTGAGACTGATGGTAATTTGGGCAGCTTAATTGAGGCTTTAGATGTGGTTTTGTGTGAAGGGGTATATGGAATAAACCATACTCTCAGTTTAATAGCATGGTATGAGTGATAAAGAAAAGCTATGTGGTAAAGCATCCCATAACATGGCACTCCAAGATTTTAAACCTCCTAATGCTATAAATAAAATGCATATGTAAGAGGGACCGCAGATGGATGCTTACAAAAGAATGCTCTTATAAAAATGTAATAATTATAAATGTATACTAATAGGTCCTTTGATTAATGTTTGCTCATAATCTTGAGCATGCTAATTAAGCAATTTATACACATTTAGATTATATCAATGGTCTCAGTTTTTGAGATTTGTAAGTATATAGTTTGTATAAGCAAGAAGCAAATATCTTTGGTAAGTTTATTTCTTTTTATGACTCTATAGAAATAGTGCTCCTTTTACTGAAATGGAATGATGGACTAACGCAATGGTAGTTTATTGCCTACTAAATATTATACTATAATAGTATTGTTAATTGTGCCATGTGACAGCAGAGTTATCAACTCGAAATCTGTTTGGATGCTATAGGCAACAGATTAGTCTTACCTTTGCCAGTTCCTTTTATATACTTTGCAGCTACCTCAATTGTAAATCGACGGTGGCCTCTAGTGGCAAAGGGAAATACTGGACACAGCAATGCTCTAAATTATATCATAATAATTGTAGTAACAAAAAAAAATCTTATAATTTCAATTATTCACACATCAAACCAAAGAAATAAAGATAAAGGCTTCCTAAAAGTGTCAAGACTAAGAAGGACATGTTGATGATTTTTTATTTAAAACAGAAGCTGTAAGAAATAATATAATTGTGTTTTTGCTATCTAAAGTGATTTTCTATTACTCTTATTAACTTTATTCTGTCTTTTCAAAAAATTTGAAATGTTTAATGTAAACATTTTATAGAAATAAATTATATTACCACATTGTAGAAAAAAATTAAACATTTACAGAATCTTCTGGCATATTTGCAACTTTATCAAATACAACAATAAACCCAAAAGAAAACATTTACCGTATTGCAGCTTACCAGTCCTTAGCCCTTGTACACACGGTCGGACATTCCGACAACAAAATCCGTCAGATTTTGTCTGACGGATTCTGTCTGAAACTTGTGTTGCATACACACGGTTGGACAAAGTTGTCGGAAAATCCGATCGTACGTAACGTGATGACATTATTTCGTTAGGACGGAACTACGTTCCAGCTAGTAGCCAATAGCTTTGGTCTAGGAATTTGATCTGAGCATGCGTGGCACTTTGTCCGATCGAAATTCTCTACACATGATCGGACAAAGTCCGATCGGATCATGTTGTCGGAAAATTTTATAGCCCAGCTGGAAAACTTGGTCCATCGGATACTCCGACGGAAACAGTCCGATGGAGCCCACACACTGTCGGATTATCCGACAACATGGTCCTATCGGACATTGTCCATTGGAATGTCCGACTGTGTGTACAAGGGCTAATAGCCCAGCTCTAAAACTTTGTCCCTCGGATATTCTGACGGAAACAGGCCGATGGAGCCCACACACAGTCGGATTATCTGACAACATTGTCCGATCGGACATTTTCCGTCGGAATGTCCGACCGTGTGTACAAGGGCTAAGATGTGATGGCTTCATCAGTTTTCTTTTTTAGGCTTTCTTTCCGTTGTTTTCATTGGTTAATCTGGCCAGTAGGTTTGTAGATTTTTCAACACAACAAGTCACCCTGCAGTTTGAGGGTTCAGCCAAACAATTTACCACTATCAGGGGTGCTTACAATGATCAGCTTTTATTTATGTAAGCAAAATCTTTATCCCAAGAAACAACACCTCTTGCTGCAACTGCTTATAAGTTGTTAGGTGGAGTTTGGCTTTCATTTGCTAGTTTATCTAGATCTGCTAGTGCATCTAACACTCCCCTCCTCCTCCCTGGGACTGACAATACTGGTGTCCAAAGGTGTCTCTGCGCTCCCTTATCCAGAGAGGCACTCTAATACCAGTGGTATGTTACTGGCTAGAACATCAGGTGAAAACAGAGGGAAAAAAAAATGCAGCCACTTTATCTAATGATTGGTAAGCTGCATTATATTACATTTTTGGTTTGGGGTTTTATACCACTTTAATGACTTGTGAGTTTTTGGAATGGTAAAGAAGGGTTTACCAAGTGTTAACATATTTTCTATCCCTGCATCAACTGTTCACAAGATCAGACTCTATGCAGATCTCAGGCCCTAATTCTGAATGGATGTTGTCAAGTTTACTATGGACTCTAAAGGTACACGAGATTAAAGAATGCTTCCTCCCACAACATAAATTTTCATTCTGGGTGGAATGATCTACCTAAAATTTGAAATATTACCCATATTAGGGTCTGAATAGTCCTACAAGAACTGTATAACAGATAAAGTGGAAAAGGTCTAGAACCTCTGCATACTTTACTGCTGTCTTCATCTCGATTTACAGGAGCAGTAGTTAGTAGGTAATTGAAGGAACAGACTTTTGAGGTACCCAAACTGTAATTTAAAAGATCGGAAGTTTAATAATAACATCTAAAATTACATTAAAAGCACTTGTAGCACATAATGTAGTTCATAGTTCATGATATACAGCCTCAAATTATTTCTATCCCCCCCCCAACACCTACTGGCTATCAATATATATTCGCTCTATCAAACAATACAATAGGCTATAGGACAGAGCGTTTTCTGTATGCATTTCAAGAATATGGATACTACTTCATCAGGTACGTAATCAAGGTTATTCTGTGATGAATATATAACAAAGCAGGTAACTAACATACAATTGTCCATATCTAAATCACATACGATATACAGTTGTTTATATATAACCAAACACTGTACATACACCTTTGGTTGTGAACTCTGTTGGACCATGACCAGTAAAAATGTCCCCTGGGTGAGTGCAGGGACTCCAAACAAGAAAAGCACAGCATGTGCAACCTCACTGCAAGCCCTTGCGACTCTACAAAAACACATGTTGGGATTATATAATCTCTCTTTCTATCAATTCATCTGGCTTATATAAAAAATAGGCTTTAAGCAAATGTAGCGCCTTCTAGTGCAAGAATACGTGTAGGAAAATTTATTTGACTCATAGTAGTTCCATGAGTCTGTTAACTGCTTCCGGACCGGCCCACATACATTTACTGTGGCAGGGCGGCCCAGGTGTGCAAAATCACCTACTTGTACGTAATTTTGTGCACGGGTTTAGGGGGCGTGCATGCACCACTTTGATGGGACACAGCGGGAGCCAATCAACAAGTCCAGTGGCCGCGATGGCCACCGCAACCTGCCGATCGTTCACAAGAGAAATGGTTCAGCTATGTGCCGATGTAAACAAAGCACAATGCTGATCTGTCAGGAAGGAAAAGGGAAAGATCGTGTTTCAGCTAAGCTGAATCACCATCTCTCTTTTCCTCCAGTGAATCCACTCCCCCACCCCCACAGTTAGAAACACCTCCCAGGGAACAGATTTAACCCCTTGATCACCCTCTAGTGTTAAACCCTTCCCTGTCAGCCTCCTTTATGCAGGGATCAGTGCATTTGTTTAGCACTGATCACTGTATTGGTGTCACTGGTCCCCAAAAGGTGTCACTTAGGGTCAGATTTGTCCGCCGCAATGTCGCAGTCCCTCTAAAAATTGCAGATCGCTGCCATTACCAGTAAAAAATAAATTAATTAATAAAAGGCCCTAAATCAATCCCAAAGTTTGTAGACGCTATAACTTTTGCGCAGATCAATCAATATAAGCTTATTGGGATTTTTTTTACCAAAAATATGTAGAAGAATACATATTGGCCTAAATTTATGAAGGAATTAGTTTTTTCCATTTTTTTTATATGTTTTAAAGCAGAAAGTATAAAAAATATATATATTTTTTAATTGCTTTCTTTTGTTTATAGCACAAAAAAATGAAAGCCACAGAGGTCATCAAATGCCACCAAAGGTAAGCTCTATTTGTGGGAAAAAAGGACATCAATTTTATTTGGGTATAGTGTCGCATGACCGCGCAATTGTCAGTTAAAGCGACACAGTGCCATATCACAAAAAAAGGCCTGTGTCAGGAAGTGGGTTGAAGTTTTAGGTCAGGGTTCAAATTAGTCAGGCTAGAAGGCTCTACTGACCAGGCCTCTATCTCCTCCACCAGGTTCTGAAGGTTTAGTGAAAACTTTTAGAAGCTAGTGGGTGGAGGCTAGGCATTGTTGATCTGAGTATTTATGAGAATCTGGCCTATCCCCAGGCGGGAGTCCTGGCAGGGTGGCTGAACCAGCCCATAAATATTGAGGAGCCTGGTTAGTAGGGGAGTCAGGTGCAGAGGTTCTGCTGTGAAGCTTGAGAGTGGGCCCCGCAGAATGGGGGTTCTGCCTCCAGGATGGAGGAAGAAGAAAATCTGAAAGAGGGAGCTCCACTGTCCTGCAGTCCTCTGGAGAAGGACAATCTGCATAGCCTGGAAAGGAACCGGCCCAGCAGAAGGCCTGAAAGCAGTTCTATCCATAGCTCCAGGACAAGGACATTGTGAGTACCTCTACACACCCAGAGCCTATTAGGGAGAAGTCTACTAGACGCAAGTTCTAGGCAAATCTTCAGGGAACAGTTTATTGCTTACCTAACTCCCTTGGTATCAGATACCGTACCCAGGTATCTGGTATTTTTCATTAAGGGGACCAAGAGCTGCAAGTTGTGACTTTGCTAAAAATCTATTCAGGGGATACCAGACTCCTGGAAGGGGATAACTTTGCTAAAGACTATCTCTGGAGGGAATACAGTCAAGTATCTGTTGTTGCAATGTGCCAGAGAAGGAAGTTGTCCTCACCTTGCTGTTCTTTGAGTCAAGTTGGGGATCCCATAACCCCTTTTACCCTAAACAAGTTGAAGTCCCTAAAAACCAAGCCCCTGGACAGTTTTTTTTTTTTGTGTTTGAATGCAAGTCGGAAAATGCATGTTTCCTGGTTGTGCAGACTATAGGGGGACTCAAGACTCAGCAGCCCTTACAGGGTAGTACTACACAAATGTCATTGTACCTTTAGTCCAGTTGGTATATGGAGTAAATGTATGGTTGAAATTTAGAGGGACATTCTAGTTCTCTCTGTATAGTGGATATATCCATACTGCCATAAAATACCAAACACTTATCTAACTTTTGCAACTATATAATATCTAGGCATAGGGGCTTTATTCTCTTAGCATTATGGTATAATTGACCACATACACAGGTAACAAAGTAAATAAAGATGGGCTATATAAAGATGCAGCTTCCTCTGTATGTTTCCACTTCAACCATACAACCTGCATGTTCAATAAATGAATTCACCATTTCACCTTACCTCTAAATTCCCAGCCATATAGTAATCAGCCATGTGTGTTCCTTGTTCACTCACCCTGCTACAAAGGGTGAACTCTCCCCTCACTGCTGGGTCCACTGCTACATCCTGACGCATCTGTTTCATTCCCTTTTATGTCCCCATCATGGAGGCAAATTTCAAATGCAATTACGGCATTTTGGGATCACCATGACATGGTCAAAAAATGCACATGTTCTAGACCAGCAGACTTTATGTTATAGGGAGCAACCAAAAGAGTTAATCAGTACCCTGAAAAATATAGCACTGTACTTCCTGTTACGAGAGGGTACCTAGGCACTCCTGTGCTTACAGCCTCATAGCTGCATGTCTGCAGCATATGATCTAAAGCATTGCTCCCTTGGATTGCTAGTCTTCAGAGGTTTGGAGTGGGATTTAATTACATAACTTCCATTCTGCTTACTGTTCTCCTTCCTAGAGGCTTTGAAATGAAGGCACAAAGCCCTGCCTCCACCAAGATGGCTGCCTCCAAACAAAAACAGTGCAGAACAAGGCATGATAATGTCATATTTTACTTTATTACCAATAATCTAAGTTATTACTCAAATGGTCACTGAAATACCATCATAGAGAAGGTGCAGTAAGTGGTTGGTGTTTAGGGTGGGTGTTTGGTTAAGTAAAAATCAAAGTCCTTTGTGAGAAAGGGAAACCATGGTGCACAGAAGAAGCTTATCTGTCTAGCAGAACTAGTAGCATGCTCCTATGTATTTAACGTTTACTTTGTACCACTATTCTCCAAAGCAGGTTTGAATTTGATTGGTGACTTTAAGCTACAAATATTTTGATACATCACACCTCTATGTGAATTATAGTAATGCATATACAATAGTTGTGTTTTAGGCTGGGTTCACACATGTCCAGCAGTGGTTTGCAGTCCAGTGTGTTTCTGTTCACCGGTTCAGGTGCGATTCAGGTGCAAATTTTTGCCTGAATTCGCACCTGAAACAGACCTAAAAAAAGCACAGGACCCTTTTCAAAACCCCACAGTGGCCACCCTGGACATGTGTGAACCGGCTCAATTGAAAACCGCTCACATTCACATATTATGGGTATATATGTGAAACCAGCCTGAGTCTATGTTCTGTATTAGAAACAAGTAAAAAACAGGGGTTCTCAGGGAGTGAGGTGGACTGGTGTGCTGCATGAATGTTTCCTTTCAAAATGGAACCCCGTTAGTAGGCTACAGTGTAATAGCTGCCACAGATTGGTATATTCCTGGGAATGCGAGGGTAAAGTTCTGTACAGTTTGTGAACTGATTGCACTTGGACTCCAAAATATACTAAGTTTATAATAATACCAATAAATTGATATTATTGCTCCACTAGGCTGTACAAAGTTTAACCACGATATTAAATACTGAGATTGGTCTTGTTTTTACTCCCAGTTATTCTCTAGATGCCACAGGAGCAGCACTTTTTATTATAACAAAACAACATAATGAAAGTTCTTGACAATCTAAAGAAATTATGAGATTAAAATAAAATATGGTTATTATAATATATGAACACCAACATCAGATTTCAGAAACATAATGTCCTTATACATAATTATATTTGTATATTATGAATTAAGAGAGGAAACATGCAACAAGTGCAACAGGGGCCGCCCCCTTGGACTTTTAAGGCAGAAATAGGAGTAGTGGAGTAAGTAAAAGACAGCAGAGTGACACTTTTATTGAGTACACAATATGTAATACATTTTATAAACATGAACAGTGACATTAAAATATACAAGGTATACCGATGAACCAGTTAATACATAGATATATATCAAACCCAAAGCTAATAATCCAGGCACTGCCAGAGTCAAGCTGAGGTCAGTCCATGAAGATTTGTAGCATACATCCCAACATGTTTCAGAAAATTATTGGTATATATTTTTTCCTTCATCAGGGAAGGTTTACATTTGGGTGCCTTTATCTTTATCTGCAACATAGATACAGTTACATAGTATTTATACTGTAGTGTATAAAAGGTAAGTAGTTTTACAAGGTGAACTAAATTTTTTATAGGCTTAAAGGTACTTACATACAGGGTTCATTGAAGGACATGGGGAAATGGTAAAAACAATTCCACGTGGGCTGAGAGAGACCGCACGGACAGCATGGGTGGACAGGCATAAAAACCCGGGGCCGGCCACTGATTCACTTCCACAGAAGACACTCTGATGGCTACACCAGAAGAGAGGTAATACTGTCTAGAGGACCATACAAGTGAAAAGAAATCAATCAGGGTTTTAAGATTAGTACACAGACACTTCCAGTGTGCATGTGGCAGCAAAGTAGAGGCATGTATTGCCTAGGATTACCTGTATTTGAATAGTACATTACCTTTCAGTATAATGGTGGAAGCACAGACATCAGATCAACCGTACTCAGACGGAGACATGCCAGCTGTGTGTGAGCACTATTATATAGGGAATCACCTGATAACGGAGCCAATTCTCACAGGGGGCTGTGCTGGTTGTCGAGTGTCATTTGCTGTATGAGAAAAAGCTGAGGCCAGAGTGTCTCCCTGACATGGAGGCATGCTTCGTATTCGTATCTGGCGAAAAGGAAGTCTCTGTCCGTGTCATAGACACAGTGGGGACAGGTAGGAGCTCCTCCCCGCACATATGGCCTGTATGGAGACAGAAATATCCCTGTCATCCAGTGGACCGTACGGAAAATCACAGCCAATGTGTTTACAATGCAAAAAACATCATAATCACAAAGAACAAAACAAAAAACAAAAAATAAATAAATGAATGAATGAAAATGATGAGAATAAGGATAATCTTGGAAAAGGAGGGATAAAAGGACATGGCGGTTGAATTATCAAATGGACACAATTAGCAAAAATGAATCATCCATATTGTATACATGCAATTATGAGGACAATAATGCAATCACAGGATTGTGTTGTGAGAGATATATCACGGTATAAGGAAACCATGGTGTCACTAATCATAGTGTCCCCCTGAAACAAAGCACGGATAAGGTGGTTATCAAAGCCTAGGTAAGCCACCTTTTATGCTTTGCCAAAGTTGCACAAGCACTCCACGAATCCCACAGGTATGATCTGACTGATCATATCTGGGAGTGGCAACTTAACTGAAAATCTCAGTCGTGTGGCGGACAGTCATCTTAAAACCTTTGTAACATATATGTAATCTTAGGATACTATCCATTCTCTGCAAATTATTCAAGATATGCACATTGAGGACAATACCCAATTGGTTGCTATATATGTTAAGGCCATGTATAGCACCATTTTTCATGAGAAGGACCTTGTAGATATTTGCAGGATTAAAAAATTAGTTTAGTTTCGTTTCATTTCGATTTGTTATTTAACTAAAATCATTTCGTTTAATTTGTTGCATTGGTTACATTGGTTTCTAAAAAAAAATCGACCGCATTCGAAAAAATTTGAAAAAGTAAACTATATATAACCATTTTTCGAAATTCATGAATGAAATCGAATTCCAATAGAAAAGATTAGAATAGAAAATAATATAAAAGAAAAGCACAGAAAAACAATAGAGCAGAATAGAAAAAAAATAATATATTCTATTCTAATCTTTATTATTTGAATTTGAATTCATTCTGTACCAAATTCCAATTTTGGAAGATGGTTTATATATATTTAAATATATATATAAGTTAAACTTCCAATCATTTCTCAAGTTCAATACGATAGTCTTGAAAGTCCTATTGAACCTATTGAAATCGAAATAGCAATTAAATCCCTTAAATTAAATAAACAACCAGGCCCTAATGGATTCTCAGCCCTCTACTATAAAATATGTTCCCATATTCTTACTCCCATGCTGACAAAAGTATTACCGTATTTATCAACGTATAACACGCACTTTTTTCCCCTTAAAATCCCCGCCAATCTCCCACTGATTGTGGGAAAAGGAGTGAGTGGAGCCGAGATACACAACCCTAAGTACATTCGGCTTTACTCAGCTCCTCTCGCAGTCCTGCCTCTGACTGTGAGCAGAGCCGAATCTAGCTGAAGTACACTCGGCTTTCTGTATGTCAGCAGCGCTCGCTCCTCTCGCGTAAGTAAAGCAGAGTATACTTCGGCTTTGTGTATCTAGGTTCCACTCATTCCTCTCTGCTCAATCAGCGGGGGATCGGCACCAAATTTAAATCAGGGAAATCCTGAAAAGAGACTAGGCAGGGCTTCAAAGTGACTGGACAAGGCTGCAAAGAGACTGGGCAAGGCTGCAAAGGCACTGGACAAGGCTGCAGATGGACACTGGGCAAGGGTGCACTGATGGACAAGGCTGCAGATGGACACTGATAAGGCTGCATTGTTTTTAGAAACAAGAAGGTTATAGGAATACTGGGACAGTTGCTGACGCTGTGCCCTGTGTATCCAAACCTGCAGGATTTATTTAGAATATATGGACTATCTCGGTACTAGGTAGTAAATTATCAATCAAACATGATAGAGACAACAAAAAATATACATACACATATACATTCAATTAATTAAAAACATATCCACCGCAGCTAAACAATTTCTATCGGGTTTCCCTGTAGGATTTATGTTGAGAAGTGATGTGACAAAAT
The DNA here is from genome assembly GCF_037356315.1 of Lithobates pipiens. Lineage (NCBI taxonomy): Eukaryota > Metazoa > Chordata > Amphibia > Anura > Ranidae > Lithobates > Lithobates pipiens. The sequence continues at coordinate 162,405,699 of NW_027507758.1, forward strand.
TCCTCTAAGATAAGGCTGCATTGATGGGCATTTAAATGTAAGTTTTTTTCCTTAAACTTCCCTCCTAAAAGTTTTTTTCCTTAAAATTTCTTCCTAAACTTGGGGTGCGTGTTATACGCCAGTGGGTGTTATACACCAATAAATAAATAAATAACTCCCTACTTAACAAACAATCCTTCCGACAGGAAGCTTTAACAGCAATAATTTCGATGATCCCTAAACCTCAGTCTGATGACTCATCTTGTACTAACTTTAGACCTATATCCTTATTAAACCTAGATATAAAACTACTAGCGAAAGTAATGGCGTCTCGTCTTAATAATATAATTGGTTCATTAATAAGCAAAGATCAAGTAGGTTTCATCCTTTTATGAAAAGCAGCGGATAATGTCCGTAGAGCATCATTATTGATTCAAGCAGCTAAAACAAGGCGAATACCTCTGTGTCTCCTGTCATTAGATATCAAAAAAGCATTTGATACAGTGACATGGCCTTATTTGGCCCTCATTTTCTAAGCTGGGTCACTTCACTTTATAATAATCCCAAGGCATATGTTAAATATGCAGGATACAATTCAAACATGTTTGACATAAATAAAGGAACACGTCAGGGTTGTCCTCTCTCCCCACTCTTATTTGCCTTACTCATTGAACCTCTTTCCCAGGCTATCCGTACAGACCCCTCAATCAAGGGCATAGATTTAGCAGGCCATCAACATAAATTATGTCTATTTGCTGATGATATATTAAATGTTATGTCTTCCCCTCATATTTCTGCTCTCAATCTTATAAGTAAACTAGATCACTTTGCCCACATTTCTGGACTAATTATAAACTCACAAAAATCAACAGCTTTTACCCCAGCAAACACTACAACAAGCTCAAACATCTCTCCCCTTTTACGTGGTCAACGTCTCACCTCACTTATCTAGGTATTACTCTTACCCCCAATATATCTGATATCTTCTCTGCTAACTATCCTCCACTACTATGAAAATTAAAAATTTTCTTAAACAGTGGTCCTTTTTGCCAATATCATGGATTGGTAAAATAAATGTAATAAAAATGACTGTATTGCCTAAAATGTTATATCTCTTTTGTGTACTACTCATTCCTATCCCGGCATACTTCCTTAGGAACCTACAACGTAAAATACAAGCATTCATATGGAGCTCCTCAAAATCTCGCTTACCTACCCAGACTCTTTTTCTTTCTAAACTTAAAAGAGGATTAGGTTTCCCTAACTTTACTGATTATTTCCATGCAGTACAAATAGCACATATTCCTAAATATCACACAAAACATGAGGTCCCCCTCTGGGTAGCGATTGAATCAATCGACTGTGATCCGATCTCCATACCAAATCTAATATGGTCTTCCTCTTCTGACCATAAAATAATAAAAAATAGGATTACATACAATTGATATATGGGATGGATTCAAAGTAATTAAAAGACTACAATCTCTGCATATACCTCTTGTATCATTTATTAGAAATCCACTTTTCTACCCGGCTCATACAACTCCTAAAACTTTCTACTGACTTAACACAACCCTATGACTTGATAACGACCACTTCACTTAAAACATTTCCTGAAATATGTGAAAAAATTACGCAAACTGTAGTGCTAAAAATAAAATATTGTGCATAAATCTATGAATAGATATCACACATACGTGCAAAACCACATGAACTCACGTGATTCATATAACATATGTTACATTAATTAACAGCAAAAAGTGTCATGCCACTTCCATATAAACGTGTACTTGTATGTGTCCACACATATATGTGAATAAACAGATAATGAATGTGAAAAAGGAAAAATTATAAATATAAAAAAGTCCTTTTAAAGGGAAACAAAATCAAGTCCCACGTGTGCAGTTGAATATCAGATAGATCATCCAATCCTAGAGGTATGACATGCAGACACCCGTGTGCCAATACCACCACCTTAGTAGATGCAGGCTTACCAGATGTTTCTGACCCAAAAGAATGTATATTCCAAGGGTCATAAAAATCGTAAAATAAATTTATTAAAAAAGTAACAAACTTACATTTAAGTCATTTTTCAAGCAATTTCAATCCTTACTCCACTGCGGCTATTTTTTTATTGAATGCTGATCCTGATACAAAACATCCTGAATGCTTTGCTTGATACAAAAACACCCTCCTATATGGAAAAATGGGAGAACGATCTTGGTTTTCACATGGACTCATCCAAATTGGTTAAAGTCTGGGTCAATACCAAACTATCTTCTCAAAATGTAGAAGCCTTAGAGGCGAACTATAAAGTACTTATGTATTGGTATCTGGTCCCTGTTAGGATTGCAAAAAATGTTCCACAATACTTTCCACTTTGCTTTTGTGGCTGTGGTGATCCAGGAATGCATTTTCATATCTTTTGGGATTGCCATATAGCAAAAAATTATTGGAAAGAAATATTCCTAATGCTCTCTAAATTATTCAAGAAAACTATCATACCAGATCCGACAATTGCGCTTCTAAATTTAAAGCCTACCCAATTCTCCTATACACGATTTAAACTCCTTCTACAAATTACCACAGCCGCAAAGCAGACCATCACCAAAGCATGGGAGTTCTCATCATTAATGCTTTCTGAAACTACAAATAGAATACATCAAGCCATGATCCTCTCTAAAACAGATGCCGTATCCAACGATACCATACCTACATTTGAGAAAATATGGAGTCCTTTCTTTCTCCTAATTTTGATACTTCATTATTTAGACCTTGGTAACTATATAATTTTGTTTTGAATAATTGCTACATAGATACTATATATATATTGTTATTAAGAAATCCCCGGAAACCTCTACTAATCCAGACCTTTTTTTTTTTTCCTCTTCTTATCTTTACTTTCCTTTTAGTCTTTTCTTCTCTCCTTATTCTATCCTGTCTTCTCCTATTTATAATTACATAACAAAATGGTAGCGAAACATTCACTTTTATAATGTTCAATTATAATACAATTATAGTTAGTAAGCTCTAATGTCCTATTATAATTAACTGAATCTCGTAGTAATTAATATTATTTCTTTATTACATATTACTCTAAAAGTTAAAATTTTAACAACTTTTACATTTTTTGTTGCTCTTGATTATATAATTGTTAAAATTGATTGTAACACCTTAGTCTTTCTAAAAACATATAGCCTACTTAAATCTTTAAATGCTTGTAACTACAATACAATTACATTTAATGTAATCAATATTTTGTTAATTGTACCAATGTTTATATTTTCAAAATCATCAACATCTTCCAAAATTCAAATTTCGTATAGAATGAATTAGAATTCAAATAGAAATGATTAGAATAGAATAGAAAATAATAGAAAAACAATAGAACAGAATAGAAAAAATAAAAAATTATATATATATATATATATATATATATATATATATATATATATATATATATTTATATTTACAACCATCTTCTGAAATTGGAATTTTGTATAGAATGAATTTGAATAGAAAATATTAGAATACAATGGAAAATAATAGAAAAGGATAGCACAGAAAAACTATAGAACGGAAAAACATATTTTATATATATATATATATATATATATATATATATATATATATATATATATATATATATATATATATATATATATATATATATATATATATAATATTTATATATATAACCATTTTCCAAAATTCTCATTTCGTATAGAATGATTTTGGGGGGGCCGTGGCCTAACCGGGGACAGAGATGGATGCCTGATCCCATTCCTCCGGCACACAGGGAGCTTCAATAAAGCACACAGGGCTACATAATCTGCCCCCAGACATGGGAAAAGGGGATCGGAACACTCCGGGCTCCCAGGATCCCGCCGAGGCAGGTCAGTCTCCCCTCGCAAGCATTCCCGCGATGTTCTGCCGGCGCAAGGAGAAGGCATCAAAGCCGCGGCCTCGCCTAAGCCGTCAGGGCCTGCAAAAAGCCAGCATCCCCTTAACCCCTCAGGCTGTATCCCTACAGACCAACCTAGCCCCACAAGCATTAAGCCTGGCAGACTTACAAGCAGTGGCCCTTGATATTAAGGCCACACTGTCAGCAGCCATCACAGACTTAAAGTCTGACATACAGCACATGGCAGCAAGAATTGGAGCAGCAAAACAAACTGCATCACGTCACTCTGATGCCCTGAAACAAATACAAAAATCCTCAGACAACCACCTGTGTCACCTAATAGAGATGCACCGTCACATAGAGGACCTCGATAATAGAGGAAGACGCCATAACATCAGGATCCGAGGGGTGCCCTAGGCAATAGATCAGACCCCTATAATACAAACGGCAACTTCCATTTTCAATGATCTGCTGGAGAGACCCTCAGATTCCCCAAATTGATTTTCAATGAATTCACCGCGCCCTCAGACCAAGGGGCAGAGACACTGACCCACCGAGAGACATTGTTTGTTGCTTGGTAAATTTTCCCTTGAAGGAAGCCATTCTTAAAAAAGCAAGAGAAAGAAACAGAGTGCTTTTTCATGGAAACTAAATTAAATTGTATCAAGACCTCTCCAACATCACTCTACAGCAACGCAGGGCCCTACGCCCGCTGCTGGACCAACTCCGGACCAGAGGGATTCCTTATAGATGGAAGTTCCCGTTCTGCTTGTCTGCTACATGGAGAGGCCACACAGCTTTACTACGCACTCCAGACGATCTACAATCATTTTGTGAATCACTCAACCTCCCTCTAACGGATGTGCCTGAATGGTACAACTCCTTCCTGATTCATGACACATGGATCAACGTCGCAAACAACAGAACGCAGAGAAACAGAGACCGCCGCCGGAGATCTCCGTCAGCACCACACCATGGAAGGGGAGCAGAACACGGAAGCTCAGGAATTTCCCCACCCAGAAGAAGAGACCGTGTCGACAGACAAGACTTGATGGACACCTAGATCATCGTTGCTTACCTCCATTATAGTAAAGACAAGATAATCGTGATCAGCCGCATAGCTGATTTTAAGCTTCTACTTCTCCGTTCCACAATACCAGCCTCAATCCTCAGCTAAACATCCGTCTCTTCTCCTCTACTAAAGAACAAACATCCTGAAGCCTATACCTCAAGGAAGCCTCTCAGCCCTTCTTTGATTTTTTTTGTTTTGTCTTTTTCTTTTTCTTCCCCATCTACCCTCCAATCCCCCAATATCTGGTCTATTACTGCCAGTTAGAGCCTTTTGAACGGAGCATGCACATACCCAGCGAGTCATCAGCCCCTCTATCCATATCCGGATAAGAAACTATACCCCAAAGGTAAGCCCCTTACGGGTTTTTTTTTCTCTTTTTTGATTTCCGGACGGTGGGTAAAACGCATGGCAGGGCATTTTACTAGACCTTCTGAAGTTCATTCATCTACGATTGTGCAAAACTTTAGACACTCTACCCAAACACGTATATTTGGGGAAAGACTGACCTGTTTATTTCACAACATAGATTCTTTTACAGGTGGACTTTACAATATCAGTCATACATTAATCCTTCTCATTTCACCTGTGTTCGTTATAAGCAGCTTAAGGGAAAGGGTTTCGGCCCGGTATAGTTTCTCATGATAAATCGGGACAAAGATTACTATGTTTAAAATGCTTAGAATGTTCCTTTATGCGAACAGGCAGGTGACTCAGGACCTAATCAATAAAGGTTTAATCTTTTTACGCGACCTGGAGATCGGATCAACCCTCATACCAGTTTCGTTAGAAGGGTCCTCTTTTTCTTTTTTTTTTCTTTTTTTTTTTTTTTTTGTTGTTTCTTTTCCCTATACACAAATTAAGTGTTACTGGTTGTTAACAGTTTTCGTTAGGAATCATTAAGATCTATCTTTACGAAGTTCAATCCCCTTCGACTTTTTTATAACGTATGTTATCTGGGCGTACTGGGAATCCTTCTAGTGTACACCTTTCTTGGGCCCAAGAAAGACATAGCCTCCATGTCTCAATAGGCATATAGATCCATTCTCTTCAAAGGGAGATACTCCTTAGACTCAAATAATGGAAGCAATAATTACTAGTTGCTCATTTCCAGCGTTGAATTGCTTGTGGCCTAGCAAGATTGTCATTGCGCCCCATTTTTTCTCTCTACCATGTTAAAATAAATGTTGTTAAGAATGTTCCTCAACTGTTTATTTTATCGCACAAGTTTGCCATACAACACACCTAAATCGTTAACCCCTCCCCATGGTAGGAGGGTATCATCAAGTAGCTACACTGATATACACCACTTACAGAATGCTTTCAAAGACTTTCTCCCGGTTGTATAAACTGTGAGAAAAATCATGTCCGCACTGCACGGGAGGTCAACGATCCGCAAACCATATTAGTACAGTGCTACAAAGTGATGACATTAGCCGTTAAAGTCAAAAAGGCGATAAACCGCTCTTTTACCCCCCATATTTCCCCCTGACAATAAAACCCTGTCCTTTTTGATTGAACATTACCCAATATTGCTCCCTGGGTACCGGACTCACACACCATACATCTAACACTCTATAACTCGGAATAACTCTGGATACTTGATTATTCCCCTTTGGACCACACAAGAAGTGAACCCCCGTTTCGCTCCTTGACCCTACCGGCATTTACATATAGGTTGGATTAGCTGGTCTAACCCTTCTTCCAGTGTAAGTATTCTTTACCTGCATTAGGTACTCCCTAAACCCCCCCCCCTTTTTTTTGCTACAGTCGCAGGTGCTCTACCCCTTTCCTTCCCCCTTTTTTTTTTGTCTCCCCAACAATACTAGCAGACAAATATCATAATGCCGTCTCAGGGACAGCACTCTACAACCCTTTCACTAAAACTATTTTCTATTAATGCTAAAGGGCTTAACATATCAACTAAAAGAACCAAATTCCTCTCTGAATTTCATAAACACAAAGCGAACATTGTATGTATTCAAGAGACTCCACCAATCCGGAGGGGAAGACGAAAGGGGTTTCCATCCTCATTTCGAAACAAACCCCCTTACAGATTCAGGATGCAATGGTAGATCCAGAGGGGAGATATATCTTTCTGAAAGGCAGACTGTCTTCCCACCCGGTCACGATTGCCAATATTTACGCTCCCAACTTGAAGCAGGTAGCCTTCTTTCGCAAAGTCAAGGATCTACTAACAAACTTCGCTTCAGGCATTCTACTACTAGGAGGCGATTTCAACGTCCCCCTCAATCCTATCGCTGACACCTCAAATGGCACCTCGAGCCTTCCCTACAGGGCCCTGAAACAAATAAAACTCCAGTTGCAATCACTAACGTTGCACTATACGTGGAAAACTCTCAACCCTCAATCCAGAGATTTCACTTACTTTTCAACAATTCACCAAAAATACTCAAGAATCGATTACTTTTATATTACACAATCAGACCTAACACTCATGACGAACGCAACAATAGAGCCTATGACTTTATCTGACCATCATCCCATTACACTAACTTTGACATTCCCCAAAAAAAACACCACAACTAAAACTTGGAGACTGAACACCACTGTCCTGAAGGACCCCATAGACATACTTCACTTTAGAGATATACTAAATGACTACTTTACTCGAAAGGACAATGAAGACACCTCACGCATCACTCAATGGGAAGCCCATAAATGCGTCATTAGAGGTGAATTCATAAAGAAACTGACCTTACTCAAAAAGGAAAAACAAGCTAGAATTAAATCCCTAATACATCAAATACACAAACTTGAACTCCAACACAAAAGAAATGTGGCTGCTTCTACGTTTGAGGAATTAACAAAAGCAAGAGATCTACTCACAGAGGAATTGAATCTAAAAGCTAAACGACAATATATATTAAGACATAAAGTATATTATGAGCAAGGAAATAAAAGTGGAAAACTTATTGCAAGAGCGGTCCAAAGTAAGAAAGCCGCTTCCACTATACATCAAATAAAAGACAACCAAGGCGTGTCATATTCCTCAAACGAGGAAATAGCCACACAGTTCGAACTGTACTACCAATCATTATATAATATTCCATCCAACCCTAAATGTCCTCTCAATTCAGAGGCCAGAGTGAAAATCATCCAAGAATATCTAGAGAAAAATAGTCCCCCGAAAATAGCAGAGAATGTGGCCCAGGAACTCGAATCCCCCATTAATGGTGAAGAATTTGACAGGGCCTTAAAAGATATGAAAATAGACAAAGCCCCAGGTCCAGATGGTCTACCCCTACAATATTACAAAACTTTTCATAGCATACTAAAACCAAAATTTTTGAAAACTTTCCAATCTCTACACTCTGAACAGAATCCCCCAAAACAGGTCCTGAAAGCACACATAACCGTCATTCCGAAAGAAGGAAAAGACCCGACCCTTGTCACAAACTATCGACCAATTTCTTTAATAAACGTAGATATTAAAATATACGCCAAAATCCTTGCCAACAGATTATTACCCTTACTCCCATCTTTAATTTCCCTAGATCAAGTGGGTTTCATCCCCGGTAGAGAGGGCCGAGACAATACAATTAAAGCCCTAAACATAAACAAGGTTTCTTCCTTTCTCTTGATGCAGAGAAGGCCTTCGACAGAGTGGCCTGGGATTACATTGACGCAGTACTGAAAAATATCGGCATACTGCCCCGGATGAGAGCTTACATTGCCGCACTATACTCAAATCCAACTGCACGAGTCCGCACAAATGGCCACCTGTCGAATGCCTTCAATCTAAAAATGGTGCGAGACAGGGATGTCCCTTGTCTCCACTGCTATTCGTCCTCACTTTGGAACCGCTCCTGAACAAAATCAGGTCCAACCCAGATATAAAGGGCATCGAAATACAAGATCACTCTTATAAAGTTGCTGCATTCGCAGACGATATGCTACTTTTCCTATCACAGCCCCATGTCTCATTGCCTAATATAATCCAAGTACTTGAAATGTTCCAACTAATATCCAACTTAAAAATTAACCATTCTAAATCTGTAGCATTAAACATATCGTTGCCCCCTAACGACGTAGATTTATGTAAACAAAACTTCCCATTCACGTGGTCCACACAACATATTACTTACTTAGGGATAGAAATACCCTCAAACCTAAACGACCTCTTCAAACTTAATTTTTTACCCTTACTAAAAGACTCACAGGAGGACCTTAAAAGATGGAACTCTCTCAACATATCATGGTTTGGAAGGGCATCATTGATAAAGATGACTATCCTGCCCAGATTCCTTTATGCAATGCAAACGATTCCCATCAGATTGCCATCTTCTTTCTTTGCTTCCTTCCGCAAAGCATGTTCCACCTTCATATGGAGGGGTAAACCTCCCAGAATCAAATATTCAAGACTAATCCTCCCTAAAAACAAAGGCGGAATTGCTTTTCCTGACCTAAGAAAATACCATCAAGCAACTATACTGACACGAATAGTAGACTGGAATATACACCAAAACAAAAGAAAAAACACTGCGCTAATTCAAACAGAAACTAGTGAAAAGAAAAGTGAAAAAGCTATAAAATATTCTGTGAGGAACACAGCCCAGCCGCTAGCACACAAACAAACCAAGTCCACATAACATAAATACAATAAATGCTGCGCTAAAAGGCACCTATTTGAATAGGTGAAAGAAATAAATAAATAATGTGTATAAATAACAATATAAACGAGTGAATACAAAAGTTCGTGAAGTGTTTGAGAACAGTCCCAAAAAAATTATTCACTCTGGTGCATCTCAAGCTGAATTACAAGTCCGCAGATAACATTCAGGGTGAATTATCCTACCAAGTTCTCCGCCTTTGGCGACTCTTGGAACTCAATTATAAGCAAGTAGAAAAAATGGATACCCTTACCAGATGAGTTGGACACATCCACCTTATAGTAGTGTGTCTTGCGAGCTTATGGGGGAGGCTCCAGCCACTCACCCAAGTACACCGACCCGATATATTATCCTCTCAGGGTTCCTCGTGGTCTGCGGATAGGAAAGGTGAGTGGGATTTCCGTGCCTAACGCTGCGATCGAACTTGATGCCAGACGTCCCGCAAAAGTTCACCATAAAGGATATAGAGCATAAAATACGCTTCGCATGGTGAAATACAACCAATGATGGTTTATTGAAAAAATAAACTTGATCGAACTTGATGCCAGACGTCCCGCAAAAGTTCACCATAAAGGAAATAGAGCATAAAATACGCTTCGCATTGTGAAATACAACCAATGATGGTTTATTGAAAAAAATTTGCGATGAACAAAATTTAAATTATAAAATCACGTGATACATAAAAAATAGCAATGTGGGGAGCAGATAACTGCTGGCCCTACGCGGTTCGACCTCAAAGTCTTCAACAGGGGCATAACCATTTTTTTTATGTATCACGTGATTTTATAATTTTAATTTTGTTCATCGCAAAATTTTTTCAATAAACCATCATTGGTTGTATTTCACCATGCGAAGCGTATTTTATGCTCTATTTCCTTCATGGTGAACTTTTGCGGGACGTTTGGCATCAAGTTCGATCGCAGCGTTAGGCACGGAAATCCCACTCACCTTTCCTATCCGCAGACCACGAGGAACCCTGAGAGGATAATATATCGGGTCGGTGTACTGGGGTGAGTGGCTGGAGCCTCCCCCATAAGCTCGCAAGACACACTACTATAAGGTGGATGTGTCCAACTCATCTGGTAAGGGTATCCATTTTTTCTACTTGCTTATAATTGAGTTCCAAGAGTCGCCAAGGGCGGAGAACTTGGTAGGATAATTCACCCTGAATGTCATCTGCGGACTTGTAATTCAGCTTGAGACGCACCAGAGTGAATAATTTTTTGGGACTGTTCTCAAACACTTCACGAACTTTTGTATTCACTCGTTTATATTGTGATTTATACAAATTATTTATTTATTTCTTTCACCTATTCAAATAGGTGCCTTTTAGCACAGCATTTATTGTATTTATGGAATATACACCAACCAATCAAGGACTGGGTATCATTAGAACAAGCCCAATTTACCTACCCAATTAACCACCTGCCATGGATAAACCCCAAGTACCATCCAAAAGAGATCAAATCTCATCCTCTTATAGGCCCCACGTTAGCAATATTCCACGACACCTATAGGAAAATCGACCCCACCCCTTGGATCAGTCCCTTAACGCCACTCAGAAACAACCCCGATTTCCCCCCAGGAAACGAACAAAGATTATTCTTAGCTAGCTGGCCCCACAAAGCAGTGCTAACTAAATATTTCTTCCAGAATGGGAAACTTTTATCCCTCGAAGAAATCAATAAGGACAAGGACCCTAGTCTAATCTCACATTGGACCTACCTCCAAATTAGACATTATCTCACCACAGCGGATTTGACAAGCCTAAGGTCCAAAACTCCCACGACCCTTGAGATCCTATGTTCAGAAACGCGTCCACAAAGACACAATATCTCCACTCTGTACAACTCATTATTCGAAGAGGGTTTGGAGTTTTCCACCACATCCTGTCTAGCGTGGGGAAATGATCTTAACTTATCTTTCACCAAAGAAAACTGGGAAACCATCTTCACATACGCCCATAAAGGCTCACTTAATGTCGCTACCCAGGAATGCGGGTTCAAGATTCTAACAAGATGGTATAGAACACCCAGTATCTTATAAATTCTACCCCCAGATCTCCAACAGATGCTGGAGGTGTAATAGTGAGGAGGGCTCGCTGATACACATTTGGTGGTCATGTCCTCAAATTCAAGCATTTTGGAAAATGGTCCATGAAACCATCACATCAATAACCTCAGAAACATTAAACTTTGACCCAGCTCACTTCCTATTACACCACAACACAATCCCCCAAAAAAGTATTTAAAATCCCTAACCATGATTATGACAAATGCTGCGAGACATTGTATCCCCTGCCACTGGCGTTCAACCTCACTTCCAACGAAAAAGGAATGGTTCAGAAGAATCAACTCTATAGAAACCATTGAGGAACTTATAAGTATTTCACAAGAAAGAATGACAAACTTTACCTCAACTTGGCTTAAATGGCTAGAATATAAAGATACTCAAGACTACAAATCATCCATATAGTAACTTTTATTTATTAATTTTTGTCAGTCAAGGATGGTGTTGAGCCTCATATAGACTAAGAGCACAGGCCCGCTGACCAACTAACTGCCTTGCCTACTCTTCCCATATGCTACTATATTTAACTAATTCACCCCCCCTTTTTTTCCCTCCCCCCTTTTTTTTTCTTCCCTCCCCCCTCCTTTCCATGAGCAACCTCGACTTAACTCTATATTTGCTTAGCTCGTTAAAATGTTATCATCGATAATATAGATTTCATACTTTGAATTCGGAAATTACATGTTGTATTTATTTATACCCTGTCAGATCTTGTGACATTCTGTGTACTCCGTCAACCACTTGTGATAATCTGTATAAATGATACTGATACTGTGCGATTATATGTTGATTGTAATGCTCTGTTCTCTTTCAATAAAAACTTTTGTGAAACAAAAAAAAAAAGAAAAAAAGAATGATTTTGAATTTGAATAGAAAAGATTAGAATAGAATATAAAATAATAGAAAGTAATCGAATAGAAAATCAATAGAACAGAATAGAATAAAATACAATATATTTTTTTCTAGTTTATTCTTTTCTATTCTATTCTAATCTTTTCTATTCAAATTTGAATTCATTCTATACAAAATTTGAATTTCGTAAGATGGTTATATATATCTATATTATATATTTTTTTATTCTGTTCTATTGTTTTCTATGCTATTCCTTTCTATTATTATCTATTCTAATCCTTTCTATTCATATTAGTTTCATTCTATATGATGTTCGAATTTCAGAAGATGTTTTATATATATATATATATATATATATATATATATATATATATATATATATATATATATATATATATATTTATATATTTATATATATATATATATATATATATATATTATTTTTCTATTCTGTTCTATCATTTTTCTAGTATATTCTTTTCTATTCGAACTTCAGAAGCCATCTTCCGAAATTCAAATTCCGTATAGAATGAATTTGAATAGAAAAGACTATTATAGAATTAAAAATAATATAAAAGAGAAAAAAAGAAAAGCATAGAAAACAATAGAACAAAAATTATATATATATATATATATATATATATATATATATATACTATTGCTTTATTATTTTATATTCTATTTGTATTTTTTAGAAAATCGATTTCTATTTTTTTCAATTTCGATTTGAATTTGTTTTCGATTTCGATCTGAATTTGTTTTTAAATTTGTTCACTTTTTTTGGATTTTGTTTAAATTTGTTACTTTTGTAATTCAGAAATTCGGATGCATATGAATTTCCGAATAATGAAAAATTCATCCAAAATTCACCACATGTCTAGGGCCTTGCAGTAATATGTCATGTATTGTCACAACCTAGTGGATGTGAACCCACTTACACTGATTTTATTTTAACATCTCTAGAATTTATACTTCACCATAACGCCTTTTGCTTTGATGGTTCCCACTACCTCCAGGTGCAGGGTGTGGTGATGGGGACGTGCTGTGCCCCATTGTACGCCAGCCTGTACCTGGGGGAGTGGGAACATTCACTGCTTGCCAATGACTCGCTGTCTATGTATATGGGCCATGTACTTGCATGGCACCACTACATAGATGACATGTTCATAATTTGGGATGGATCGGATGATCTCTTACATGAGTTTATGGCTTGTATTAATATTAATGAATCTAATTTAAGTTTTACCATGTCACATAGTACAACTGAGATCCCCTTTCTGGATGTACTTATTAAAAAACAAATAGATGGCAGCCTTTGGAGTGAACTATACCGTAAATCTACAGCAGGGAACTCATTACATGCATCAAGTTTCCATCCTAAACCCTTACTTGCATCAATTCCTTACAGTCAATATTTGAGAACTCACTGGGAATCCTCAGATGATGCCAGCTTCAAAAATTAGGCTGACACTCTGAAAAATAGACTTCTAGAAAGGGGATACTCAAGTACCTGTCTCAAGAAATCCTATAGCAAAACAACCTATCTTGTCGAGATTTATTAAATGCACATAAAACAACCTTCAAATGATAATACAACTAGAATTATTACAACTTATTCAACACAGCACAAACAAATTTAACAAGTACTGGCATCTACTAATAATGGACCCATTACTTGCTCCATTTGTTTCCATCCTGCCAGCTGCCACCTATAGGAGGGCACCCTCTGTGGGTGATAAATTGGTAGCTAGCGAACACAAATCAATCAAGGGTGACATATGTAAAACCTTGGGAACGTTTGCGTGTGGTGGATTTGGCTACTGCAAATACGTGGACAGGCGTAAACACATTGACCTACCCAATGGACGCAATTTTCATACAAAACATTATGTAAATTGCAGGACTCCCAGCATAGTTTACCTACTTGTGAATGTGGGTGCTACTATGTCGGGAACACCATAAACGAGTTTTGGAAATGAATATACCAACATCTATAAACATATACAAAGCAGACCAAGATGTCCCCATTAGCTGCCATATGGCATTAGTTCACCCAGAATCTACACGTAAGGTATATTTCCTGGCACTTGACATTTTTATTCCAGAGGTGGCAACTTTAATAAGCGTCTTCTCCAATGTGAGTTGAGATGGATACTTAATTTACAGGCCACATCACCACCTGGCCTAAATGAGGCATTCAAATTTAAATCTTTCCTTCCGGGCTGTGTTTCAGGGGGCTGTGAATTAAATTTAAAGGCTCCCCCTTCAATGTCCCGGCTTTAATTACATCTCAACCTTTCTGCTCCATGCTATTTCTTTTATACCATGGCTTCATAGACCCTTCAGCTATATAAATGTTCCTTCTGATACTATGAGGACACTGTGATTAGTGACACCATGGTTTCCTTATACTGTGATGTATCTCTCATAATACAATCCTGTGATTATATTATTGCCCTCATAATTGCATGTATACAATATGGATGATTCATTTTTGCTAATTGTGTCCATTTGATAATTCAACCACCTAGTCCTTTTATCCCTCCTTTTCCAATCTTATCCTTATTTTGATCATTTTCATTCATTCATTTATTTTTTTTTATTTTTTTTTGTTCTTTGTGATTATGATGTTTTTTGCATTACACTGGATGACGCATGGTGTGCTCTCTGGGCTGCCTCGTTTCACACCACCCGGTGGGTAGGCTCCACCTGCACATGGCTGGGGAATGACAGGGATATTCCTGTCTCCATACAGGCCATATGTGCGGGGAGGAGCTCCTACCTGTCCCTGCTGTGTCTATAACATGGACAGAGACTTCCTTTTCACCAATGACACATCGGTGTGTGACGTCATCACGCCCTGAAGGGTGGGGCTATGCTGCACGACTTCACTTCAGGGAGGCAGTCTGAGTCCGGCCTCGGCTGTTTCTCATACAGCAAATGACGCTCGACAACCAGCACCGCCTCCTGTGAGAATTGGCTCCCTCATCAGGTGATTCCCTATATAATACTGCTCACACACAGCTGCCATGTCTTGGTCTGAGCACGGCCGCTCTGATGTCTGCGCTTCGACCATTATACTGAAAGGTAATGTACTATTCAAATACAGGCAATTCTAGGCAATACATTCCTCTGCTTTGCTGCCACATGCAAACTGGATTTGTCTGTGTAATAATTTTAAAACCCCGATTGATTTCTTTTCACTTGTATGGTCCTCTAGACAGTATTACCTCTCTACTGGTGTAGCATCAGTGTCTTCTGTGGATGTGAATCAGTGGTCGGCCCCGGGTTTGCATGCCTGTCCACCCATGCTGTCCGTGCGGTCTCTCTCAGCCAATGTGGAATTTTCACAATTGTTTTTACCATTTCCCCATGTCCTTCAATGAACCCTGTATTTAAGTACCTTTAAGCCTATAAAAAATTGAGTTCACCATGTAAAACTACTTCCCTTTTATGCACTACAGTATAAATACTATGTAACTGTATCTATGTTGCAGATAAAGAAAAAGGCACCCAAATGTAAACCTCCTCGATGAAGGAAAAAATATATACCAATAAATCTCCGAAACATGTCAGGATGTATGCTACACATCTTCATGGACTGACCCCAGCTTGATTCTAGCACAGTTCCTGGATTATTAGCTTTGGGTTTGATTATATATATATATATATATATATATATATATATATATATATACATATATAAGAGGGCCAGTATGGTGGCCCGTAATTATGGGAGGAGCCCGGAGGGTATATAACCAGACCTCGCACACCGTTCAGTGTCGATTCCAGTGCGCGGTACAACATCACCAGGCCGACCTTTGCTTCTTACTTCGTTTTCGTAAGTGCGTACAACACCATCGCTATCCCGTCTCCATTCGTAAACTTTCGTCGACCGTTACGCCTCGTCGTCGCAGGTAGGACTATTCTCGTTATTCTTTACTCAAGTTGGTATCAGTTCGTTAGCTTGTTTTCCTTTGCTAAATTGTCGCACTTTCGGCTAGTATCTCTTTCACGCTATCTTTCACGTATATTGTCTTCTACCTGCATATTCACCCGTACGTTCTCATTCTGTACTCGTTCACAGCTTTCGTTAAAATCGGCACGCATTTCCGTCACAGGCAGGGTCATCTTGCTTCCTTTACTCTGAATTCGTATCGATTCGTTACCATGTTTACTTTTTCAAAATTATTGCTCAGCTAGTCCCCCCCCCCCCTTTTCTAAAAGCATCTTCATATATGTTAAAATTTTTCGGCCTGCCGCTAAATAAACCGAAACCAGTTGCTACCCGTGCACGGTTTCAAACATGCACCCTGCCTCGAGTTGGCCTTCTACTCTTTCGTTCAGTTCACATACGCACTCCAGACTGCCGATTCGAAATCCGGTCGTCAAACTGTACGATTCGAATATTTTCGGCATTTTGTAAAAAAGGGGAGGGGGGGGGCATTCATCTACACTTAGTCGTCCGAACCCTTGTCATCGACTGACTTACAACTGGTTACGAGGGATTCGCACCTAGTGGCAGCTATGTTTCGAATCCACACGGAACCAATTGTAAAAATACCGCACCGAGTCTTATCACATCATTGACCCAACGGGCCAAATCTTTCACCAACCGTTCTTTCAGGGCTCGCATCCAGCCCGGTTCTACTAAATCACAAGCTCTACGATACTTTCTTTCACCTTTCTCAAACCTAATTGCACGTTCATTCACAACTTCTGCACCAAATTGCTCGAAGTACGCACGGTCAACCCCACATAATCATTTTTCTTACCTTTATCTTTCTAAACTAAACCATCTTGCAACCACGGCAAGTCTTTCTGCATTTGGCTCACAAAACAGCCAAACGTCTCCAGTAGCAACACGGCTACTCATACGTTTTCTCTATCCCTGTTCCTCTTTTAGGTCAGTAAGTTTGCCTTTTGGTCCATCCTGCAACAGGCTCGGACCACCCATTCCAGGTAAAAAAAAAAAAAAAAAAAGGGGGGGGTAGAACACAGGGTAACCTGGCTAGGTTTTGCATTTCTTCACCAGGGGGTCGGCTATGGCCCGGAAACAGCTTGTAAACCCACCTTATTACTACTCCCGTGTCACCCCGCTGTAGGTTTTTCACACAAACTCAGTCCTTGACCCCAGCAGAGTCGCCAGCACCAGGGCTTCAAGGCAGGTGCATCGTTAGAAGGTATAGAACGACAAGTTTTAAAAATTTCCTTTCTCTTACACACTTTCACGACATATTTTACTTCACACGCATAATTTTATTTTTGGTTCCGAGGCGTTAGCAACTGTCACATACTTCTACGCATCTCACTCTGTTTTCGGAGCACAAGCCTCCACTACGCAGACAAAGTCGCCTAAACCCCCATTCTTGCTGGCAGTGCAAGCATTTAGCCGACCGAACACACGTCAAGTTTCTACAGACCGCAACATTCCTACTTAGCACACCAGACTTCCGTTACCCTCCCCGGTCCGCCCCGGGGACTCTGGTGCACTAGTCTGTGCCGAGCACAGTCGGACACCCGAGCTATCGGTTACCTAGCCAGTCACCTCCAGGCTCACCTCGGTTGTCACGCATTCTTATGAGTTAAAAAAAAAAAAAAATTCACTCAAACATCGCTCAAGCGCAACCCAACTGTCGCTATGGCTGTCACTCCCCCTGATTTTTGCTACGTTGTGCTTTCCTCGAAATACCCTTCTGTCCCCTCCTGTATCCCCAACCTTTTCTTAAAACATATGCAATTCCCCTCTCGTTTAGCGGACGCCATGTCGTTGGCCGGCAGCGACATCTCTTCCCCCGACCCGTCATCACCTGGGGCGGGTTCAACCAACGAAGACGGACAGCTCTACAGAGCCTGGACCATCCCGAAACTTACGGCAAAACTGCGACGTAGGGATATTCCCTACCCGGCTACAGCAAGGAAAGCCGAACTCTTCAAATTGCTATTTCCACCATCTACGCCAGCCCCATCAGACTCCCAGGCGTCCCTACACTCCATCGCATCAGCAGTTGCTCAGCTGCACTCCTTAGTGGCTTCACTCTCATCGACAGTCTCTGATGTCCAGACCAGAGTAGTGTGCTCCCCACGTCACCCGCCACTACCACCCCCATGCCAATGCCATTAGGTACGCCCCAGTACAGCTCCACCATCTTCCTGGCACATCTCGTCCCAGCTAACATTAGGAAGGACATTTTAGATGGCCGGGACGTCAATCTCGCATTCCCTCCTTATTTCGGTACACGACGCAGCGGGGAACAAAGCCTATACATGGGGGAATGTCTCCGTCGTCCTAAAAGCAAAAGACCGTAGGCTCACACGTAAGCTAACAGTCACTGAGTTCGTGCTCGCCTTCGGCATGGTCAGAGACATAATTTGCTCCCTCAACCCCAACAAAAGGGAAGAACTAGATCTGTATTTACACGCAGTGACGGATCTAGGTTATAGGTATGGAGGTAGCGCGTTCTATGACTACCACCGCTCCTTTTCAGCCAAAGCAGCTGCCAGGCTCAGCCAGTTTCAGTTGACTACCGACTGGAGCGCAGTCGATACAGAACTATTCTGTCGCCATTTCGCGGGACTACGCTCCCCACTGTGCACCAACTGCCAGTCGGCCACCCACACAGATAGCTGGTGTTCGGGAAACGAGGGCAGACGCTCTCCGTACTTTCCCCCCTTCTCAAACACAGCTCAGAGCTCGGGTACATTCACACAGCGCCCACAAGAAGACAAGCTAGGTCGACCCATTAAAACGCTAGGAGGAGCTCAAATTTGTAACAACTTCAATATCGGGGGTTGCCATTTCCCTCAATGTAGACTCCTCCACGTCTGCCTCGCTTGCCACCAAGCTCACCCCAGAATCGCCTGTGGGATCAAAAAACCTAACCACACATGACTGAGCCGCATACACATCGGATGGCTGCACTTCTACCTTCTTTCACACCCATCACCCTCACTAGCAGCCTTCCTATTACAGGGTTTCACCGTAGGTTTCCACACGGGGTTTATCACTCTTCCAGACACCACCCGCGAATGCAGAAATCTTCGGTCAGCAGCCACAGACGAAGAAGCGATCAGCACCTTGCTGCAAAATGAACTTGATCGGGGATACATGATCGGCCCCTTCTCACACCCACCTTTTTCTGTTTGGAGAGTCAGCCCTATCGGAAAGGGAAATTCTCAAATAAACTTCGTTTAGTCTATGATTTGTCCGCGCCTCATTTTTCTCACGTACCCAGTTTAAATTCCCTTATACCCTCAGAAGAATTCGGCCTCAAATATTCCTCCGTAGTCCTTGCCATCCAAACCCTCCTCAGCTTAGGAGCTGGCGCCTGGCTGTCCAAAGCCGACATCGTGGACACCTTTAAGTTATTACCGATTCATCCATGCCTATGGCAATGGCACGGCGTCAAATGGAAGGACCAGTACTATTTCGCCACAAAATTAACCTTCGGCTCCAAAAGCAGTCCGTGGCTCTTCGACATGTTCGCCCAGTGCCTGTCCTGGATTCTTTCACATCACGCGTCCTGTCAGAAAGTGATCCACTACTTGGATGACTTTCTGCTTATTGAGGAACCTGGGGAACCTCCAGTAGATCTAAATAGCCTTAGGGAAGTTTTTGCCAAACTCAATATACCCATAGCAGAGAAGAAGGTGGAAGGCCCTGCACAACGCATCACCTTCTTGGGTATCATCCTCGACACTCAAACCATGCAGGCTAGCTTACCTCTCGACAAACTAACCCACATCAGGGAGGTCATCCATACCTTTACGGTTACCCAAGGGTGCACCAAGAGACAACTTCAGTCTTTGCTCGGGATGCTCAACTTCGCGGTAAGGATCATCCCCCAGGGTCGATCTTTTGTCTCCCGCCTCTTGGTATTTCTTTCCCAAGTCCAAGACCCCGACCGTGTCTTCAGGTTAGATCAAGCAGCGACAGCCGATCTCAACATGTGGGACGATTTCTTAGCAAATTGGAACGGCATCTCAATGTTTATCCCATCAGTATCCCCCTCTTCACCCCAGATAGTCACTGATGCTGCAGCCTCCACAGGCTTTGCAGCGATCTTTGACCGTCACTGGTTCGCAGGCCCATGGCCGCCAGAAATTCTCGCAATCCCCGGGTTCAGTCTATCATCCTCGTTATTTGAGCTATATCCGATAGTGGCTGCAGCGCAAGCCTGGGGCAGTAGCTGGGCAGGACAGACAGTTACTGTTGTTACAGACAATCAAGCCACAGCCAACATCATAAACAAAGGCCGTTCTAAGTCACTGGCCATAATGTCATTTCTACGCAGGCTGGTACAATTGTCCCTTCAGCACCAATTTAATCTTCTCTGCATCCACATCCCAGGCAAATGTAATACCTTAGCTGACGCCCTGTCCCGCCTTAATTTCGAATCGTTCTTTTCACAGGAACCTGGAGCCGACCCAACCATGACTACTATCCCACACTGGTCTCAACTAACTCTGCATTGAATCCATACCTACGCAATGCTACCAAGCTCATCAACCTTTCGTTATCTCACAACACGATCAAGGCCTATCGTGCTGCCTGGAAAATGTACAACAGATTCCTAGCAGCCTTTCCCGGGGCGAGCCCAGGCGATCTCCATCATATCCTCGCTTTCATTTCATACTGCCACACGCAGATGACATTGGCTCACAATACTATCAGACTCTATCTGGCAGGCATCCAACACTTTATTTCTTTGCAAGATCCGGCCAAGCCATCCTTATTCGCCGCTCATGCAGTCAAGACAATTCTGCGTGGTATTCTCAAACAGCAGCCGCCAGTCAGCAGCAAATGTCTTCCCGTGACCGGCGCCATCTTTCGCGAGATATCGCTCTTCCTCTCTCGTTCCCCTTTTGGCCCCTTTCCTAGCCTGGTCATTAAAGCAGCCATTTACCTAGCCTTCTATGGTTTTCTGCGCCCCAGCGAATTTACAGTCACCAGCTCCCGCTGTAAGAGGCTATGCAGACGGCACCTCACTCGCCACCAAACCTTCCTCACTCTACATCTAGAGGTATCTAAAACACAACAGGTGGGCCCAGGGACGGACATCAAGTTTTTCGAAACCTTCAATACCTGGTGCCCCGTGGCCGTCTTGGACCAATTACTAGCGCACTTATCCGATCCATCAACCGACAGCCGTTATTACCATTTCCGGTTAAACCTCTTAGCTGTAATCAGTTTATCAGCCATGTCAAGATCCTCCTACGCAATATAGGCCTTGACCCAGCTCGTTATTCAGGAAATTCTTTTCGCATCGGAGCAGCATCAGCAGCCTCACGCAACGGAGTTCCAGCACACGTAATCAGGAAGTTGGGAAGATGGAAATCCACTTGCTTCGCTCAGTACATTCCCGACCCACAGTCAGAAATGGCTCAAGCCTTCTGCGGCCTTGCTCTCTAATCATATTGTCTTACTATAATAAACTACTTTTTCCCTAAACCAAGTCTTTTGCGCCCTTCTCTTATCATACCGCCCAGTAGCACAGGGCTCACTGCCCAGCTCACCTGGGTTTACCTTACCGCAGACCAGGGCACACTTCAGGTCTATTTTATGTTGTTCGTCATGTGGCGTGTTTATGTTTTCCTTCCATATCTTTGAGGACGAAGGGTTTTGACCATAAATAAGAGGGCCAGTATGGTGGCCCGTAATTATGGGAGGAGCCCGGAGGGTATATAACCAGACCTCGCACACCGTTCAGTGTCCATTACAGTGCGCGGTACCCTCCCACCCATTTCCCTTTCTCACAGCACTCAAAAAACAAGTTTCTCTACAGAAACATCCATTACTTTCTTCAGGTATGCGCCCTTCTCTTAGCATACCGCCAAGTAGCACAGGGCTCACTGCCCAGCTCACCTGGGTTTACCTTACCGCAGACCAGGGCACACTTCAGGTCTATTTTATGTTGTTCGTCATGTGGCGTGTTTATGTTTTCCTTCCATATCTTTGAGGACGAAGGGTTTTGACCATAAATATATATATCTCTGTTTCGTCTGTATACTTTGTATATGTTAATGTCAATGTTCATGTTTATAAACGTTATTACATATTGTGTACTCAATAAAAGTGTCCCTCTGCTGCCTTTTACTTACTCCACTACTCCTGTTTCTGCCTTAAAAGTCCAAGGGGGCACCCCCTGTTGCACTTGTTGCATCAGTTTCCTCTCTTCATGTTTTAAGGATGTTGACAGTCCCATACACTCAATTCTCACAAACAATATTTCTCTATATTATGAATCAAGATCATTTTAATACATGTGTTAATTTCCAGATCCGTTTGTATTGCTTTATTTTTTTTTTATTTTTTTTCATGTCCTTGTTAGCAAGTTTTTTATTCAGTAACTTTGTTGAGCTCAGTACAGGTCTGAGAGAAAACGTGAGTCCTTCAGAATGCATGTTTTATACAATGTTCTCCACCTACATGCAGCTCCAAGGGCATGGCTGATGTATATATGGTATGTTGCCTTGTTAGTATTTAATTTACTTCCAATTCCATAATGCTCAATGATGTGACAAAAAAGTCAAGGTTAAATGGAGACAGGTGTCCACAGGAATCTTTTTAGAGAAAAATACTAATATAATATACAGTATTTCACAAATGTGAGTGCACCCCTCATATTTTTGTAAATATTTTATTATATCTTTTCATGTGACAACACTGAAGAAATGACACTTTGCTACAATGAAAAGTAGTGCGTGTACAGCTCCTATAACAGTGTAAATTTGCTGTCCCTTCAAAATAACTCAACACCCAGCCATTAATGTGTAAACCGCTGGCAGCAAAAATGATTATACCATTACATGAAAATGTCCAAATTGGACCCAATTAGCGATTTTCCCTCCCCGGTGTCACTCGTTGGTGTTACAAGGTCTCAGGTTTGAATTTAGAGCAGGTGTGTTAAATTTGGTTTTTATCGCTCTCACTCTCTCATATTGGTCACTGGAAGTTCAACATGGCCCCTCATGCTAAAGAACTCACTGAGGATCTGAAAAAATTTATTGTTGCTCTACATAAAGATGGCCTAGGCTATAAGAAGATTTCCAAGACCCTGAAACTGAGCTGCAGCACGGTGGCCAAGATCATATAGTGGTTTAACAGGACAGGTTCCACTCAGAAAATGCCTCGCCATGATCAACCAAAGAAGTCAAGTGCACATGCTCAGCATCATGTCCAGAGGTTGTCTCTGGAAAATATAAGTATGAGTGCTGCCAGCATTGCTGCAGAGGTTGAAGGGGTGGGGGTCAGCCTGTCAGTGCTCAGACCATATGTCGCACACTACATCAAATTGGTCTGCATAGTTGTTGTCCCAGAAGGAAGCCTCTTCTAAAGATGATGGCAAGAAAGTCCGCAAACAGTTTGCTGAAGACAAGCAGGCTAAGGACATGGATTACTGGAACCATGTCCCGTGGTCTGATGATGCCAATATAAACTTAATTGGTTCAGATGGTGTCAAGCGTGTGTGGTGGCAACCAGGTGAGGAGTACAAAGACAAGTGTGTCTTGCCTACAGTCAAGCATGGTGGTGGGAGTGTCATGGTCTGGGGCTGCATGAGTGCTGCCAGCACTGGGGGGCTACAGTTCATTAAGGGGACCATGAATGCCAACATGTACTGTGACATACTGAAGCAGAGCATGATCCCCGCTGTGCTGCCCCAACAGGGCATAGAATTGATATAGAATGTTTTCTTAACCATTTTCTATGGACGTTTTATATTTAGTTCCATGCTGCCATCTAGTGACCTTTTGTGGTAATGGACTTGTTTCTAATTTTCCCTTTCCCAATGTTATGACACACTTCCTTTGTATGTAATGCTCCACCCTTCTTCCTGTTATTGTACTTCCTGTGTCAAGGATGCAGCTGCAAGCCACATGTAGCAGGGCACATGTATTCTGCATTGTAAGCTACAGACAATATCATCTTTTGACCGCATAAATACTACAACCTATTCATCTGTTTGTATCCTGTCATCTGCTGTAACCTGATGTTCACAATAAAAGCATCTTGTGGATGGAATCAGTAATTGGTGAGTTGAACCTATCTGATGAGGATTGTCCTCAGTTATTATATCTTATACAGGCCAGGCATAGAGGTTTCACCAGGGATAGTTGCTTCACAACAATCAGAGTCAGAATACCCACCCTTTTGCAGATTGGGCCGCAGGGCAGTACTCCTGACATGATAAAGACCCTAAACAAACCTCCAAGATGACCACTGCCTTGCTAAAGAAGTTGAGGGTAAAGGGGATGGAATGGCCAAGCATGTCTCCAGACCTAAACCCTATTGAGCATCTGTGGGGCATCCTCAAATGGAAGGTGGAGGAGCGCAAGGTCTCTAACATCCACCAGCTCTGTGATGTCATCATGGAGGAGTGGAAGAGGACTCCAGTAGCAAGCTCTTATGAACTCACTGCCCTAGAGGGTTAAGGCAGTGCTGAAAAATAATGATAGCCAAAAAAAATATTTACACTTTGGGCCCAATTTGGACATTTTCACTTAGGCGTGTACTCTTGTTGCCAGTGGTTTAGACATTAATGGCTGTGTGGTGATTTTGAGGGGACAGCAAATCTACACTGTTATACAAACTGTACACTTACTACTTTACATTGTAGCAAAGTAATTTCTTCAGTGTTGTCACATGAAAAGATATAATAAATAATTTACAAAAATGTGAAGGGTGTACTCACTTTTGTGAGATACTGTATATAATATAATATAATATATAGATACTGTATATATAATATAATTCTACCCATTATTACATTTGATGAAAAAGTAGACAGTTGAGAGAGAAATGGAATGATGGAAGACAGAAGGACTAACAAAATAAATAATTAACTAGGCTATATATGGGGAACTAGTAAATCAGCAGAACAGAACTCTTCCAAGTCACTGATCCAATTAAACTGTCCACCAACACAGTGTAAGATCTGTAACTTTATGCAAAATGGTACCTTATAACATATGGGCTTGTGTTGAGTACCAATTCCATATGACCTGAATAGTGGACAAAACAACGTGAGAGGTTTTATGTGACCATAGTCTATAGATCAGAGAACACAGGTTTCACAGTGAATTTAACAAGCATGCTTTACTGCATATGCAGACTGATTTTACTGTTGTGGGTTTAGTAACTTTAAACACAACTTTTACATTTTACAAGAATAAAATGCCCAGTTCCTTCTAATCAGTGAGTCAGTACAAAGCATATTACCCCGGGCATTCTTACTACACTGAAAAATGGGATAGGTAAGCCGAATAATTAGAAAAAAATGTAATATGAGAGAACAGAAGCAGTCTAATATGCTGAATGCTATTATGTGATATGCCATTCTGGATTTCACTTCGGTATAACACTTTTATTACATAGTGAGACAAAGATTTAACCTGTTTTCAGGCAGTTCTGAATTTACTGTACCGGTCATCATCCTGTTGACCAAGAAGTTAAACTGAAAGAATGGCAAGAAATCATTTCCTAATTTGAACTGAAAACAGGAAACATTTCTTCCTGAATGTAAGATAGGAAAATGCCCTTATACTGCAATATGATATGAACACTGAAATCATTTGGTGACTGTATACTCAATATCTGTGTTACATGCACTAATATGTTTACCTCTATTATATTTACTTACTGTAGATTTCTTATAGTTGTAATATTTAGCTCAAAGACTGTAACTACTATACACTGTTTTATAGTTGGGCGTATCTAATAAATCAGTTTAAGGAGCACACTTGAGAGTCATAAGCCATAGCAGCTAATGTCTAGAGAAGACAAAATGTCCCTTTCTCTACAGTGACTGCTGGACCCGCTAAGACATTCGGGGGTATTGGCCCCACATTTGGGGCTCCAGTCTCAATAGCCACCCCTTGTCGACACCTATGGCATGGACACTTAAAACATGTCTTCCATATTATTCTAACCAGTATAAAAAGACAGTAAATAACTTGCAATATGAGATTCCTGTTAAAAAAAATCGATTTATGTCCATCCTATTGTTCATGCTATATCGTTTTCTAGTATTGAGGGTATAAATCCACAACACCTCACGTTTAAGCAAAATACGATGAATATCTCCTCCTCTTAGGGGTTTTTTAACCTGTTTATCACCAAGAAAAGAAAAAGTGTTAAGATTATCAAAGTGTACTTCTCGGAAATGTTTAGGCATATTTGAAAATCTTTTGGCATTTATATTAGAAATGTCATTAACATGTTCCAAGTGCTAAAAGTGCAAAAAAACTTAAAATAAAGACTCAAAGTGACTAGTGCACACTCCAGTAAAATGACTAGTGCACACACAAATAAAATGATCAAAAATGAAATAATCACATTCAAAAATATCCGAAAAGCAATCCGTATAAATAAAGTGATAAGTGCCAATAAGTCCAAGTAATTGGTCGCATGGATGAAAACACTGGAAGTAAAAGCAGTGCAACTATTGCTGTCGTGTTGTTCAGGCAACAGATAAAGCCATATTTTGTGCTGTGCAAATTATGCAAACAATTCAGTGGCACACTCCTCCTTTCCCCTTCGTGGGATAAATGGGTGGATGTCCCCTTACCTTGCCACTGTAAGGTTGCAGCGTATAACAACATGTGATGGTCACTATGAAGCTTCCCTTCTCTTTATATCAGATGATATGGTGGCAGATGAACCTCATAAAATGTAAGAAACATTGCCAGATAGTGTAGTATTTTCATCAATTGTTTTTTTATTGAATAAAGTAATCTAGCTACTCACATTTTGGAAGTTAAAAACAGGCATAGAATGTAAATAAAACGATGGACAGCAGGTCTAGGCGTCACTTCCGGTGTCTCTCTCTCTCTCTTTCCGCACATGTTCGTCACCGTCACGTGACTTCTTCAGGGAACAGACAGAGAGAAAGAAGTGTCCTTTATATACCCTAATTTTGCTTATTACGACGACCATTTTGTTGAAGCCCGGTGGCCGGAAATACGATTGCGGCCATTTTCCTGTCTATCATAACAGGAAGTGTGACCGGAAGTGTTAGCGCAGCCATTTTCTTATCTACCATACGCTGGAGATACTACAGTAGGAGTAAATAGGCGATAGTCTCCATTTTATTGTGGTCCGTTCCCCAAGTGAATGGGTGTACATACTGATTACCATTAAAACAATCGCCAGGTGTGTTAATGAGCTTATACACGCCGGCCAATGTAAACTATGTGTATACCGGGACGGTCAGAGGTAAAGTGACACCGGAAATGTAAGCACCGCTGTATTATATAACTTAAAATTCTGTTATAATAATAGCATAAAAGCACAATATAGGGATAAGAAATAATAGATGATAAAAATGAATAATCTGAAAAAATAAATAAATAATCTGAAAAAAATAAACTGAAAAAATAAAAATAATAATGAATAGAAAAAAATAATAAAATGAAGAAGAAATGTATGAATGCCAATAAAATTATCTAAAATATAGACCATATTTAGGAATGATGCTAATAGCAGGAGTGACTATAGGTGTATTTAACATCATATAGATAGCCTGGCCCTAAAGGAAGTCTCCTAGGATTATTACACTATTGTAAGAAAAATAGTATATAAACAAAGCATATAGAAAAATAATATTATCTGAAAGAGAGGGCCAAGGAAAACAGGTGTTGAATTTATTATAAAAAATTCCTAAAATATTAAATTCCTCTGAGGGGAACAGTATATCGCCTGAACCTAAAAACTACATTTAAAAATCACGAATAAAACAATTTAAATCGAAGTCTATATTTAGGCCTTGTGGCGCAAAGGTATCCATGATAAAAATCCATTTGGATTCTAACTGACTTAGCCCCTGTACACGCGGTCGGAGATTTTGCCAACCAAATCCGTCGGATTTTGTCCGTCGGATTTAGTCCGACGGATTGTGTCCGAAACTGTTGCATACACACGGTCGGGCTAAGTTGGCGAAAAATCAGATCTTTCAGAACGTGATGACGTAATTTAGTTACGATGGGACTACATTCAGGCTAGTAGCCAATAGCTTTGATGTATGAATTTGATCTGAGCATGCGTGGCACTTGGTCCAATCAAAATGCTATACACATGATCGGATTAGGTCCGACCGGCCCAGTTGGTCGGAAAATATTTCCAACATGTTGGAAAATTGGGTCGGACGGAGATTCGGACGGAATCAGTCCGATGCATATCACACACAGTCGGATTATCTGACGACATGGTCCAATAAGACACATTCCGACAGATTCTCCGACCATGTGTACAGGGCTTTAGGGTCCTCACCTTGTGAGTTCCCCGCCAGTGTTTGACATACGGTTCTATACCCCAGAATTTGAGCTGGGAGGGGTCTCTATTATGGACCATCGCAAAGTGTTTTGACACACTATGTTTGTCAAACCCCTTTTTGATGTTTTGTATGTGCTCCTTCAAACGGGTTTTTAAAGGTCTCTTGGTGCGGCCCACATACTGCAGGCCGCAGCTGCATTCAAGTGCGTAGA
The DNA here is from genome assembly GCF_037356315.1 of Lithobates pipiens. Taxonomy (NCBI): domain Eukaryota; kingdom Metazoa; phylum Chordata; class Amphibia; order Anura; family Ranidae; genus Lithobates; species Lithobates pipiens. The sequence goes on from NW_027507758.1 coordinate 162,434,689, forward strand.
CTGCCCCTTTAGTGTTACAGCAGATTAAGTTTTTGATCTCATACATGTTGCCTGTGGATGTAGAGGTAAAGTTTTTCCTTTTTGTATTCTGACATTTAGTGCTCACGCATGCGAAGCATCGTTTACATGGGTAGAACCCTTTGCCTGAAAAGAAAGTAAAATTATTTTTGGGAGGGTCTAGAATATTTTTTACTATCCTATCACGGATAGTTGGGGTCCGTCTGTAGACAAATTTGGGTTTTAGAGGGAGAATAGTTTGTAATTGTCTATCAGCTAGCAGGATGTTCCAGTTGCGTCTGATTATTCTTTCTACCTCCTTGTATTGAATATTATAGTCCAACACGATCGGTACTGTGTCTGTTGAGGCCTCATATTTTGGTTTGTTTGCCATTAGTGTTTTACGATCAATGTCTGCTACTTCTTTAATTTTCCCATGAATGAACTCGCTGTCATAGTCTTTTTCCAAAAACTTAGACATCAATGTGGCTGCCTGTATTTCATAGGATGTCTTGTCCGTGCAGTTTCTGCATATCCTCATAAGGTGTCCTTTCGGTATATTAACCACCTCAATACAGTGCAGTTACACCCCCTTCCTGACCAGACCAATTTTCAGCTTTCAGCGCTCTCACAGTTTGAATGACAATTACTCAGTCATCCAACACTGTATCCATATGAAACTTGCGTCCTTTTTTCCACACAAATAGAGCTTTCTTTTAGTGGTATTTAATCACTAGTGGGTTTTTATTTTTTGTGCTATAAATAAAATAAAACGTAAATTTTGTGAAAAAAATGCCTTTTTCTTTGTTTCTGTCATAAATTTTTGCTACTTAGTAATTTTTCTTCATAAATTTTGGCCAAAATTTATACTGCTACATATCTTTGGTAAAAATAACCCACATTCGTATATATTATTTGGTCTTTGTGAAAGTTATAGAGTCTACAAGCTATGGTGCCAATCACTGAAAATTGATCACATCTGATCAGGCCTTCAGTACATCAGGTGTACAAAGTAGACATTCCAAGGTATTAAGTAAGTAGCATGATGAGTTTTTTTAAGTTGTCATTTTTTCCCACAATTCTTTGCAAAATGAAGATTTTTTTTTATTATTATTTATTTTTTACAAAATTGTCATATTATCAGGTTATTTCTCACACACAGCATATGCATACAACAAATTACACCCCAAAATACATTCTGCTACTCTTCCCGAGTACGGCGATACCACATGTGAGACTTTTACCCAGCCTGGCCACATACAGAGCACCAACATTGATGTAGTACCTTAAGACGTTCTACGAGCAAAAATGACGCATTTCATTTCTCAAACACCTATTACACTTTTGAAGGCCCTGGAGTACCAAGACAATGGAATTTCCCATAAAATGACCCCATTTTGGAAAGCAAACACCCCAACGTATAATCTGTGAGGCATAATGAGTCTTTTGAATGGTTCATTTTTTTCCAGAAGTTTTTGGAATATGTGGAAAAAATTTAAACGCATTTTTTTTTACACAAAATTGTCAATTTATAAGATATTTCTAACACATAGCATGTATATAGCAAAAATTACACCCCAAAATACATTCTGCTACTCCTCCCGAGTATGGCGATACCACATGTGTAGGACTTTTACACAGCCTGGCCACATAGAGAGGCCGAACATTGAAGTAGTACGTTCAGGCGTTCTAGGAGCATAAATGACACATCTCATTTCATTCCTACCTATCACACTTTTGAAGGTCCTGGACCACCAGGACAGTGAAATTACCCACAAAATGACCCCATTTTGGAAAGCAAACACCCCAACGTATATTCTATGAGACATGGGCTGCAAATAGGTACTCGGGTACTCTGATAGGCTGGAGATAGGTACTCTGATGGCCTGGTGATGACAGGTACTCTGGTACTCTGATGGCCTGGTGACAGGTACTCGGGTACTCTGATGGCCTGGTGACAGGTACTCGGGTACTCTGATGGCCTGGTGACAGGTACTCTGGTACTCTGATGGCCTGGTGACAGGTACTCGGGTACTCTGATGGCCTGGTGACAAGTACTCGGGTACTCTGATGGCCTGGTGACAGGTACTCGGGTACTCTAATGGCCTGGTGACAGGTACTCGGGTTCTCTAATGGCCTGGTGACAGGTACTCTGATGGCTTGGTGACTGGTATTTGGGTACTCTGAAGGGCGGTGACAGGTACTCATATGGACTGTGACAGGTACTCGGGTACTAAGATGAACTGTGACAGGTACTCAGGTACTCAGATGAACTGTGACAGGTATTCGGGTACTCAGATGGACTGGGACAGGTACTCGGGTACTCAGATGGACTGGGACAGGTTCTCGGGTACTCAGATGGGCTGTGACAGGTACTCGGGTACTAAGATGAACTGTGACAGGTACTCAGGTACTCAGATGAACTGTGACAGGTACTCGGGTACTCAGATGGACTAGGGCAGGTACTCGGGTACTCAGATGGACTGTGACAGGTACTCGGGTACTCAGATGGGCTGTGACAGGTACTCGGGTACTCAGATGGGCCGTGACAGGTACTCGGGTACTCGGATGAACCGTGACAGGTACTCGGGTACTCTGATGGACAGTGACAGATACTCGGGTACCCTGATGGACTGTGAGAGGTACTCGGTACTCTAATGGACTGTGACAGGTACTCAGGTACCCTGATGGACTGTGACAGGTACTCAGGTACCCTGATGGACCGTGACAGGTACTCGGGTACCCTGATGGACCGTAACAGGTACTCGGGTACCCTGATGGACCGTGACAGGTACTCGGGTACCCTGATGGACCGTGACTGGTACTCGGGTACCCTGATGGACCGTGGCATGTACTCGGGTACCCTGATGGTCCGTGACAGGTACTCGGGTACCCTGATGGGCCGTGACAGGTACTCGGGTACTCTGATGGGCCATGACAGGTACTCGGGTACTTTGATGGGCTGTGACAGGTACTCGGGTACTCTGATGTGCCGGGACAGGTACTCGGGTACTCTGATGTGCCGGGACAGGTACTCGGGTACTCTGATGTGCCGGGACAGGTACTTGGGTACTCTGATGGGCCGGGACAGGTACTCGGGTACTCTGATGGGCTGGGACAGGTACTCGGGTACTCTGATGGGCTGGGACAGGTACTCGGGTACTCAGATGAACTGTAACAGGCACTCGGGTACTCAGATGGGCTGTGACAGGTACCCGGGTACTCTGATGGGCTGTGACAGGTACTCAAATACTCTGATGGACTGTGACAGGTACTCTGATGGACTGTGATTCACAGGTACTATGAGGGGCGGTGACAGGTCCTCTTTATTGGGGGGGCAATCAGTATGATTGGTGTACACTGTAGGCGGTAACGAGATGTTACCGCCATCTACTCCTCACACACGATCGGTGTGTGAGGAGGAGAACCCGGTAACATCACGTTACCGCGGTTTGTTTACATTTTAGTGATCGGCTGGGAAAGGATCCCACGGCTGGGAAAGGATCGCGCGCATGCGCCGTGCACAGTCGGGGTGTGACCATCTGTGATCACGTGGTAAACAGCCATAACCAATGGCTGTTCACCCCCTTCGGTGGCGAGCGGTGTCTCCGTGACACGCCGCCACCGAAGAAACAGGGATGCGCGCGCATGATCACGTGCATTCCCTGTTTAAACAGGAGGCCGTCATATGACGGCCTCCCGCCACAGTAGGTGCGCCGCCTGGCCGTCATTTGACAGCTGGCAGTCAGCATCTAGTTAAATAGCCAGTTCCTGTGGTGGCAACTTTGCAGTGGAAGATAGCTGTTTCTATCGACCTCTTTAGAAAAGGTCTTAGAGGAGAGGGTATTGTTATTCTGTGTGATTGTCAAGTCTAGGAAGTTGATTTGCTCATCACTTATTTCCCAGGTGAGGTGGATGTTTCTATCATTATTATTTCGTTTTTCCAAGAAGCTATTTAATTCTTCTTTTCCACCTTTCCATATTATCATAATATCATCTATATACCTTCTATATATACATAGATCTTTTGGTGTATTCATGAATACCTCTTCTTCCTCCCACTTGGCCATAAACAAGCCCGCTACACTGGGGGCAAATTTGTCTCCCATTGCCACCCCAGTTTTTTGAAAATAATAGGATCGATTATACCAGAAATAACTATTTTTTAATACAAAATCGAGGCTTTTAATGATGGCTGCAGGGTAGGGTTGTGTATTTCCTTAAGCCCCATTTGGCTGCTTCACATGCACGGTGGTGTGGGATTATCGTGTACAGTGAGGACACGTCTGCCGTTGCCATTAGCCATGGCTTCTCACTTATAGGTAAGTTATCCAGTAGTTGTAACATGTGTTTGGTGTCCTTCAAATAGGCTTGAGTTTTTTGAACTGCTGGCTGGAGAAAGAAGTCGATGTATTGGCCTATGCGTGCTCTCAGCGAGTCAATCCCATTTACTATGGGTCTTGGTGGAGGATTGTTCTGGTCCTTATGAATTTTGGGTACAGAATAGATGATGGGAGTCCGGCATGATTCGGGTATGCTTTTACTTCCAGTGTTTTCATCCATGCGACCAATTACTTGGACTTATTGGCACTTATCTCTTTATTTATACGGATTGCTTTATGGATATTTTTGAATGTGATTATTTCATTTTTGATCATTTTATTTGTGTGTGCACTAGTCACTTTACTGGAGTGTGCACTAGTCACTTTGAGTCTTTATTTGAATTTTTTTTGCACTTTTAGCACTTGTTAGTGTATCTTATATAGATCCCTATGACACTTTGATTCACATTTTTACCCACCAATTGCTGTTTGATTTTTCATTTACCATAGGGAATATACAATGTGTTCACGATTAATTATTTTTATGGTGTAATATATATATATATATATATATATATATATATATATATATATATATTATTTTTCATCCACCCCCGACCATCCACCCCCCCTCCCCCCCCTTTTTTCCCTTTGCCCCCTCCCCCTTTTCCTTATACAGCGCACCACTATTACCTTTTCATTTACCAAATTACATAAACCACCAACTTAGAATTACAATTAATATATTATTTAATAACATACATTTTTGTTTTTTGGTGATAAATAATTCACTAAAGTGCTCTTTTTGTGTCTATGACACTGCTTGCAGGTATTTTGGCCACTAGGTGAAAACATGCGGCCTAAGCTAGGGGCCCGTCTACATGAGAAATTGCATATTTACTTACTGTAGATTTCTTATAGTTGTAATATGAGGCTCAAAAACTGTAACTACTATGCGCTACAGTTGGGCTTATCTGATAAAGCAGTACAACGAGCACACTTGAGAGTCATGATCCATAGCAACTAATGCCAAGTAAACACAATGAGAATGTCGGAAGAAAAAAACACATTCCGGGTGATAGTCCTAACTATTCATTAGTACACAGTTTTTGAGAGCCGTTCACGACAGTTAATGCGACAATTTCCAAAAGGACAAGCACGAAAATGTTTCTCGTAATATAACAAAACAAACTATTTTTGTGTAATTAGTATAGTATTTATATGAAAAAAATCGAGTGACCAAGATCACGTATGCTCAGAAACGAAAAGAATACATTACAATACAATACATTACATAACTTCATATTGTCTTACAAGAATTTTCGTAACCTTGGTAACCTCTTTGTTTTCGAAATGAGACTAGCATGCAAAAAAAAAAATGGAAGATCATACTTCCGATTTTCTCATTGTGTGTACTAGGGTTAAGAATAGTAAACTGGGATATATCCCAGATCAAACACATTTTCTTATCAAAGAGATCAGTGAACTTTTAAGAGGCTTTTACATCAGAAACTTGTCATTTAGCTCCGGTGTGCTTTGATAGACATTTCCATGATATCATTCTTGCCCTCACATTTTTCTGTGTGCCTATCCACAGCCAATCAAGATGAGTTCCATGAATGTATTTATTGCCAAATGGCAGTGCTTTTTAATACCTCTACTTAGTTAAAAAGGGATATTGCCATTTCCATTGCCAGACACAAGCAAAGAAGGAGAAGGCTCTATGGCTGATTCTAATGCCGCGTACACACGATCAAATTGTCCGGCGGACTTGGTCCAGCAAACAATCTGCCGGACTTTATAACGAGCGGACTTGGCGACACACGGACACTCCGAATGTCCGGCGATTTCTAACGCGATGACGTACAGCACGTAGGACAGGACTAGAAAATGGAAGTTCAATAGCCAGTAGCCAATAGCTTCCTTCTCGTACTTGCTTCAGAGCATGCGTCATTCTTAGTCTGCCGGACTAGCACACTGATGAATGGATTGTCCGCTGAAAGCCAAGTCCGGCGGACAAATTTTGAGTCAAAACTACTTTCTAAGTCCGCCGGACTTTTACGATGAAAAAGTCCGCTGGAGCCCACACACGATCAAATTGTCCGGCGTACTGTGGTCCGGCGGACATTTCGATCGTGTGTACGCGGCATAAGAATTTCTGAACAGTCTCAATTGTCTTTGTCCGTGAGGGACAATCTCCCCTATCCCTCATTAACATACAATAAAGGAGGGCAGATTATACATTTTTAACTCTTTATGAAGACAGACAGGGGTTGATTTACTAAAACTGAAGAGTGCAAAATCTGGTGCAGCTCTGCATAGAAACCAATCAGCTTCCATTTTTTATTTATTTTTTGGTCAAAGCTTAATAGCACAAGCTGAATTTAGAAGCTGATTAGTTACCATGCACAACTGCACCAGATTTTATACTCTCCAGTTTTAGTAAATCAACCCCACAGTGTTCAAGTCTAGTTTACAAAATATAATGAAGAGCTGTGAACATAGCACAGACAGAGCATGAAATTATTTTTTTAAGCACGTAAAAAGCCTTTAAAAAAAGCAATCAGCAAGTTTTAAATATCCTTTTAAGATCCACTGTGTTAACAGAAAACTATAGAAATTATAATAGAAATAAAAAAGATGGATCTCTGCGCTGTGGTTGGCGGCAGCTGAAACAGATAAGTAATACACCAAACTTATAAATAATCTTAAGAAAAAGTGTGTGGCGCCAAAAGTAAATGAACAGTGATGAGATGAGAATACTGTGTTATAAGTGGACAGCACAATGAAATAAAGCCCAAAAAAAAAATCTATATATATATATACATCTTTTTTTTCACCTTTAACACTTTTTTGGAAGTTAGTTCAATGTGCTGTCCATTTATAACACAGTATTCTCATCTCATCTTTCACATACCTGAAGGGAGACTGAAACGACGAGGTCAGCCTCTCTTGTTGTCACAGATCAGCTGCGGAGCTGATCTGTGTCTCACCTTTACTGCAGTGGGTCGGCTGGCATCTGTTGTCCACTGTCTGGTGTTCAGCTCTGTGCACTCTCCAGCTATGGGTATCGACGCCCTTCACCTGTTGCCTAATATATGATTCCTTCCTGCTACTTTCTGTCCAGCCCTCATGTGCTTCTCTATTTAAACCCCTTTCAAACCTGCTACTGGTTGCTTGAGCAATGTTTGTTCCTGAAGCTCCCCTGTGTAACCTATTTACCTGTCTTCTTGTGATCTGATCTTCTGTGTACTGACCCGGCTTGTTCTGATTACGTTGTCTGCAGCCTGCCCTGACCTTGGCTCACTACCTGGCTTTCCTTGCTTCATCCATCCATCCTTGTCTACAGTGTCTTCGGGTACTTCCCTAGCGAGCAGGGTGAACCCGGGGGTCGTGACCTGGGGTCAGCACGCAGCTAAGTCCAAACCTTCGTGAGAGGGTCACTGGCGGAACACCGGTTGACTCTTAGATTCCACGCTGACTCTAGGATCCCGTGTCACCTGCTCGCCTGAGGGTTCGCTGTAAGTAGTACCGTGACACTTGTATTTCCAGCCCGGGTCCCGCTGAGAGTGGAACAGAGGGATCTGAGGGACAGGAGGAACATGAGTACATGCAGGTGTAGACACGGAAACTTGTAGAAGAGGATGCAACCTTGGGAAGGCAGGAGAACCATCAGATTAGGAAGGGCAGCCGTGCACCATGGGTCAGCTGAGTTTAAAGAGGCACTCTGTTTGCACTGCGGAAGTGGGACATCAGGGGATGTAGAGTTTCTGGCAGGCTTGCAGCAGGAAGTTGCAGCTGATCACAGGACCTTAGTTGCAAACACTCGGATGGCAGTCTTAAGCCAAGCAGGGAACAGGAGCGAGGTCACTAGGATAGCCGGTTTCAGTAGCAGGCGGGCAGCAAGGTACCAATGCATTAGGCAGAGTCAAATGGTAAGCTAGGATCAGGAAACAGTAAACAGGAATATAACAGAGTCCAGAAGCCGGGTCAAGAAAACCCAAGTTCAGCAACAGGTATCAAGCAGGATAACAGCAGGATTCAGGGTATCGGGGAACAGCGGAAGACCAGTCAACATTGATCAGGGGTCAGGGCACCCTTTAAATAGGGGGTTTGGTGCCAATTGGCACTAGGGACGAAAGAAAGGGCTAAAACTACCCGTGTTGCAGCGTGTCCGAAACACTTTTTATGAGCTTCGCAAAAAGCGCTGCCCATGCATTCCAATGAGCAGGGCCGGTTTAGGAGCTCTGTATACAGCACTTCCAAACTACCCCAAAGATGCTGCTTGCAGGACTTTTTGCAACATCCCGCAAGCGCATTGCCCAAGTGTGAAAGCACTTGGACTTTCACACTGGGGTGTCATGGGAGGCAGTTTTCAGGTGCTTTACAGATGCTACCTTCAGTGTGAAAGTAGCCTAAGAATCTAGTTACAAACTTGTGATGCACTGGTGTCATACCATTCAATCTTTGCAATCTATTTACCCCTCAGTACTTGATATTTGCTGAAGATGTAACGCTAGGACAGGTGATCTACTTCATATCTTCTGGTCATGCCCTGCACTACAGACATTTTGGACTGATGTGCATTGAATTGTTCAGAAATTTACTGACCGATCTGTACCTAAAGACCCAGCGTACTTCTTCCTGCATCATAACTCAGTCCCCCAAAATGCTATAAAAGGTCAGTCATTAAGCATCTAGTTTAACTAATAAAATCAATACAAACAGAACATGATACTTTTTCCTACAAATACATGGTAACACAGGCACATATCAGGAATATGAAATGCTGGGGTAATAAACTCTTTAACACAAGAAAGAACTTTGCTTCTTTGCTCGTTTCGGAAACTACAGGCATTGCATGATTTTATTAACCCTATGATCTACCAAAACACCCAGATCCTTCTCCACCATTGATTTCCCTAGTTGTACCACTCCTAGTATGTAAGATGCATGCATATTCTTAGCCCCCAACTGCATAACTTTATATTTTTCAATGTTAAACCTCATCTGCCACATAGTTGCCTAATTAAACAGTGCATTGAGGTCAGTTTGTAAGTTGGAGACATCCTGTAAGAATGTTATTCCACTGCATAGCTTGGTGTCACCTGCAAAGCCTGAAATGGTACCTTTAATCCTATTAAATACTTTTAACCCTAGACTCTGCTCTGTATCATTTATAACGATATTAAAAAAGGGTACCAACACTGAACCTTGGGGTACACCACTGATAACCTTAGACCATGACAAGTATGAATCTTTACCACTACTCTCTAAATTCGGTCTTTTAGCCAGTTTTTTTTATCCATTTTTCCAAGCCTGTAGACTTTACCTTACACATTGGCCGTGTGTGAGGAACTCGTCAAATGCTTTTGCAAAATGCAAGTATACCACGTCCACAGCCACCCCTCTGTCCAAGATTTTACTTACCTCCACATAAAAAGAAATCAGATTTGTTTGACAACTTCTGTCTTTCATGAATCTATGCTGTCTATTACTTAAAATATCCACCTACTTAAGCAATAGCTGCGCCGAGATGATGGAAGATTTTACAAGCTCAATCGAGGGTTCAAATTGAGGGTTTAAAAATTACAATCAAACTAAGGTTGATATTCCTGTTGCAAAAAAAAAAAAACCTGCAGAGAAAAATTAGGTAAATTGTTAGATAGTTGTGTTCCAAAGAAGTACATTTATCCCTCCATTAGCATCAGAATAATTATTATATCAAATATATTATGCCTTATTTATAAAACTAACCAAAGGAAAAGCTTAGATTTCAATAGTCACAGGAAAATTAGAAAAGCATTTTATTTTTCATCCATATGTTTACATAACAAAATACATTTCCATTACTCTTATACATTAACATAACAAAAAATATATACTTATTTTTTTAAGGTTATTTGTCATTCTTTTTTTTTTGTCCACAAATTTACACTATAATTATGGCATTACATATAAAATTGACATACATTTTATAACATATCACCCAAAATGTTGTACTTTTGGTTTGGTCATTTATATAGCTGAAAACGTATTCAGAATGTTAACATCTAAAAGTAGACAGAATGTTTGTATATATGAAAACAATTTCTATAAAATATATACCTGTAATCAAAAGTGTGTTATCATCTCTTTTCTTCTTTATAAAGAAGAGCATGTGGTATAAAACCCAACATATTTATCAAAGCAAGAGACCACTATAGAGGAACACTAAGCAACAATTAAAATGAATTAGCAAGCATACTAAATCCAAAAAATAGCTATGCTAAAAATCACATACTGTAGTATATCCACATTTCTAAGGTGCTAGCCCAGCACTGCTGTACAAACTTTTATAGCACACTGCATGTGGGTGCCACTGCACCAATCACTGGCTGGGAAATCTACAGAGCAGGGTGGGTTTTAGAGAAGTCCAAAGAATGTGCATGCAGAAGCAGTGTCCGAAATGCAAAGAAAAAGTGCAATGGAACTAGGCTGTCTGTGAAACGTAACAGGGATAGCATCATTGGTTTAACAGTACACTGTCAAGATCGACCATTCTCAACCAGGATTCCATGGAACCCTAGGGTTCCCTTAGGAATTGCTAGCAGTTCTTTGAGCAGCGACTATCTGACCTCCAATCTGTTAACATGCATGGTTCTGGGTCCAACGTCACTTGGCAGAATCAGAGGCATGACTGCAAGGGTAATTTTGGCCAACCCTGTAAAGGGGGGGTATTCTTCCCACTTACCACCACTGATGTAAAGAGCATTTTTCCAATGAACCACAATGGATTGATCTTATCAGAGGTTCTCTGGGACCAGAAAATGATTTATTTTTAGAGTTTCTCTGGAGTAAAAGGGTTTAGAAAGGCTGGTCTAGATTGTTCACTCAAACATGATTCCTTTCTCAGCTTAATGTTAACAAGGCCAGCCAGATTTGGACCCCGACTAACCTGGCAAAGAATGGTAAAAAACAGAAGACCAAGACTGTTAAAGTGACACTAAACCCTGGTTTAAAAAATATATTCAAGTATGTATTCTTAATTAAGGGATACAATCTTCTAATGCTCTCCATCTCCTCTGAAACACAAAATTCCTCTTTTTTTGCTGCTGTGATCTGACTTTCTGTTAGAGGGTGGCTACATTCATTCTCCATGGTCCCATTGTATGTAGCCACCCTCTTTTGCTTGCTCCCGAGATGGTCTACAGATTATTTATTTTATTTATTTATTTATTTCAGTTACTTATATAGCGCCATCAATTTACGCAGTGCTTTACATATACATTATACATTCACATCAGTCCCTACCCTCAAGGAGCTTACAATCTAAGGTCCCTAACTCACATTCATACATACTAGGGACAATTTAGACAGGATCCAATTAACCTACCAGCATGTTTTTGGAGTGTGGGAGGACACCGGAGCACCCGGAGGAAACCCACGCAGGCACAGGGAGAACATGCAAACTCTAGGCAGGTAGTGTCGTGGTTGGGATTTGAACCAGCGACCCTTCTTACTGCTAGACGAAGGTGCTACCCACCACTGTGCCGCCCCCATTATGGATTTGCAATGTGCACAGAGCAGTGCACATGGCTGCAGCTAATGTGCACTGCTTGTTACAAAACAAACAGAAGTGAATGGGAAAAGAAGAAGTTGAGGAGCTTATAGAAAATGTTACAAGGAGGCACATGGCAGAAAAAAAACAAATAATATATTACTGGGCCTTTAAGTAGTGGATATATATGGAATATTTTGGAGAAAATAAATTAGTGTCACTGAAACTCTGTTCCTTGTACACAACCTCTTGACAGTTAGGTGTACTGTATGTAAAAGATAATTCTACTTAAATTTCAGACACTTAAGGGATTATTTCTCTCAAAATGTATGATTGCTGTGTCCTTAAATTTTACCAATCCAAAGGGTTGTGTGTTGCATCTGCTATGTTCTGCCTGATGTGAATGCAAAAGTAATAAAAGAGGTAGAAGAAAGACACAGAAACTACAGTAAGGGCTTGTTTACTCCAGAACATCATGGGGAAAGGTATGTTTCTGTGATTGTTTCCTGCACCGCATGGGAACATACTGCCCTTGTTAGGTGCACATGTGTTCCATTAATTGTTAATGGCACCCCAAATACATCTAACAAATATGGCACATTTACATCCACCAAACTGCATGGTAAAGCAGTGCCATGGGGTTTGGTGCATGGTTGCATTGGTTTGGTGCAAAGTTTTGCCTACTGTACTTTTTTTTGCATGTTCCTGTGCATTTGTCAGCCTATTGAAATGAGTGGGTTGTCATAAACGAAGCATGCAAGAAAGTGCAAAAATGCATGAAAGCCCGCATTAGGGTGTGAACCAGCCCTAAAAGCTGGGTATAAACTCACAGTTCCCCGCTTCCACACAAGCAATGTGTATGCAGGGATCTCTCCCACAGCATTATTGTATTCTGACAGCAGGGGCTGCAGCGGCTGGTTTTGCTTCAGGACCATTCAATAGAAGCCAGTCATTAGACTAGGTTACATTGAACAGATTGGGGAACACACACATCAAAAGTCAACCTCTTCCTGCTTAACTGGCCACATTTCGTGCATGTATACCCTGTTTAAGTCTCTGGGACAATTGCAAGTTGTAAGAACTGAGAGCAAGAATTAGCATAAAATGTGATCAGTTGCTCTAAGCAACCAGCCAGATCCCTTAAAGCGGAAGTCTGCCCACATCTGCAAAAATTAAAAGCCAGCAGCTGCACATATTGCAGCTGCTGACTTTTAATAATTGCACACCTACCTGTCCTAGAGTCAAGAGATGTCAGCACCGCAGCTGAGGTTTCCATCACGAGTAAGAGAACCCAGCAGTGAAGCCTTACCACATGTGCGAGGCTCTGCTCCTCTCGTCTACTTGCCCGACGGCCGGGGAAGGAGAAGGGAGGAGAAGGGAGCCTAGGCGGTGATGTCAATACCTGCGGCTGAGGCTCTCGGAAGTGGAACAGGATACCTGTGAAAGACTAGTATCCTGTCCCCCCTCCCCCCCAAAAGGTGCCAATTGTGGCACCGTAGAGGGGGAGAAGTACCATGATCAGAAGTTCCACTCTGCTTTAAACAAATATTAAACTTGGTTGCTCAGAGCTTCCACCCCCTCCGGTGTCACAATTGGCACCTTTGGGGGGGGGGGGGGGAGGGACAGGATACTAGTCTTTCACAGGTATCCTGTTCCACTTACGGGTGCCTCAGCCGCAGGTATTGACGTCACCGCCTGGGCTCCCTTCTCCTCCCTTCTGAAATCCCCCCTCCCAACGCAAATCTAAGCCCCCCCCACTGTCTCAAGTCCTCTCTCTCTGCAAATCCCCACTGCACAGAACAACCCCTAAAAAAAATCACTACCCCTAGCACAAATCCTCTACCCCACAAATTTACCCTCCCAGTATACATCCTTTCCCCCCACTCCAAATCCCTCCCCCCAGCACAAATTCCCCTCATCCACCCTCCTAGCACAAATACCACCAATAATCCCTACTAACATAACCCCCCAAAAAAATATTCCTCTCCTAGCACAAATCCCCTCCCCTCTCCACCATATCACCTCTTCTAGCACCAACCCCCCCCCCCCCAAATTCCCACTTCTAGCACAAATCTTCCACTCCCCCCTCCCAACACAAATCCCCCCAAATTTTAAATTGTAGAAAAATACATGCCCCCTGCCACTCCCCAAATTCCTCCACCCAGCACAAATCCCTTTCCCCCAAATCTCCCCAGGGTAGCTACCCCTCCTGCCCACCCCTTGTCCCAGCCCCGCTCATAGGCATATTGTACTGACTGTATGCAACAAATTAGTAGTTTGCTTGAGCAAATTGAGCAAATTGTTGAGCACAGTTATATTTATAGTTTATATAACTTAATTAAAACCATTTCCCAAAAGAAACATGGAAGAGTTTTCTTTGCTCAGTGATCACATTTTAGATGATAAAGATCAGGCTGCTGAATCCCTGTTGGACAGGGGAGCTATGAGAACTGAGTTGCTGAGAGAATCTCCTCTGATTCTGCTGTGAACTTTGAAGATAAATAGCTCTACGTTGCCATTAAAACCTAGTACATCAAAAGATAAAGGCAGGTTAAATAATAAAAAATAATAAAAATATCTTGACTTTTTTTTCACAGTAGATCCCACTGTCTTCCACATCCCACACCTTCCATTGGCCCTTTTGCAGAATTGCCAGCCTTGCTGGCTAAGACAGTAGATGGCAACACATTTCATTATGGAAAATGTGAACATTTGTTTACACCCTTTAAATACTTAGAATTCTGATCTACTGATTATTTTTATAGGCATTTGTGGTAATAATAACCCCAGGTTATATATTTTTTCCTCATAATCTCATACTGAATTGCCTATGTCTGTATTAAGCTTAAGCTTCATTATAGTGCATTTCTATACATACTGTATTTATTGGCGTATAACACTCACTTTTTCACCATGAAAATCGGGTGCAAATAGCAAGTGCATGTTATATGCCAATACAAAAATTTAAGTTTTTTACTGAAACTTTCCTCTTAAAATGAATGTGCGTGTTATACACCTGTGCGTGTTATACGCTGATAAATACGGTATATGTTTGTTTTTTTAATATAATGTAGGGAAGGGGTAAAACCTTGTCAGAATATTTTTTGCAGGCTGTATATCATTGGTGAGATTTCCCTTCAATTTATGTGCCAGGGACACGAGAAGAAGTGAGAGTAAATATCTTCGAAGTAAGAAGAAGTCTCTTCTTAGAATACAGATTTGTAACGTTTACCTTAAAGTGGTTGTAAGCCCTTACATAAAACCAGTGAAGAGATTGTCCAAAGGTGATACACAGAGATTAAACTTATCCTCCTATATAAATTGCACCTGTTTAGCTCAGATCTTCTCTTCTTTATATCCATCAGGGGCGGCCCCTTCATTAAGCGCACATGGTCGCTTCCCCCCCTATCCATGGCCGCCCCCCTATCCACACTGGATGCATGGATTGCAATGGGGGTCGCATATTTTTTTTGAAGCACCTAATTAGAGGCTCTAATAGGCTTCAAAATAGGGTGGGCTCGGGGTGCAGAGAATGCGAACAGAGCCCACCCAGGTGTGTTACAATAGCCAATGAATATTGGCTATTGTAACACTGATTCTCCTCCCAGCCAATTAGGAACTGGGTTTTGAGACCGCTACCCAATTGAATGAAAGGACAGGTGATACTATTGGGTGCCCAGGAGGCCAGAGGAAACTCACGGCCGCTGTGATGGAGGAAAAGACACAGGAGCCATTGCTGGCTGCCCGCTGCCAAAGCCCAAAGCTGATGCCCACTGCCCATCACCTGCAAAGATGGGGTAAATGCCAGACCGACCAGCAGACAGCGAGCAGGTGGGGAGGTGTTTGACACCCCCCCCCCCCCCCCCCAAAAAAAAAAAAGACCAGTCGCCACTAATATGTGTTCAAAGTGTGGAATGTATAAAACTTGTCAGAGCAGTCAGAAAAAAAGGGACGTGGAGCTGAAATTACACTCTACAGAGCACAGTGAGGAGAGTACTGAGAGCTGATTGAAGGGAAGAGACAACCCACCCCCCTCTTTCACAGAGCACGCAGTAACAGAGCTGAGGCTGTCAATGAGCTGGAGATCCCTCTCCTGTCACCATTTTTCTCTTGGTGTCATAAAAACTTGTCACAAGTGATTTAAGCTGATAGCAGAGGAATGAAGCAGCAGACAAAAATGACATGCTCTTAGGGCAGACAAGTACACACTATAGAGGGATATGCTTTGTTCATATTTCATGTCTGAGGGTTTCAACCACTTTAACCCTTAATTATGGTGACAACTATAAAAAATGTATTCACCATTACTTTCTGTTCCAGTGACAATGGTCACCACAACAAATAGAGCGCCCAAATTTACCTAGCTGGGATATTAACAGCAATAAAAATGTGCCAGATGTACCAATCCTCCCCTACTCTATCCAAAATGAAAACAACGTTTTTACTTTACATACACTTTAAATTCAAATGATGGACACTTAAGCATAGATATATGTTTTTCATCTAACCAAAAAAAGTAGCAGAAAAGCATTCATTACCACACAAACATAAGAACAATTTAGCTAATACAATATGCAGGAGCAGGAGTAGAATCTAGCATATCAGTGTATATTTGACATAGTAAGTATACACCGAATATTTGCTATAAAATATAAAATATTGACAACAATTCTAATTCAACCACAAAGACTCAGAGACATTTTCCTTTGTTTACTTGGAACACTAATCATATTTAGAGGAATAAAAAAATGTAGACTTCCCCTGTACAGGACGGTCTATATGAAATGAACACAGGCTAAGGATATTACCCCTTTATTAAATTAGTCAGGATTTTAGAAGTTATTGATCCTTAGAAGTTTCCCCTTGTCCTAGTGCCTGGAAATCAAAAGACTGGATACACAATTATATTTAGAAAATGAATAGCTCCCTCGATGCAGCTATAGTCAGATCATCATTTAAACTGGAGTTCTTCTTTAAGAAAACACCAAAGTAGTCAAATGGCACCGTTTTGTATGCTCCATCAATGTTGCAATATCCACTGGATATTCAGCTGTTCAATCCAACAATTCAGACATCATTTTCAAGAATCTGGGAAAGCCTTAATAATGCTTTCATAGGCAGGTGGTGGAGTATGAGTGGAGTGGCCAAGACGCAAACTGTTGTTTGACCAATGGAATTCAGGACGGCCAAGACTACTAGAATTGTTAAGTGTTGGTGATGTGCTGTTGGATCTGGGAAGTGTAACCATTTGACTTTCGGCTTCAACTGGTAGCGGAGGTGACTGTAGAAATGGATGGAATGTGGATGCTCTGAAGCTAGGTTTCCGATTAAATTGGTCATTTTGCTCTTGTGATGTCTGTCTTTGAAAAGTCAGACTAGCCAAACTAAGGTTGCTCCTGCGTTCACAGCCACTGTTGCGGTAAAACCCAGGTCTATTTAAGGCCTGGTTTTGAGATGCGGTTCTAGGACGGCGACTAGTTGAATTTGTCATTCTTGGGGATATAGCTGCACTGGCTCGACGACGGGACATGCATGTCACTAGAAGCCATATTATACCACCAATTATCAATCCAATGACAACAGAGACAGTAAACGATAATATCAAACCATCTGCAATGGAAAAAAAAAAAGTTTGAATTAGAAATGCATTTGGAAATAAAATAAAACATTTATTAAAAAAAATAATTAAAAAGAAAGTTTCCTTTTAGTCATTTGGTATTGTGACTTTTCACAAGGCGAGAAACCTTACCAAAACCTTACATTATTTTTTCTGGTATCACTGCAGTAGAGTGAGCTCTGTCATGCCTTTTAATTTTTCAAGTATAATTAGAACTCATTAAAAAATAAAACCTGGTCAAAGACACAAGAGGGCTACATGTTTCAGTGAGAATAACTGATCAAGTTAGAGAACCTCTTCCATTCACAGCTGCACTCCACATATACACACACTCACACACACACACACACACACACACACACACACACACACACACACACACACACACACACACCACCACCACCACCAGGAATAAATGGCACCATTAGTGTCTGTAAACCCCTCTCTCCCATGTTCAGCCTTTAAGTTTTTGGAACAGCAGGCAGTCTGTGCAACCTGAGGTACTGTATATTGAAATGTGCTCATTAGGGACGGGCGAATGGTTCCGCCCAAACATAAGTTCGGTCTGAACTTTCGTTGTTCGCTCATTCGACGAACAGCCAAACAAACAGGTTGTTCGATCGTTTGTTCGGCCCACGGAAACCGACCACAATGCATTGCGGCGCTCAACAGTGCATTGCAAGCCCTGAATGGGTAAAGCAGTGAAAGCTTAGACTTACCTAAGCCCTCATTCAATCCAGCGCTGTGCCCAGCTTTGTCAGTGGGAGCCATTGGCTCTTGCTGTTGTCAATCAAAGGCAGTGATGAGTGGGGGTGGAGCTCGGGAATGAACCTGAATGAGAAGCAACTTCCTCTGGGGACACTCACCAGACAGGAGGAGCTAGAAGCGCAGGCACAGATCAGGTAAGTGTAAACCTGTTTGGGTTTTTTTTTCTTTTTTTGTAATGCATTTACAAGCACTTTAAATAATATGGATTTAAAGTGGTGGTAAATGTAAGGATGTAACCCCATTTTTCTAAATCACAAATTTGCATTTAAATCAAGAAAATGAATGCACAGGGATTGATTTTCTAAAGTTAAATAGGCTGTTCACTTTTTTCAGAAGTTGCTTTGAAAGGGGATCTGACCCAGGGTTTACTGAATGGGATGACACTTTGCTGATTTCCATCATCTAATCATGTACCAGCAAAAATACAGTTTTATTTCCTTGCATAAAATTGAGTATCGTACACTACATTCACTAAACTCTGAAGTAAATTCCCTTGCAAAGTATAAGTATTAAGAGTACTCCAAATACCATCCAACAAAGACAATAAAATTTGAAATATTTTTGTATTGTTATTACATATGCTATATGGGTCCTTTTTTCTTGATGTAACACACTGATGGGTTAATGAAGAAAATCTCCCAAAGTGTTTCATGGGCATAAAGCATCAACTTCCTCAGGATAAATAGGTCTTGCCATCTTGAGGGAACCATCAGGGAATGAGAAGTCCCCCACCTCCGGAGACTGTTTCTCTTATATTATACCACTGTTGCTATTAATCTACAGAAGAGGCTGACCATGTAGGATACAGCCAAAAACAAGATTAAAAAAAATACCCCATTCAAATATAAAATAAAACTAGGTTTATTGAAATATTCACCTTAAAGTGGAAGTAAACCCCCCTATCGGTTTCAGCCAAGGAAGCTGCTATCTTTGCCTCTGTTTAATCTTCAACTGCTATGGTGCTGCACATGTGATTCATTATGACACCAGCCATTGGATGGTTTGATAGTTTGGCTGAGAGCACAGCCAATGTGCAGTTAGCATTCCCGGCATGCCTTTTTTTTTTAACTGTTTAAATCCATGGGTTTAATTCCACTTTAAATCCAGAGTTTCCCCCACAGTTGTTTTATTCTGCCAAATGTCCTCAGGCTGATGCTCAGGTTTATTCAACCCACTTCCTTTGGGCCCATGTCATACTAAACCCATAACAGCCTGCGACTAGATAGTGAAAGAAAAAGCAGCACTATAATGAGCTTGTCTTTCTAATTAACTCATCTCTCTGTCACTCTGCTCTTCCTATCAGCATTCTTATTTTCTGTACATGAACTGATTGGCACCTTGTACTGCTTCTTCCTCTACCAGGTAAATTTCAGGTACTTACACTGCCTTCATGGAAAAAAAAAAAAAAAAAAAAAATATATATATATATATATATATATATATATATATATACACATTCATTTGTGGCTTTTTTTATCAAAACAGAGGTCAGCAACACATACTTACCCTTCCGTTGCTCACCTGCTTCTCCAATTAATGCAGAGAACCACAGAAAATTAGGGACTTTCTGCTATAGAGAAGCACGTGTCTCATTCCTTGGGACGTTGCTAGGCCAGTAACTGTATTGTTATGCCATTTTCAGCACAGGAAGCTTCTTCTGACGCAGTTTGTTCATCATATGCTAAGAATATTTTCCTAGGTCTGTTTCAAAGTATAATGGAAATGTGGGTAGCACAGAAGTATCATGTCTTCAAAACATCTCTTAAAAGCGGTCTTGAATCAATCACTGCATAAAAGTATCTTTCATAGCCTGCCTGAAAAAAATCTGCAAATAATACATTGCAATTTAAAGCAAAGAAATGTCATACCCAGAAAGAAATAATATTCTAAAACGAATGAGTAATGCAATGAAATACAATAAATGTTTTTCTCTTTGATTAGTGCGGTCGAATCTCTTTCAGGTTTCTGATTTCTGGATTCTTATTAGGAAGGACTGACTCCCTTTACTTTCTTTGTGCTCACCTAAACAGAAGTGAACAGAATCTCCACCATGGGATCATTAAAGGCATTATAAACCTTTCTACCTGCACCTTGTATTTTTCACCTGTATAAGATGTGCATTGATCCTGTAGTTTCATGGTGTTATTTGTTGCATTGTTTGAATAGCGTATAGTAGTGTAAATCTCCACATTCCAATGGCAGACATTTCTGTTTGTGTTCAGACATGAGGCATGCCACATGGTACTACTCAGGTTAATGCATGACCTTCAACTGTAGTCTAAGAACTGGCAGTTTCTGAAAAGAATCTACATATCTCTGGGTTTCTCTGTCTAATGTTCTGCAGGTAAAAGCTGAATAGTAATTCGCTCTGGAACAGGTACAAGCAGGCAGAACAATGAAGGAAACAGACATGTTTTCATCACAGTAACACTCTTGTAAAGCAAGATGGATGAAATAGCAAAGCATGGATTGAATGATGAGTGATCGGTAACAATAGGTTGCCAGTCCATTAACCACTTGCCGATCGCTGTCAGCAAATATACGTTGGCAGAATGGCACGGCTGGGCAAAGTAACATACTGTACATTACTTTTGAATTTCCCGGCACCCGTGCACCTGCCGTGACCTCCGTAACCATGCCCGCGGGATCCGCGGACTCGATCGCCATGGGGATACCTGCAATCGTGTCATGGAGCTGAAGAACGGGGAGATGCAGATGTAAACAACATCTCCCTGTTCTGCCTAATGACAGGACACTGATCGTCTGCGCCCTGTCATCGGGAGCAGCGATCAGTATCATGTCACACACAGCCCATCCCCCAGACAGTTAGAAACACCCCCCTAGGACGCACTTAACCCCTCCCTGCCCCCTAGTGGTCAACCCCTTCACTGCCAGTGAAATTTTAAAGTAATCAATGCAATTTTATAGCATTGATCGCTGTATTGATGCCAATAGTCCCAAAAATGTGTCAAAATTGTCCAATGTGTCCGCCATAATGTCACAGTCATGATAAAAATCACTGATCACCGCCATTACTAGTAAAAAAAAAAAAATAATAATAAAAATGCCATAAAACTATCCTCTATTTTGTAAACCAATCAATAAACCCTTATTGTGATTTTTTTTTAATCAAAAATATGTGGAAGAATATGCATCGGCCTATACTGAGGGAAAAAAACGTTTTTTTATATATTTTTGGCGGATATTTATTATAGCAAAAAGTTAAATATAATGCATTTTTTTCAAAATGTAAGTTTTTTTTGTTTATAGCGCAAAAAATAAAAACCGCAGAGGGGATCAAATACCACAAAAAAAAGCTCTATTTGTGGGAAAAAAGGACATCAATTTTGTTTGGGAGCCCGTCACATGACTGCGCAATTGTCAGTTAAAGCGCAAAAAGTGCTCTGGTCAGGAAGGAGGTAAATCCTTCTGGGGCGGAAGTGGTTAAGCAAATAGGGACAAGCTAGATGAGAGAATACATGGATATAGGGAAATCAATCACCCACAGCACTACAAAGCACAGCCCCAAAACGTGAGCCAATCATTACAAGGTAAGGCAAGCAATCAACACAGGGAATATAAACTACAAAAATAGTTATACCAACAAAAACACTTGGAAGTGTACAATTAATTCCGATTCTCCTAAGTCAGATTCAGACTCTTGCAGTCGGTTACCACACACGTTATTCATCTTTGAATAACAGATATTTTACCAGACCTGCACCTTTTTTTATAGTGCGGCACACTGCACTAATAGAGTACACCTGTGCATTGTACTACACTAAAATGCAGGTCTGTTGTGCAAGGTTCACATGTTAACATGTTTGTGGTAACAATTCACGTGTAGCGGCGGGCTCCTGAAGAGCACGCGCTATGTGTTTTTCAAAATGTAACTTTACCCAAACTACAGTTTGGTCTGGGTCTATTTGCCTAAATTTTACTTCTGTATCAGTTTGATTGGGCTGTGAGATGTTTAGCCTGGGGGGGGGGGGGGGGCGCTGCCTCTGGTGGCAGGCGGGGAATTATGGTCTGGTTGGGCGTTTAATTTACCCTCTCTCGGAGTCAGCTCAGTGGGAGTGGCCCTCTCGCTGTGCCCTCTGGGTATTTAAGATGTGGACATCACGTGGTTCGGGGTTCCGGTCCAGTATGCTGTGCTGATTACATGGTCCTGGTCCTCCTGACCAGCCCCCAGGAAGGTTATGGCCTGGGGTGTGGATCCACATGACTTTAATGCCTCGGGGCTGGCTAACCCAAGGCAAGGGAACTAAGGAAGGATTCCAAGGTGGATGGGTGCTGTCTCAGATTCAGGAGAGACCCATTGAACTTCGAGCATTCCAGGGAGGACTCTTTAGAAGAATAGCACGTACGGGTTGGTTTTCTTAACAAGAGCCTGGAAGGGCTGAAGTAACCGAGAGAATCCGATCTTGTGGATATCGTTTTGCAGGCTGAAAGACCCAGGTATCCTACAAGTGTTCTACAGCTTAGTTTCCCTACGTGCTCTGCAACAACATCAGTGATAAAGACTTTGTTCCTGAGTAAACACCTGGTTGGCTGCTAGGCCTTGTGAGAGAGGGACTGTCTGTGTTCATCCAGCTGCGAATGGCTATTCTCTGGATGCAGTCAAAGTAAGCAAGTTCTTTAACATTTTTGGACTTTGACATTGAGAGTACCTGAACTTTCCTTTCCAACCCTCTGATCCCAAGTTGAAAGACTGTTCAATGGTTTGAGTTTTTGCTAATAAAATCCATTCAAGTGGATCTATTGTCAGTCTCAAGTTACTGGGCCATCTACCACGGGAAATCCCCTAGACGTAAAACAAGGAGAACGAAAGGTAATGGTAAGCCCAAAAATAACCAGCAGCTCCTTCGGGGGTTAGTGCTACACACGCATTACTACTTTTCCATGCATTACTACAATTTAAAGGTGTTACTATGTCCTAAATATTTTTCTTCAGAGTAGTTGTTAATACTTTTTATTGGTGTCTTCTCCCAAACAGAACTGTTCTGATCATTCCAAACTCTATCCAAAAAATAAAAATAGAGGTTTTGACTGGACATACACTTTAGGCCTTCGGATAAATTCTAGAAGGCTTTCAAGCAAAAAAAAAAAACACAGACATATCATGGTTGTTTGATTCAGACTTGTTTGGCTAACAAGTTAGCTTATTGTGTCGATTTTTTAAACATAAACCCCGCAAGAAAATTGAATTTAATTATATTTAGCAAGTCATTGAACCCAAGACTGCACAGTGCTACCACAGATTTCTGCCTATGAAATGTACTTTGTTCTGTGACATGTAATAAGCTTTTTATGTTTCTGAAATACATTTTCAGTGCATACACAAGACAAGATTTGAGTTTCTGCTGCATGCATAATGCATAATTAGTCTACTGCTGTTTCTGGGCTTAACGTCAAGTAGGGGACTTAAGAGAAAATACAGGATAATATTTTCAAGTTTTTTTTTTTTCAAACACATTTTGATCTTTTTAGCAAATATGTGTAAAGAGAAGATATGTACTGTACATCATGTGAAAACTTGTCACAAAACACACATGGTAGCTACAATCACTGACTAGTCCTAAAATTACTAGTTGCCTGGCAGTCATGGGGATTTTACAATTTCAAAACTTTTAAGTCACTGACTCAGAACAAAGATTTAGATAAGGGGATTTGGTGCTACAATAATTTTCCTGATCTACATATTTGCACACAGTGTAAGAAAATGTACTAAAATGTGAAGGTCACCTGGTATTTCTAGGTCAGCAATGGTAGCCCCAGATTTTGTAATAACAGATTTCCCATTTGTTTTGTTTTTTTATTTATATACATTTTTTTTACTTTCATATATTCTTTGTATATACTTTTTCACTTGTTGCATGGTCCTTTATATGTTATTAAATGTTGATGATCTATCCCTTGTGTCCAACCTTTGGTCCCTTAGGTTACTTGCTCTGTGGCCCTTTAAGACCCCGGTAGAGGGACTGGGAGCATTGATATGCAAAAGATGCATTAATGGCAATGATCTCTAGCAGTCTCATTCTTTGGTGCTTTCAGGGGCCACAGGTAAAGCATCCTGCACACGTCAGATGTTGAAAACCTCTGATCTAACTAATGTGTTAAACAAAACAACCTAAAGAAAGTTGGGGAGTTATGGAGCCCTTGGTTAAATTAGATAGTTTGTCCTTTGGGGGGGATGCCTGGAAGGCGGGCCTAGTTCCCGCCCTGCTGGCCCGTTGCCGGCGAGGGAGTGGGGGGTGGGGGGTTTGTGAGAGCCTTCTCGCCTCCCCCCACCGGCCTGGCCTCCGGGCATTTAACCCAGTGGGGATGGGGAACACCTCCCCTCCCCCTTATTCCCGTCGTTGTCTACTCTCTCCCAACCAATCGAGGACCATTGTGATTGGAGTGTTTGGTGCAAGCAGTGTGTATTTGGGGGGTGGGTTAGGTTGGGAATTTGGGGTTAGATAAAGAGTAAGGTTATAATAACTTGTTGTGTTTAGCTCTTCCTCTGTGGTAGTTTTGCCTGTGATGATGGATTTTAAGAGCTGTGAGTATTATTGTTAACCTTGCGGTTGAAATTTAATAAAAATAATTAAATAAAAAAACTAAAAAAACGAATGTGTCTAACCTATGTGGCTAGTTCAATCATCACTGTCTGCAGGAATTATGGATGTTTAAAGGTACCCATATAGAATTATTGTCAAGGAAATATGTCTATTGATCCCATTTATTATTAAGTGGCACGTGTACAGTTGTTGTTTTTTTGGGGGGTTTTTAAAAAGTCTTTCAACGGGTTCAGTTGTTTTACAGCCATATACAATATTTGTGTATTTATTCAAAACCCTTTAACCACCTAATGTAAAATGACGGCTAGGCAGGGCATTCATTGTTCAGGGTCAAAAACATATGACGTCCTCCCTGAACGTGCCTTTCATGCCCCATGGGCCACGCTGCGGTGCAATTTGTCACTGGCTGTGTCCACCCACTTCTACTGCCGGTACCATATGATCAATGTGACCAATCACAGGAAATCACATGACAACTGTACACAATGGATGGATTCCTTTCATGTCATTTATTGTGTACAATTAGGTTGCTAGCTGTGATTGGTCACAGTGATCACATGGTACAGACAGGGCCAAACACAGCCCATCTGTACCATGTGATTATCGCAGTAGGGGACCGGGAAGTCAAGCCGCAATGCTTTACTTCCTTATTCTCTCACCAAGGATGATGGCGGCAGCTGCAGATTTTCTAAATGTCGCTCAAGCCAAAAAATCTATTTTTAAGCTTTTTGGATAACATAGGGAAGGGTTATCATCACCCCTGTAACATTTGTTTTGCTGTCTGTGCCCCTGTTCAGAAGATTTCACCTCACTTTCTGTTCCAGGGGGCTCGTATACAGTGGTGTGAAAAAGTGTTTGCCCCCTTCCTCATTTCCTGTTCCTTTGCATGTTTGTCACACTTAAGTGTTTCGGAACATCAAACCAATTTAAACAATAGTCAAGGACAACACTAGTAAACACAAAATGCAATTTGTAAATTAAGGTGTTTATTATTAAAGGTGAAAAAAAATCCAAACCATCATGGCCCTGTGTGAAAAAGTGATTGCCCCCCTTCTTAAAACATACTATAACTGTGGTTGTCCACACCTGAGTTCAATTTCTCTAGCCACACCCAGGCCTGATTATTGCCACACCTGTTCACAATCAAGGCATCACTTAAATAGGAGCTGCTTGACACAGTAAGGTCCACCAAAAGATCCTTAAAAGCTACACATCATGCCGAGACCCAAAGAAATTCAGGAACAATTGAGAAAGAAAGTAATTGAGATCTATCAGTCTGGAATGGGTTATAAAGCCATTTCCAAAGCTTTGGGAATCCAGCGAACCACAGTGAGAGCCATTATCCACAAATGGCGAAGACATGGAACAGTGGTGAACCTTCCCAGGAGTGGCCGGCCGCCCAAAATTACCCCAAGAGCGCAGCGACGACTCATCCAAGAGGTCACAAAAGACCCCACAACAACGTCCAAGGAACTGCAGGCCTCACTTGCCTCAGTTAAGGTCAGCGTTCATGCCTCCACCATCAGGAAAAGACTGGGCAAAAATGGCCTGCATGGCAGAGTTCCAAGGAGAAAATCACTGCTGAGCAAAAAGAACATCAAAGCTCGTCTCAATTTCTCCACAACACATCTTGATGATCCCCAAGACTTTTGGGACAACATTCTGTGGACCGATGAGACAAAAGTGGAACTCTTTGGAAGGTGTGTGTCCAAGTATATCTGGCGTAGAAGGAACACTGCATTTCATAAAAAGAACATTATACCAACAGTAAAATATGGTGGTGGTAGTGTGATGGTCTGGGGCTGTTTTGCTGCTTCAGGACCTGGAAGACTTGCCGTGATAAAAGGAACTATGAATTCTGCTGTCTACCAAGAGATCCTGAAGGAGAATGTCCGACCATCTGTTCGTGTACTCAAGCTGAAACGAACTTGGGTTCTGCAGCAGGACAATGATCCTAAACACACCAGCAAGTCCACCACCGAATGGCTGAAGAAAAACAAAATGAAGACTTTGGAGTGGCTTAGCCAAAGTCCTGACCTGAATCCTATTGAGATGTTGTGGTATGACCTTAAAAAGGCAGTTCATGCTCGAAAACCCTCTAATGTAACTGAATTAGGACAATTCTGAAAAGATGAGTGGGCCAAAATTCCTCCAGGACGCTGTAAAAGCCTCATTGCACGTTATTGCAAACGCTTGGTTGCAGTTGTTGCTGCTAAGGGTGGCCCAACCAGTTATTAGGTTTAGGGGGCAATCACTTTTTCACACAGGGCCATGATGGTTTGGATTTTTTTTTCACCTTTAATAATAAACACCTTCATTTACAAATTGCATTTTGTGTTTACTTGTGTTGTCCTTGACTATTGTTTAAATTGGTTTGATGTTCCGAAACACTTAAGTGTGACAAACATGCAAAGGAACAGGAAATGAGGAAGGGGGCAAACACTTTTTCACACCACTGTATACTATATGGCCCGCCCTATATACTCTGCAGAAATTTGGGCCTTAGGTGTTGGTGGTACCAGAACACTGTAAGCTCTCACAATTACTCTTGGTTGGCGCTGGAATGGGCCTTGCTGTGAAATATTATATCAAGAATTGTAATTACATGCCCCTGTTGAACAGGGTCAGAAAAATTGGGCCTTTGGTGGTGGTGTGTTGGTGTTGCCACAACACTGTTAGCCCCCCCAGTTACTCTTGGTGGGCGCAGGAATGGGCCCTGCTGTGAAATATTAGATTAAAAATTGTAGTTACACGCCCCTGTTAAACAGGGGCAGAAAAATTGGGTCTTAGGCAGTGGTGGGGTGCCACAACACTGTAACCCCTCACTGACTCTGTTGTTGAGCGCAGGGACGAGCCCTGCTGTGAAATATTAGATTCAAAATTGTATTACGCACCACTGTTAAACTGGGACAGAAAAATTGGGCCTTAGGCGGCGGTGTAGTGGTGGTGGTGGTGACACAACACTGTAAAGCCTCACTGATACTCTTGTTGAGCGCAGGAACGGACTCTGTTGCGAAATATTACAGCATACATTGTAATTACACTCCCCTGTTAAACAGGGGCAGAACAATTGAGCCTTAGGCATTGGTGCTGGTATCACAACACTACAACCCCTCACAGATACTCTAGGTGAGTGCAGGAATGGTTCCTGCTGCAAAATATTACAGCAAAAATTTTAATTACATGCCCCTGTTAAACAGGGGCAGAAAAATAGGGCTTTAGGCACTGGTGCCTGTTCCACAATACTGCAAACCCTTGCAGATACTCTAGTTGAGCGCATGAATGATCCCTGCTGCGAAATATTACAGCAAAAATTGTAATTATGCACCCCTGTTAAACAGGGGAGAAAAATAGGGCCTTAGGCAGTGGTGCCACAACACTGCAACCCCTCACAGATACTCTAGTTGAGCGCAGGAATGAGCCTTGCTGCAAAATATTACACCAAAAATTTTAATTTTGTTCCCCTGTTAAACAGGGGCAGAACAATTGGGCTTTAGGCACTGGTGGTGGTGCCCAGAACCAAAATATGTTCTTAGAAGCTATCAACATGAACATTGAGGGGGAATAGGATAGTCACTCAGAATAACAGTATAGTCACTCAGCATCAGCATAAGCAGTCTTCAAGCGATCTCACGTTCATAAAAAAAAAATTGGTTACATCAGCATCAAGTGCTTGGTAGTTGGTGATTCAAGACTGGTTCATTTTTATGAAGGTGAGCCAATCAACTAAGTCTGTGGACAGGTGCACTCTGTGATTAGTTAAAAAGCCTCCAGCAGCACTGAATGTGCGTTCAGCTAGAACACTGGATGAAGGACAGCCCAGTAGTTCAATTGCATACTGTGCAAGCTCTGGCCAGTGATCCATCCTCAAGACCCAGTAACCCAGTGGATTTTCGGTTAGAAAGGTCTCCAAGTCTGATCTTGCCCCAAGGTATTCCTGCACCATGTAAATAAGATGCTGGCAATGGTTGCTGGAACTGGTCAGACCCTGGGGCTGTGGACTAAAAAATTGAACGAAGCCTCAGCAGCACGTTGTCCAGGAGGACCAGGAAATTGTAACCTCCCAGGCTCTGGAAACGTATTGCACAAACCTTTCTGCAAGGCCTCCCAAAGATATTTTATCCTCTGCTCCCTCTGCGAAGGCTGGATAAGTTCTGAAACCTTACCCTTGTAATGTGGCTCAAGAAGGGTTGCCAGCCAGTACTGATCCCTCTCCTTGATACCATGAATCCGAGGGTCCTTGCAGGATCAGGGAGGCAATGCAGCATAGGTTTGCTGAGACATTCGGTCCTCTGGGTCACTAAGGACAACATGATCCACAGCCACCTCCTCCCAGCCACGTACAAGTCCATGGGTTTCTGGGGACTGAAAACGATCCCTTGAAGACTGATGCTGATGCTGAGTGCTAGGCTCCACCTCCATGCTGACAAAATCCTCATCCTCCTCCTCCTCCTCCTTCTCCTCCTCTTCCTGTGTGATAGACGGGCCTGCAGAAATACTGTCTGGATAAAGGGGGCCTTGAGAGGTAAGGAAGTCCTCCTCTTCCTCCCTCTGTTCTGCCTCAAGTGCCCTGTCCATTATTTCATGCAGCGTGTGCTAAAGCAGGACGACAAGGGGTACAGTATCACTGGTGCATGCACTGTCGCTGCTCACCATCCTTGTGGCCTCCTCAAATGGTGACAGGACAGTGCATGCATCCTTGATCGTTAGCCACTAGCGTGGCGAAAAAAAGGCAAGCTCCCCTGACCCTGTCCTGGTGCCATGCTCACCCAGGTACTCATTGATGATCCTCTGCTGTGTGTGCAGCCACTGCAGCATTGACAACGTTGAGTTCCACCTGGTGGGCATGTCACAAATGAGGCAGTTCTTGGGCAGGTTGCATTCCTTTTGAAGGTCAGCCAGCTGAGCACTGGCATTATATGAACGGCAGAAATGCCCACAGACTTTCCTGGCCTGCCTCAGGAGATCCTGTAAGCCCGGGTACCTGCAAAAGAATCGCTGCACCACCAAATTAAGGACCTGAGCCAAACAGGGAACATTGGTCCAGTGTCCCTGTCGGAGGGCAGATAGAAGGCTTTGCCGCAAACCACCATTCTTGGCTGAAGCTGGTGTAGCGTCAACCACCTCTGAGCCTGCCCCTGCAGAGCTGCCAGAATCTCTGCCCCAGTGTGGCTCCTGTCCCCTAAGCAGACCAACTCAAGCACCGCATGGCATCTTTTTGCCTGAGTGCTTGTGTAGCCCCTAGAATGCCTACGGAGCACCGCTGGTTCTGAGGACAAATATGCAAAAGAGGACATAGAGGAAGAAGAAGAGGGGGTGGAGGAGAGAGGTGTGGCAGAATCACCACTACCAGCATTTTGGAGGTGTGGTGGCGGAACAAGTTCCAAAATTACTGTACCCTGTCCTGCATCCTTCCCAGCTGCCAGCAGAGTTACCCAGTGCGCCATGAAAGAAAGGTAACATCCCTGTCCATGCCTGCTGAACCATGCACTTTACCGCTAACTGTCCTGTCCAACGAGGCCAAGACATTGCCTTCCACATGCCGGTAGAGAGCCGAAATGGCCTTCTGAGAAAAAAAATTGCGTTTGGGAACCTGCCACTGAGGTACCGCACATTCCACAAATTCTCGAAAGGGGGAAGAGTCTACCAACTGAAAAGGCAGCAGTTGGAGTGCTGGCAATTTAGCCAAACTAGCATTCGGCCACTGAGCATGTGGATGGCTGGTACCGAATTTCTTTTGACGGTTTAGCAACTGGGGTAGGGAAATTTGTCTGCTACAATCGGATTTAGGTGTACCGCTAGCAGATTGCCCTCAAGTGCTTGGGACACCTAATTCTACACCTTCATTCCTCTCAGTGCAGGTCTCTGAGAGGACTGAAGGTATAGTGAGGTTGGAGATCCCAGCTTATATAGAGCTGTTCTTTGGTGTGAGTCTTTTAGGTACTATTGCCAATGGACTGCATGGGAGCTTGACATATGTCTGGTCAAGCATGTGGTGTCCAAGCGGCTGCTGTTTTTGCCACTCTTGATACGCTTCAGACATATGTTGCAAACAGCAATGGTGAGATCTGCTGCACACATCTCAAAAAAGGCCCACACCAATTAACTTTTGAAAAAACACGCGGAGTCAGCAGCGCCCTGCACATGTGGAGCTCTGCGGTGTGATGCAGTCGGTTGGCTGTCCTTAAGCTGGCCCCCGGAGGCCATCCTGCCTCGTTGGAGATGTGCCTCCTCTTTTCTATCAAACACCCACATAGAGTCAGTGACCTCATCATCCCCTCCCTCCTCAACACCACCTTATCCATTACTTATCCTAGGGACCATACTACATCTGCAGTCTCTGACCATGATAATGTGATATTTATAGTTTCAAAAAGGGGCGGTGCATGGGTGACCCTAAAATGATGCCCCCCCTGAAAAAAGTTCTGCGGATGCCCATGACTAAATACACTGCAGCTAACTGAATAAACGACCTGCTCAACTTAAATTAAATGACACTCTTTCTCTCTCTCTCTATCTCTCTCTCTGCTAAGAACACGCTACACAAGGCCGACATGCAGGCGGCCTTATATAGTGTTGGGAGTGGACTTAACACCCTGAGCCATAATTGGCTCTATTTGCTGATGGTGCTGTGATTGGCCAAAGCATGCGGGTCATAGTGCATGCTTGGTCAATCATCAGCCAGCGATGACGCAGTGCATATTGGGGCATGACGCGCCCCTCGAATTTGGCACGAACGCCCCGTAATGTTCGATCTTTGTTCAATGTTCAAGTCGAACTCATGTTTGAATTGAACAGAAAGCTCATCCTTACTCTACAGTACCTTGAAAAAGTATTCATACCCCTAATTTTACACATTTTGTCATTTTACAATGTAAATGTATTTTATTGGGATTTTATGTGATAGACCAACACAAAGTGGCACATAATTGTGAAGTGGAAGGAAAATAATAAATGGTTTTCAAATTTTTTTACAAATAAAAATGTGAAAGGTAAAAAAAAAAAAGTAAAAAAAAATACATTTGTATTCAACCCCCTTTACTCTGATACCCCTAACTAAAATCTAGTGGAACCAATTGCCTTCAGAAGTCACTTAATTAGCAAATAGAGTCCACCTGTGTGTAATTTAATCTCAGTATAAATACAGCTGTTCTCTGAAGCACTCAGAGGTTTTTTAGAGGACCTTATTGAACACACAGCATCCTGTCCAAGTCCAAGGCATTTGTTCTCAACTCCAGTCCTCAAGGCGCCCAAACAGGTCATGTTTTCAGGATTTCCCTCAGATGCAACGGCTGTGGTAATTACTAAGGAAGTGAAACAGATCAAATCTCCTGTGCAAAATAATGGAAATCCTGAAAACAGGACCTGTTGGGGCGCCTTGAGGACTGGAGTTGAGAAACACTGGTCCAAGGAACACACCAGGCAGCTCAGGGATAAAGTTGTGAGGAAGTGAAAAGCAGGGTTAGGTTAAAAAAAATATCCCAAACTTTGAACATCTCACGGAGCATTCAATCCATTATCCGAAAATGGAAAGAGCATGGCACAACTGCAAACCTACCAAGACATGGCCATCTACCAAAACTGACAGGCCAGGCAAGGAGAGCATTAATCAAAGAAGCAGTCAAGAGGCCCATGGAGGAGCTGCAGACATCCACAGCTCAGGTGGGAGAATTTGTACACAGGACAACTATTAGTCGTGCACTCCACAAATCTGGCCTTTATGGAAGAGTGGCAAGATGAAAGCCATTGTTGACAGAAAGCTATAAGAAGTCCCGTTTGCAGTTTGTAAGAAGTCATGCGAGGAAAACAGCAAACATGTTGAAGAAGGTCCTCTGGTCAGATGAGACCATAATTTTACTTTTTGGCCTAAAAGCAAAACACTATGTGTGATGGAAAAATAACACTGCACATCACCCTAAACACACCATACCCACCATGAAACATGGTGGTGGCAGCATCATGTTGTGGGTATGCTTTTCTTCAGCAGGGACAGGGAAGCTGGTCAGAGTTGATGGGAAGATGAGTAGAGTAAAATACAGGGCAGTCTTAGAAGATAGCCTGTTAGAGTCTGCAAAAGACTTGAGACTGGGGCAGAGGTTCGCCTTCCAAGAGTACAACAAATCTAAACATATAGCCAGAGCTACAAAGGAATGGTTTAGATAAAAGCATATTCACATGTTAGAATGGGCAAGTCAAAGTCCAGACCTAAATCCAATTGAGAATCTGTGGAAGGACTGTTTACAGACACTCTCCATCCAATCTGACAGAGCTTGAGATTTTTTGCAAAGAAGATTGGGCAAAAAATGTCACTCTCTAGATGAGCATAGCTGGTAAAGACATCCCCAAAAAAAACTTGCAGCTCTAATTGCAGCAAAAGGTGGTTCTACAAAGTTTTGATTCAGGGGCTGAATATAAATCTTGCATAATGTATTTATTTATTCTGTTAATTTTTACCTTTTTACAGTACATTTCTATTTCTAGCAAGGTCTATCCAAGTCATTGATTTAAAGGATTTTGTTTGCATTGATGTCTAATTTGTTGGCTACTGCACTTGTATTGCTATTGAAAACAATATTCATCTGTTGTAACATTGTTTCATAGACAATAACACATTTTTTTGCCAAAATGTGTATTTAAAATATGTACTGCTATAGTGCCAGTTAATATCAATAAATGCTTCCAGGTATAGAAATTGCATATGTGCTTAGTGTGTAACTATTCAATAATCTCTAAAAGGAAAATCATACATGTGGAAAAGATTATTTTTCTTTGTTTCTTTCTTCTAGATTTGCCAATACTATGAGTACCTACCTAAACTATTCATTCAATTTATATCTAATACGAGAGACTCTTTTACAAAATAGTTGCTGGCAGATCTAAGAACAGTTGTGCCTGAGATTGTAACATGCATGGAGAGTTAAAGAAAGATCAGTATTAATCTTTCTTTAAAGGATATGTTTACCTTTACCAACATGTTACATGTTACACTGGTGTAGCACTGAACCCCGAAGGAGCTGCTGGCTTTATTTGGGCTTACCGTTACCTCACTTGTTTGCTTCTCCGTCTTGGGGTTCCCGTGGTAGATGGCCCAAAGAATGTGGAAACTGACACTGAATCCTCTTTTGGGTTATTTATTTAGAACAGAACAAAGTCTCTCAATAAAGGGTAGAGGGTTAGGAGTGAGTTCAGGCACTTAGATAGTAAAAATGGAAGTCTTTAGAGAAAATCCAGAGAATAGAAACCGTTTCACAACTGGATTCAACAACCCCTGGATAGGCCTCTCTCACTAGACCTAGCAGCCGGTGGGATGCTCGACAAAGTCTCTGCCACAGACTTGTGAGATACACTTGAGCGTTACTGAGGGATGTGGATACATTTAAAGAACTGACATACGGTACCAGTTTCTCTCAGCCAATACCGTATGAGTGTTGATCCAGGTTGCGTCCTTCAACTAAGCCTCCAGGCTCCTTCAGAGAAACCAGCCTTGCGCACGGTCTTCTTGTGAAAGAGTCTTCCCCTGGGGTTCTTCAGTTGCTGGGCCTCTCCCTTCAGATGAGACGGCACCGGACCACCCTCGGATCAGTAGGCCCCGAAATTCGCTTGGGCCTGTCCCTGCAGTTGTGTTGCCTCAGGCCAGCCGAGACTCAGGATGGATGGTTCCGCACCCCAGGCCAGGAGGACCATGGGGCTGGGTCAGGAGGACCACCAGAACCACTCCCACTGAGCTGGTTCCGAGAGAATAGTGGCATTCAATGCACCCAGCTAGACTGCATTTCTACTCTTGCCGGCGGTGACAGCAACACCTGCGGTCAAGGAGAACCCAGTGCAACCCAGCTGGACTGGTACTGAGACCAGAAATTTCGGGAAATAGTCCTGAAACCCAACTTTGGCTTCAGGCAAATTAACTTTTCAAAAACCATAGCGCCTGCTTGTCAGGAGCCAGGGCTACACTGGTATTTAGTAATTACAGTGCCTTGAGAAAGTATACATACCCCTTAGAATTTTCCACATTTTGTCATGTTACAATCAAAAATGTAAATGTATTTTTTGGGATTTTATGTGATAGACCAACGCAAAGTGGCACATAATTCTGAAGTGGAAAGAAAATGATCAATGGTTTTCAATTTTTTTACAAATGAATATCTAAAAAGTGTGGTGTGCATTTATTCAGCCCCCCTGAGTCAATACTTTGTAGAACCACCTTTCACTGGAATTACAGCTGCAAGTCTTTTTGGGTATGTCTCTTTACCAGCTTTGCACATCAAGAGTGACATTTTTGCCCATTCTTCTATGCAAAGTAGCTCTGTCAGATTGGATGGAGAGCATCTGTGAACAGAAATTTTCAAGTCTTGAAACTGATTCTCAATTGGATTCAGGTCTGGACTTTAACTGGGCCATTCACATGTCATTAACATGCTTTGATCTAAACCATTGCATTGTAGATCTGGCTATATGTTAAGTGTCGTTGGCCTGCTGGAAGGGGAACCTCTGCCCCAGTCTCAAGTCTTTTGAAGACTCTACTGCCCTGTACATGACCGGTTTTACCGTCAGAATAAACTCTGAAGGTTTTTCCGATGCAGTTCCGATGGAATTCCACTGAAACTGTCTTGCGTACACACGATCACACCAAAGTCTGACCGTCAAGAACGTGGTGAGGTACAACACGTATGACAGGACTAGAAAAAGGAAGTTCAATAGCCAGTAGCCAATAGCTTCCGTCTCGTACTTGCTTCAGAGCATGTGCCGTTTTGGTGTGTCGGAACAGCATACAGACGAGTGGTTTTCCTGATAGGAACTGGTTCCATCAGAAATATTTAGAACATGTTCTATTTCTAGGTTTGTCAGAATTTTTTACATAAAAAGTCAGATGGGGCATACACATGATCGGAATATACGATGAAAAGCTCCCATCTGAATTTTTCTGTCGGACATTCCACTTGTGTGTATACGGCATTCCAGGTTTTCTTCTAAGATTGCCCTGTATTTGGCTTCATCCATCTTCTCATCATCTCTGACCAGATTCTCTATCCCTACTGAAGAAAAGTATCCTCACAACATGATACTGCCACCACCATGTTTCATGTTGGGGATGGTGTGTTCAGGGTGATGGGCAGTGTTAGTTTTCTGCCACATATAGCATTTTGGTTTTAGGCCAAAAGGTTACATTTTGGTCTCATCTGACCAGAGCACCTTCTTCCACATGTTTGCTGTGTCCCCCACATCTTCCTACAAATGGAAAATGGGACTTCTTATGGCTTTCTTTTAACAATGACTTTCTTCTTTCTACTCTTCCACAAAGGCCAGATTTGTGGAGTGCACGACTAATAGTTGTTCTGTGCACAGATTCTCCCACCTGAGCTGTGGATCTCTGCAGCTCCTCCAGAGTTACCATGGGCCTCTTGGCTACTTCTCTGAATAATCCTCCCCCTGCCCGGCCTGTCAGTTTAGGTGGACAGGCATGTCTTGGTAGGTTTGCAGTTGTTCTGTACTCTTTTTCCATTTTCGGATGATGGACTGAAAAGTGCTTCGTGAGATGTTCAAAGTTTGGGATATTTTTCTTATATCCTAACCCTGCTTTGAACTTCTCCACAACTTTTTCCCTAACCTGTTTGGTATGTTCTTTGGCCTTCATGATGCTGTTTTTTCACTAAGGTTCTCTAACAAACCTCTGAGGGCGCACAGAACATCTGTATTTATACTGAGATTAAATTACACACAGGTGGACTTTAACTACTATGTATATGTACATTGGCCGGGTGGGAGCTGTCTACTTCTGAATGGACATTCCTGAACGTCCATCAGAAGTAGGGGGAGCGCGTCACCCGGACACGGCGCATCTCGGATCGGCAGGAGGGCTCTGTGATTGGCCCTCCTGATCACATGACCGCCGTGTCCAATCACGGCCATCATGTGATGTAAACAAACAGCCGGTTGCTAGGCAATCGGCTCCTCCTCTCCTCACACGGAAGTCATCGCTGAGGAGAGGAGAGCAGATCGCTGCAGCCAGCTGATGATCAGTGAGTATGAGCTGTTTTTTACAGCTTTTTACTCACTGATCACCAGTCTAGTGTAATACACACAACACACCACACAGTATAAACACAATGTCCCCACATATGTCCCCAAAACACACACGCCCCCTAATTTATAAACACATGTCCCTAAAAATAAAAACATGACCCCCCACATATGTCCCACTAAAATCACATGTCCCAATGATTATCTGTACACATATGTCCGTGATCACACAAACCAATTATTATACACTTAACCAAATTTTTTTTACCAAAGACATGTAGCAGAATACATTTTGGCTTAAATTTATGACAAAATTCGATTTTATTGGATTTCTTTTAAAATAGAAAGAAGAAAATATTGTTTTTTTTTCCAAATTTTCGCTCTTTTTTCGCTTATATCACAAAAAATAAAAAACGGAGTCCTTAATAAATAACACCAAAATAAAGCTCTATTTGTTCAAACAAAATGATAGCAATTTAATCTGGGTACAGCGTAGCATGACCACGCAATTGTCATTGAAATTGCTAGAACGCTGAAATCTGAAAATTGGGCTGGGAAGGAAGGGGGCAAAAGTGCCCTGTATTGTAGTGGTTATTTACTAATTAGCTGATTTCTGAGGGCAATTGGTTCCACTAGACTAGACACAGGCCTGTAGAAGGAGCTGGATGCCCATGGACGCAGAAGGCCTATATTGTCTTACCCTTGGACTTATGAGCCTGCAAAAACTTCCATCCTCTAAGCCCCTGTACACACGGTCGGAGATTTCCACAACCAAATCTGTTGGATTTTGCCCGTCGGATTTTGTCCGTCGGATCTTGTCCGAAACTGTTGCATACACACGGTCGGACAAAGTTGGCGAAAAATCCGATCTTTCAGAACGTGATGACGTCATTTCGTTACGATGGGACTACATTCAGGCTAGTAGCCAATAGCTTTGATGTAGGAATTTGATCTGAGCATGCGTGGCACTTGGTCCAATCAAAATTCTCTACACATGATCGGAGTATGTCCGACCGGCCCAGTTGGTCGGGAAATATTTCCAACATGTTGGAAAATTGGGTTCCGACGGATATTCCGACGGAATCAGTCCGATGCATACCACACACAGTCGGATTATCCGACGACACGGTCCGATAGGACACATTCCGACGGATTCTCCGACCGTGTGTACAAGGGATAAGTGTCATTTACCTTGTACTAAAGCTTTTTACTCTCTGAACCCAGGTGGTGCTTCCCCCTTTCTTTTCCTCCTTCTTGTTTGTACAGAGCTGGCTGTTATTCTGAGGACAGCTACCGCCTACCCCTGGTACTACACACACATCCACATGTGCATTCACCCAACCTATAACCGCAGATGTACAATGGACTAAGTAGTGTTTTGGACTCTTAT
The DNA here is from genome assembly GCF_037356315.1 of Lithobates pipiens. Lineage (NCBI taxonomy): Eukaryota > Metazoa > Chordata > Amphibia > Anura > Ranidae > Lithobates > Lithobates pipiens. The sequence continues at coordinate 162,472,904 of NW_027507758.1, forward strand.
GTGTGTTTTTAATGCTTTAATCATTACTTCTATTTTGGATCCAGCTGTTTTTTTTTTGCGCCAGATAGAAGTGTATATTTTATTAAGTATCACCGTATGCACTAGGGTCTGGGAAAAATTCTCTTGCATAGTGCACAGCCCATTTGTCTAAAATAATTCAACCCCAATGACTCACAGAATGTATTAAAACTACACTATAGATAAAATCAATGATCTAAAAATATGCAGTAATTGCAACACAAATCATTTTGAAATGTAAAGTTATTAAAAACAATTTTTTCATTTCAATCTGCAATCAGCTGTGATTTGCTAAAACTGCCAAAAATGTAAATGTTGCTCATTTGTAAACATGGCAGCCTTTGCACCATTATAAACACCCTATGTTTTAGCTCTCCCTGTCTTATCATTTGTTCACCAGTTTTGTACTTTTAACTGGGACTGGTTATGTGTTTATAGCAGGCAGACCCTTCCACTGAGCACTAGGGAAGCAGGTTGTGGTTTTCCCAGCAATTGTGCAGTTATACTGTATGTAATATCTTAAATGTTCTGGCCTGTTGTCCGAACAAATGGGTGTATTCTGAGATGTAAAGGAAATACTTGTTGATGTGATCTTGGAAAACCTGAAAAGAAGTTTAGAACAACTTAGTAAACAGGAAAATCTCTTAAGATTTCTCACAGTGAGCTGTGAGGCAACTGAAAAGGAAAGAACATTTACTAACATCTGGATTGGTAATATTAACCACTTCACCAGAGCACTTTTTCGATTCGGCACTGTGTCGCTTTAACTGACAATTGTGCGGTTGTGCGACCTTGTACCCAAACAAGATTGGCGTCCTTTTTTCCCACAGATAAAGCTTTCTTTTGGTGGTATTTGATTTCCTCTCCAGTTTTTATTTTTTGTGCTATAAACAAAGAAAGAGCAACAATTTTGAAAAAACACATTATTTTTTACTTTTTGCTATAATAAATATCCTCCAAAAGAAAAATAAGAAAAGTATTTTTTTTCCTCAGTTTTGGCTGATATGTATTCTTCTACATATTTTTGGTAAAAAAAAAAAAATGCAATAAGCGTATATTGATTGGTTTGCACAAAAGTTATAGTGTCTACAAAATAGGAGATAGATTTATAGCATTTTTATTATTATTATTTTTTTACTAGTAATGGCGACGATCTGCGATTTTTATCATGACTGCGACATTATGGTGGACACATCAGAAAATTTTGACACATTTTTGGAACCACTGGCATTAATACAGCAATCAGTGCAATTAAAAATGCATTGATTACTGTAAAAATTACATTGGCGGTGATGGGGTTAATACTAGGGGCATTGAAGGGGCTAACTGTGTTCCCTGGGAGGTGATTATAACTGAAGGGGGAGGGGACTAGCTAGAGGAAGTGACGGATCGTGGTTCCTAGCTAATAGGAATACACAATCTGTCACTCCTGTCAGAACAGAACAGGGAAGAGTGTGTTTGCACACACTTGTCCCTGTTCTGTGTCTCCTGGTCGTAATAGCTTGTCAGCCACGAGCATCGGGCACCCCCGCTGTGCACCGCGCGCATGCCTGCTATCCTGACCCAGCAGGCCCATGTACAGTTATGTGGTTTTGTGCAGTGGAGCCAACCTGCTAGTCTGGAAGCGGTTAAAGTCCTAGGCAACAACTAGGTGTCTTATATAGTTACATAGTCAGGAAAAAAGACGCAAGCCTATCTGGTTAAACTAATAGAAAAATCAAATAAATAGAAAACCTCCATAAACAGTCCTTTATCCATGGTTGATCCAGAGGAAGGCAAAAAAAAATGCTTCCTGCAATGCCATACAGCAGTTGGTATTATGTCCTTCATTTGGTGGCAATGTGCTCCTATAAATCAATTTTGGGCTTGCATTGTACAGATTTAAACTAGGGTGACAGATGCTAAATTACTGATGTAGCACTTCTTAGCATGGCTAGAGTGCTAAGGATACATTTTTTTGTCAGTGTAGGTAAAATCAGGCTTGGCTGACAGCCAAGCCTGTGTGTTTTTCTGGGTCAGAGTTTGAGTGACTTAGGGTAGGCTGGATGACTCAGCAGGAGCATCTCTGGTGACTCCTCCCTGCTTGCTAGAAACTTGGAGAAGGTTCCGGAAGCAGTTTGGAGGGGTCTAGAAGGAGCTGTCTGGAGTCTTCTGAGGGCCCTGACAAATCCCCAACAGATGGATTGGCAGGGGGCAAACCCACTAAAATACTCAGGGGCAGCTGGCATTCAGGTGAAAGATGGAGATGGAGTGTTAAGCTGTCAGAGGCCTTTGAGAGTAGCCCCCAAGTCTGGGGGGGGGTGAACCCATTCCTGGGCTCAGATGCAGAAAGGACCCCTTCTCATGACACATGGGGGGGGATCCTCTGACCAGGATGCATAGGAGCAAGGAGAGGACAGCAGGAGGACAGGTAAATCTCCAGGGAAGAAGACAGCCAAGAGGGCTGGTGAGTGTTCCAGTCAGAAGACTGAGAGGCATTCCTGAAGGGACTGGGTGCAAGCAGTCTTGGATGGATGCAGAGTCAGTCTGGGAGGACTGTAGAGAAGTTGCTAGTAGGGCTAGTGAAAGTGGCAGCTGCAGCCAGGTGGGCTGGCAGTGCCTGAAGAGGTGGTACTGGGATCAGTAGCCACAGGAATAGGACAGCTAGCACCAAAGACCTCTATTTTTGCTACGCTACTAAAGGGGCCCACGGTCCCTCCCTGCAAAGGGCACCTCAAGTTTAATCCCTTAAATAAAAAAAATAAAAAAAGCTGCAAGGACTGCTTCTTGTCTCAAGATTGAGTGGAAAATGTGTGTGCCTGTCTATGCAGGGTGGGAGATACCCATATTTACCAGTGGCTCCTATGGCGGATAGTGCTACGTTTGGGGGGGTCGTCCGGGAAATTTGCCCACGGTTAACCTGCTGACCATTACTCCTAGCGACTGGAGTTTTTCACTGAACCAGGGAACTGTGCCTTGTTTCAAAAGACCGCCTGATGGGTTGAACCAGGGAAGGACTAATGTGCTGGGACGGACACTTGTTTTCAAACCTGCTATTCAGTAACTTTACCATGTGCTGTCACCCTTTGCAGCTACGGCAGACAATCGCACTCATGAATTACAAATATGTCTAGCGATCTGCTAATGCTGGAAATAGTGACTTTATGCTTCAAACTTGATACAAATAAATTATTAACACTTCTATTTCTGAAAGCATTTTTAATTTACAGCATTTTTTCACACATGCCTAAACTTTTCTCAGTAGTGTATATATATCACAGTAGGGTGTATCACTCTTACCAAGATCCCTAATATATATACTGTAATAATAACAAAAATGGTTTTGCAGCACTCAGTCTTCTTTTTATTTATTGGCAACAATTTTGGATCACACACAATCCTTTCTCAAGTTATATAGAGTTGACTAAATATATATATATATATATATATATATATATATATATATATATATATATATATATAGAGTTGTCTTTTACAGATCCAAGATTTGTCCAGACCAGACATTTCTGTAGGATCCACAACTTTTTCATCCACAATTTGCCCATTAGACTGGAGAGGTGCTCAATAAGAACTTCAAACACGTCACATACAGGTTTTCAAACAGACCCTTAATTAAATATAGATTATTTAAAAAATGATAGACAAAGTTCTGAAACCGTTATGGTCTATTGAAGCCATAGCGTATTGCAATTCTCACCCCTGAAGAAGTGTGATTACATATAAAATTGATGACGTTTTTTGCTTTCTCTTTTTTGCCGTTTCTAAAAAATAGTGAATTTACAGTGCATCCATTCTCTGATTTGTGAAATTCTTAGCTATATAAGTATTGGTTTCCTTTTCTTGCCTTATTGTTGGCACTCTCTTATACTGGCACACATACAAGAAATATTAAAAAGCACTCTGGCTGTGTTTCAGTTAGCGAAAGTACAGTATCACTATACTGTTTATATTATTTAATTTAACATAGTGCTTATCATTCATTGAGATGAGTGAACTGTTAAGAAGAATAAAAGCCCATGAAAGAACTAAAAACAGAATAAACGACTATGGTGCTAAAAGAAAGAATGTAAACTCTTTCAGTGACCAAAATAAATTAATAATCAAATACAACGTAGAATAAACTATTATGTTTTGGCTCTGTAGAAAGATTGAAACCTAAAGTATCTTTATCAAAATGATTGACTGTCCACATTTTAAAATTCATTATATAGGAAATCTGCATCTGTAAGAAAGAATCTGTAAGACCAGAAAGTTTTAAGCCAAAGGGGAATTTATCATAGATATCTAAATAATTGTTCAGTAATTATTACTCAATTAAAAAGGTTGTAAACGCAATAAAAAAAAAGAAAAAAAACAAACCTGTAAGCCCTTGTACACACGGTCGGATATTCCGATGGACAATGTCCGATAGGGCCGTGTTATCGGATAATCCGACAGTGTGTGGGCTCCATCGGACTGTTTCCATCGGAATATCCGACGGACCAAGTTTTCCAGCTGGGCTATAAAATTTTCCGACAACATGATCCGATCGGACTTTGTCCGATTGTGTGTAGAGAATTCCGATCGGACAAAGTGCCATGCATGCTCAGATCAAATTCCTAGACCAAAGCTATTGGCTAATAGCCTGAACGTAGTCCCATCATAACGAAATAACCTCACCACGTTCTGAACGATCGGATTTTCCAACAACTTTGTCCGACCATGTGTATGCAACAGTTTCGGACAAAATCCGTCGGACAAAATCTGTCAGACAAAATCCAACGGATTTGGTTGTCAGAATGTCCGACCGTGTGTACAAGTGCTAAGACAACGGCATAATGAGCTAGTATGTATCGCATATTAGCTCATTATGAAATATCTTAGAACAAAGCCTTCCAGCGGTGCCCACAAACCGCTGAGACGGCTGACATCTGTCCTGGAGTTATGTCTGGGTTCGTGGGCTTTGGTGCTCTGAGCAGCAGGAGCCGCAATGACATCACTCCCACGGATGTACGTGGGAGCCGCTGTTCACGGCACAGGGCTCAGAAGGAAAGGCACCAGTGGCCTTTCCTTCAGAGCACATGCTTTACTGAAGTCACTGGCTGCATGTAATGTAAATATCTCTTAAACGGTGTATGTTTAGGAGATATTTACACTACCTATAGGTAAGCCTTATTATAGGCTTACCTATAGGTAATGTCAGCAGAGGAAGTTACTTTGTCTTTAAACCTTTGGATTTAGGAAGTTCTGCAATTACATTTTAGTTTATATATTAAAGCTAACTCCAATCAAATAGTTAAAGTGCAATTCCAGTCAAATTCTTATTAAACCTAAATCTACATTCTAGTGCCACGTACACAAAAACGGACATTCCAACAACAAAATCCATTTTTTTCTGACAGATATTGGCTCAAACTTGTCTTGCATACACATGGTCACCTAATGTTGTAGGACATTTTGAACATCAAGAACGTGGTGATGTACGATGAGCTGAAAAAATTGAAGTTGAATAGCCAGTGCGGCTCTTCTGCTTGATTCCGAGCATGCGTAGAACTTTGTGCGTCGTAATTGTGTACACATGATCGAAATTTCTGACAACGGATATTGTTTTCGGAAAATTTGAGATCCAGATCTAAAATTTTGTGTGTCAGAAATTCCGATAGAAAATGTCCAAAGGAGCCTACAGACGGTCAGAATTTCTGACAAAAAGCTCCCATCGAACATTTTCTGTCGGAAAATCTGACCGTATGTACGCGACATAAAACTATTCTATCTACTTTGTAAACGAAAAGATGCCTATGAATTCCGTCAAAAAGCTCCCATCGAACATTTTCCGTTGGAAAATCTGACCATATGTACGCGACATAAGACTATTCTATCTACTTTGTAAAAGAAAAGATGCCTATACTAACCTATTCCGTGTTGATTGGGTGTCAGCGCAGGCTTCATTTTAGAGAAGAGGCAGTGACCATGTCTGCAGAGCCAGTGTGATGACATCACCCATAGGCTTACTATTGGACATCCGTTGTCAGCTGTCCCTCTTCTACACTGAAGCCAGCGCTGAGACCCGATCATGTGACAAGACTGAAGCCGCTTCAGAATAGGTAAGTACAGGCATCTTTTCTTTTACAGGGTAGATAGAATATTATATATAAATAAGCTGTTTCACTGTGTTTTCTGTGATCCAGTCCTCATATTTACACACACCATTCAAGAGGTACGGGGATTTTGATGTGAGTTCAATTCTATCACTCAACTCCTAAATGTAAAAATCATAATTATTTTGCTAGAAAATTACTCAGAGCCCCCAAACATTATCTATATATATATTTTTTTTTTATCAGAGACCCTAGGGAATAAAATGGCGGTCGTTGCAACTTTTTATGTCACATGGCATTTGCACAGCATTTGCAAAACAGTTTCATAAATTTAATAAAAACAAAGCACTAAAGTTAGCCCAAATTTTTCATATAATGTTAAAGATGATGTTACGCTGAGCAAATAGATACCTAACATTAAGATTGTGCACACTTGTGGAATGGCGCCAAACTTCAGCACTTAAAAATCTCCATAGGCAACGCTCTCGCTCTAACGTTCACGACAATACCTCACATGTGTGGATTGAACGCCGTTTACAAGTGTGTGCGCAATGTACGCAGTGGTGTATTTAGGTTATGTGCTGCCCTAGGACTGACTGAATTCATGCACCCCCTAATGTAATACAATCCCACCCTGCCCCGCCCTTAAACACGTCCTCGTAAATTATGTCATGAAAATGTTTTATGCAGAATTAAGTTCCTAAAATAAATATAACCAACAACTTTTGAACAATATCCACATAAGACTCATCAGTGTAGCCTTATCAGTGGTCTCCAGTGCAGCCCATCAGTGCAGCATATCAGTGGCAATCAGTGAAACCTTATCAGTGTCCATCATTACAGCCTTTCCGTGTCCATCATTGCAGCCTATCAGTGCCCATCAGTGCCGCCCCATTAGTGAAGCCTCATCAATGCAGCCTCACGCTGCCGGGGACAGAAAGGGACATGGTGCGACGAGGACAGAGAGGGAAGCCGGGGACAGAGAGGGATGCCGGGGACAGAGAGGCATGCTGGGGACAGGCATAGAGGGATGCAGTGTGATGAGGACAGAGAGGGATGCCGGGGACAGAGAGGGATGCAGTGGGGACAGAGAGGGGTGCTGAGTACAGACCTATAGCGACACAGTGTGATGAGGGCAGTGAGGGACGCTGGGGACAGAAAGAGAGGTAACAGTGCGACGAGGGAGAGAGACGCAGTGTGATGAGGACAGAGAGAGATGCTGGGGACAGAAAGAGAGGGACGCAGTGCAATGACAGAGAGGGGCGCTGGGGACAGACAGAGAGGGATGCAGTGTGACGAGGATAGAATGGGATGCTGGAGACAAAGAGGGATGCAATGGAGACAGAGAGGGATGCTGAGTACAGACATAGAGGGTCACAGTGTGATGAGGGCAGAGAGGGACGCTGGGGACAGAGAGGTATGCAGTGTGACAAGGACAAGGAGGGATGCAGTGCGGTGAGAACAGAGAGGGACGCAGTGTGATGAGGACAGAGAGGGACGCCGGGACGGAGAGGGACACTGAGGGCAGAGAGGGATGAAGTGTGACAAGGACAGAGAGGGATGCAGTGTGATGAGGACAGAGAGGGACGCAGTGTGATGAGGACAGAGAGAGATGCTGGGGACAGAAAGAGAGGGACGCAGTGCAATGACAGAGAGGGGCGCTGGGGACAGACAGAGAGGGATGCAGTGTGGCGAGGATAGAATGGGATGCTGGGGGGACAAAGAGGGATGCAGTGGGGACAGAGAGGAACGCTGAGTACAGACATAGAGGGACACAGTGTGATGAGGGCAGAGAGGGACGCTGGGGAAAGAGAGGTATGCAGTGTGACAAGGACAGAGAGGGATACAGTGCGGCGAGGACAGAGAGAGACGCAGTGTGATGAGGACAGAGAGGGACGGAGAGGGACACTGGGGACAGAGAGAGAGGGATGCAGTGCGACGAGGACAGAGAGGGATGCAATGTAATGAGGACAGAGAGGGACGCCAGGGACAGAGAGGGATGCTGGGGACAGAAAGAGAGGGACGCAGTGCGATGAGTACAGAGAGTGACGCAGTGGGATGAGAACAGAGAGGGACATTGGGGACAGAGAGGGATGCTGGGGACAGAAAGAGTGGGACGCAGTGCAATGAGGACAGAGAGGGACGATGGGGATGGAGGGGTGCAGTGGGGACAGAGGGGGACGCTGGGGACAGAGAGAGAGGGACGCAGTGCGACAAGGACAGAGAAGGACTCTGGGGACAGATATATATATATATATATATATACACGAGACAGACTATATATATATATATATATATATATATATATATATATATATATATACTGCCTGCACTGACTGAATATCGAGTAAACACTGAATATATAGGGGCTGATTTACAAATGGTTTGCGGCATGAGTTGCGGCGCACGCCGATGTGCAATAGCTGTTTTCGTATTCACAACGCATTTGCGCTTGTAACACAGCGCAATTCCCCATTTACTATTAACATGCCGGCGCACGGGAGGCGGTGATCGGTGTGCCGCTATAGACATAGCGCACACATTATTCAACACAGAATTAAAATAAGCTGGAAGTGCCAATATTATGGGGGTGATGTGAGGAAGTATAGTTATAACTGTCCAAGTAACAAATATGCCCAAAATAGAACGGAAAAGTAACTTTCTCTGAGCAAGCTTGCTGCGCCTGCAAATGCACTTGGAAACGCGCGAGGTCAATTTATGCACTGCACGTGCGCAAGCGGCATTTGAGCACATTCAAGTGCTTTGGTTCACTGCGCTGGCAAAATCTTAGTAAATGTCAAGCCACGTAGATGCATTTGCATCAGTTGAACAGTCACACCTCTCAACTTGTTTTATATTTTTGCGCTGGTTCACTTCTATGGTTTTTTTAACACACAGGTCATGTTAGCATTAAGAAAAAAAAAAAATTAAGAAAAAAAAATGCATGGGGGTCCCCCGAAATTCCATACCAGGCCCTTCAGGTCTGGTATGGATATTAAGGGGAACCCCGCGCCAAAAAATATGGCGTGGGGGTCCCCCACAAAATCCATACCAGACCCTTATCTGAGCACGCAACCTGGCAGGCCACAGGAAAACAGGGGGGGGACGAGAGAGCGCCCCCCCCTCCTGAACCGTACCAGGCCACATGCCCTCAACATTGGGAGGCAGAAAAGAAGAAGACTTTTTTTTTAAATTAAAGTCGCCTGGCCAGGGGGCTACTTAAAGTCGTGTTGTAAGTCGCCCCAAGTCATGTTGTAAGTCGCCCCAAGTCGCGCTGTGATTCACACTCAAGTCGTGTCCAAGTTGCCTCCCAAAGTCGTGCTGGAAGTCGTGTTGCCCCTGTGTGAATGGACTGTTAATGATACTGCGTGCGCTATTATCAATGGGATATTATTATCGCGTGCCCCGGCATAGTATCTGTTGCACTTATGCGTGCGCTGGTTCATATGCCCCCTAATAATTTATCTGGCGCACAAATTAAGGTATGAACCGGGGCAGCGCATTAATCTTAGTTAATTACCCCCATAGTCTGCTATGCTAAATGCAGAGTGTATATATATATATATATATATATAAATATATATTAGGCTGACTGTATATATACAGTATCTCACAACAGTTACACATTTTTGTAAATATTTTATTCTATCTTTTCATGTGACAACTCTGAAGAAACACTTTGCTACAATGTAAAGTAGTGAGTGTACAGCTTGTATAACAGTGTAAATTTGCTGACCCCTCAAAATAACTCAACACACATGTCTAAACCGCTGGCAACAAAAGTGAGTACACCCCAGGGGCGGATCCAGGGGGGGCAACGGGACAATTGCCCCCTCCGAGAATGTGAGTGGGCGGGCAGGTGTCACCGCGGGGTGAGAGAGCCGACGGGCGGCTCCACGGCTGAGAGCACGGGCGGCTCTATTGAGAGACAGCGGGTGGCTCAGCTCGGCTCACTGACAGTGTGTGAATGGCTGCTGGCCAATCAGGGAGCTGGCGGGCGGGGGAAAAAAGAGATTACATCATCTCTCACCACCAGGCACCCGCCCTGCATCCCTGCAGTTCCGCCCTCACTGTGCAGTGTGCAGGCAGCCACGGCAGCAGAGAGATTACTTCGTCTCTCTGCTGCTTGACTGGTAATCTGCTGCCTGGGACAGAGCAAGAGACAATCTGCATTGTGTGGCATGGGACATGGCAAGTGACAATCCACATTGTGTGGCATGGGATGTGGCAAGTGACAATCTACATCTGGTGAAAGGTGACGTGGCAAGTGACAATCTGCAACGTGTGGCATGGGACGTGGCAAGTGGCAATCTGCATATGGTGACAGGTGACGTGGCAAGTGACAATCTGCAACGTGTAGCATTGGACGTGGTGAGTGACAATCTGCATCTGGTGACAGGTGACGTGGAAAGTGACAATCTGCAACATGTGGCAAGTGACAAACTGCATTTGGTGACAGGTGACTTGGCAAGTGACAATCTGCATCTGGTGACAGGTGATGTGGCAAGTGACAATCTGCAACGTGTGGCATGTGACGTGGCAAGTGACAATCTGCATCTGGTGAAAGGTGACGTGGCAAGTGACAATCTGCAACGTGTGGCATGGGACGTGGCAAGTGGCAATCTGCATCTGGTGACAGGTGACGTGACAAGTGACAATCTGCAACGTGTGGCATTGGACGTGGTGAGTAACAATCTGCATCTGGTGACAGGTGACGTGGAAAGTGACAATCTGCAACATGTGGCAAGTGACAATCTGCATTTGGTGACAGGTGACGTGGCAAGTGACAATCTGCATTTGGTGACAGGTGACGTGGCAAGTGACAATCTGCATCTGGTGACAGGTGACATGGCAAGTGACAATCTGCAACGTGTGGCATGGGACGTGGCAAGTGACAATCTGCAATGTGTGGCATGGGACGTGGTGAGTGACAATCTGCATCTGGTGACGTGACAAGTGACAATCTGCATCTGGTAACGTGACAAGTGACAATCTGCATCTGGTGACAGACGACGTGGCAAGTCACAAACCGCAACATGTGGCAGGTGACAGCGGCAGGTGACATGCTCGGGGCTCCCACTGATTCTGCATTATGGTAAGTTGAACCATTAAATTTTTTATAACAATGTAATAATAGTAATGTGCTTCAATCATCCTGACACCATAACAACCATGGCGCCGTGATGATTGAATCGCTAACACCAGCAATTTCGCTGATAAATTTACCCCCAAAAAACATATTTTCTGGCAGTGCCCCTCCCGAGACTAGGCTCTGGATCCGCCCCTGGTACTCCCCTAAGTTAAAATGTCCAAATTGGGCCCAAAATGTCAATATTTGGTGTAACCATTATTTTCCAGCACTGCCTTAATTCTCTTGGGCATGGAGTTCACCAGAGCTTCACAGGTTGCCACTGGAGTCCTCTTCCACTCCTCTATGATGACATCACAGAGCTGGTGGATGTTAGAGACCTTGCACTCCTCCACCTTCCATTTTAGCCAAGTGTAATTTCTTCAGTGTTGTCATGTGAAAAGATATAATAACATTTTTACAAAATTGTGAGGGGTGTACTCACTTTTATGTCACTAAGGTCAAATTTAACCACTTGACAATTGGGCACTTAACCAACCCCCCCCCCCCCCCCCCTCGTGACCAGACCAATTTTCAGCTTTTGGTGCTCTCACACTTTGAATGACAATTACTCAGCCACGTAATACTGTACCCAAATGAATTGTTTGTCCTTTTTTTTCATACATATAGAGCTTTCTTTTGGTGATATTTAATCACCCCTGGGTTTTTTATTTTTTGCTCTATAATTAAAAAAATTTTGAAAAAAAACCCGCATTTTTCTTAGTTTCTGTAATAAAATTTTGCAAATTATTAATTTTTCTTCATAAATTTTGGGCACAATTTATACTGCTACATATCGTTGGTAAAAATAACCCAAATTAGTGGATATTATTTGGTCTTTGTGAAAGTTAGAGAGTCTACAGGCTATGGTGCAAATCATAAAAATTTGGTCACACTTATGTACTGATGGCCTATCTCATTCCTTGCGACCCATATAAGCCAGGGAAGTACAAATACCCCCCAAATGACCCCTTTTTTGAAAGTAGACATTCCAAGGTATTTAGTAAGATGCATGGTGTGGTTTTTAATATTGTAATTTTTTCCCACAATTCTTTTCAAACTGAAGATTTTATTTAATTTAATTGTTTCCACAAAATGTTCATTGTAATAGGTTATTTCTCTTATATGGCATGTGTATACCACAAATGACACCCCAAAATAAATTCTGCTACTCCTCCTGAGTATTAAGATACCACATGTGTGGGACTTTTTCACAGCCTAACCACAAAGAGAGGCCCAACATGCAGGGAAACAAAGGAAAACAAAGTATATTGGCCCCATAAAGGATGCTCAGAGGAAGTTGGTAAAATAACAAGGACAAAGCAACTGTAATAAATGCAGAAGGTACCCTAACAGTGTAAAAAAAAGACTCGAAAAAACCTAATGTAAATACCGTAAATCACCAGGACCAGATGGCTTACACCCACAATACAGTTTAGTGACTGGAATCACTAGAATGGAACCAGCTAATTGGCAAAAAGCCATCCAGCTAGAGAAAGGCCTGTGGACATGGTGTATCTGGATTTTACCAAAGCATTGATACAGTTGTCCATAAATGCTTAACTGAAAATTTGAGATCTGTTGGCATGGACTTAGAGAGAAAACTGGTAACTGGCCACCCTATTGCTCTGTCCTGAGACCAATTATGTTTAATTCATTCATAAATGATATAGATATTGGTATAAATAGCTCAATCTCCGTTTTTTTTTTTTTTTGATAATACAAAAGCTAAGCAGGGCTTACAAACTTTACAAGAAGACCTAAAAAGAGTTAAGTGATGAGCAACTACATGGCAACTAAGGTTTAATGTATAAAAATGTAAAGTAATAACCTTGGGGGCTAAAAATATGAATGCAAGTTATTCGCTAGCGGGTGAACCTTTGGGGGAGTTCAGAATGGAAAAAGATCTTGGAGTTCTAGTTGATCACACAATTTAGCAATAGCATACAATGCCAAGCTGCGGCAAGCAAAGGTAGCACAATATTAGCATTTATTAAAAAGGGTATTTACACAAGAGATAATACTATAATTCTACCACTTTACAAAAGTATGGTCTGGCCATATCTTGAGTATGCTGTTCAGTTCTGGTCACCAGTCCTCAAGTAGGTGCTGGAGCTGGAGAAAGTCCGGAGAAGTTCAACAAAGCTAATAAGAGGACTGGTGGATCTTGGTTATGAAGAACTACTACAAGCAATACATTTATTCTCCATGAACACACACACACACACAGGTTGAACTGGGTGGACTGGTGTCTTTATTCAACCTTAGCAACTATATACCATGACTGAGAATTCGACTAGCAGCCTTTACCACTACATGAAGACTTTACGGGGACTGTAAGTATGTATGGACACCACTGTAAAGACTGAACCCCCAATTCTAGACAGCTGAATAACCAGGGTAAAGAACTGTCTCTTTAGATAAGCTGCACTGCAGGGACTTCATTTGTTGTCTATAGATAAGGATACAATAGCAGTAGACCTGGGTCTTAGCATAGTCAGTCCTAGAGTGCACTCTAGCAGTATAGTACACTGGTTTTAGAAAAGTTATATTACCCATTACTGCGGTTAATGTTATCTATGCCTTTACTTTATGCTGATTCGTAGATTACTAAGTATAGATCAATTTGAATATATTGAGTTCCACACCAAACTGCTACAAGGTCACGACCATACTGTCTAGTGAATTTTGGTTGATTTAATTCTCAATTTGCTCATATTTGAATAGTTTGCTATTGACTTTAACTTTGACAAAGTACTATGTTCTGTTTTCATTAATCAGTTTGGTGTCTTATTCCCGATATTCAGTTATAGTTTTATGCAGAGTATCTATCTTTATACTCTCAACAGAACTGTGATCTCTATCTGCTTAAGCTAATGTGTCAGTGTGGCCGAGGTTGTCTACAGAGTCAAGGTAAAAGAACAGAGAACCCAAACCATCAAGCAGAGGTAGCACTACATATCATTTACCTCAGAGGATTAACATAAGGTACAGAGTAAATGTGCAATGCATCATGTACAGAGTAAGTTTATGGACTGGTTCATTTGGTCTGTTTTGTAGTTGCAGGGTGCTATTCAATAGAAAGATCTATTTTTGAACCAACTTTGGGGTTAAAATTTTAAACATACACAGTGACATATAGGCCTTGTTTTGCATTGCCTGCCAGGTGCTTCCTTTCTAAATCTGCTGATTCAACTCTTGCTTTTAAATGTGTCACCAGGTGCATGAGTAGTACAGCTAAAGTGGAACTGCAGTCTTTTTAATAGATTTTAGATGTGCCTTCAAAGGTGATTAGCTCTAAGTGAAAGAGACCAGTTGTATATAAATAAACATATTACTGAGTTTGTTTGTATGAAGACCTTACATAGTTACATAGTTACATAGTTAGGTTGAAAAAACACAAGTCCATCTAGTACAACGGAAAAAAGAAAATCATACAATCCCATATACATAATCCTTCACCCACAGTTGATCCAGAGGAAGGCAAAAAAAAACAACAAAGCATGCTCCAATTTGCTACAGCAGGGGAAAAAATATCTTCCTGATCCACCGAGAGTTAATCAGATTTTCCCCGGAACAACTTTACCTATAAATGTTAGTAGCCAGTTATATTATGTTCATTTAGGAAAGAATCCAGGCCTTTTTTAAAGCAATCTACTGAGCTGGCCAGAACCACCTCTGGAGGGAGTCTATTCCACATTTTCACAGCTCTTAATGTGAAGAAACCTTTCCGTATTTGAAGATGAAATCTTTTTTTCTGTGATGTCCTTAAAGTAAATAACTCAACACCAAGCTCATTATATGGACCACTTATGTATTTCTACATGTTGATCATATCCACCCCCCCCCCCCCCCCCTTAATCTCCTCTTCTCAAGAGAGAATAAATTCAGTTCCTCTAATCTTTCCCCATATCTGAGCTCCTCCATGCCTCTTATCGGATGAGGTCTTACTAATGATTTGTACAGGGGCAGAATGATATCTCACTTTCTGGAGTCCATACCTCTCTTAATACAATAAAGGATTTTGCACGCTTTGGAAACCATAGCTTGACATTGCATGCTATTATTGAGCTTATGATCTATCAAAACCCCCAGATCTTTCTCCACTATGGATTCCCCCAGTTGTACTCCCCCTAGTATATATCATGCATACATATTCTTAGCCCCCAAGTGCATAACGTTTCATTTATCAACATTAAACCTCATTTGCCGCTTAGTTGCCTAATTAGACAAATAATAGTAAATTGAAGGCATCCTGTAAGGACGTTATTCCACTGCATAGCTTGGCTTGTTTGACAACTTCTGTCTTTCATGAATCCATGCTATCTGTTGCTTAAAATAAAGTTATAAATAAAATAAAAATTTTTTACAGCAAAAACTTGTCTATGTGGTCTTTTTTTAAACTCTCATGTATCTTCCCAAGTATAAACAAGAAATAGCGACAATTTTGGAAAAACGCATTATTTTTTACTTATTGCTATAATAAATATCCCCTGAAAATATAAAAAACATTTTTTTTCCCTCAGTTTAAGCCGATACGTAGTCTTCTACATATTTTTGGTAAAAAAAAAATTGCAATAAGCATTTATTGATTGGTTTCCACAAAAGTTATAGCATCTACAAAATAGGGGATAGTTTTATGGCATTTTTTTTTTTTAAAGTAGAATTTTATTTATATTCATACACAACAAACAATAAAGAAAAACAACAAAAACAAAAAAAAAACAAAAAAAAAAAAACCTACAAAAACAGAAAACTGTATATGGAGCGAACATCGCTCAAACCATTGCACAATCTGGTAATCTGGTATACGTGTAATGGATATGTGACACACTAAAGGTTAAATGTCTATTGTGCTTAATTGGAACTGATCAATGAACAAAGGGTTCCATTTGGTCTTTCAAGGAGACGGTGGTATGGTACTTTTGGAGCTGACTCAAGAGCCCCAAATCTTAAGGAATTTTTTGGGCAACTTATATAATGGTAACTTATATAATGGTATTGCATGGTTAATGTAATGATCCAAAAAGCTATAGTGGGTGAGGATTGAGACTTCCAGTGGATGGTTATCGGTTGCTTAGCATAGAACAATACTATGCACAGAAAGGTTTGTACTTTTTTAGATATACCTTCATCGTCAATATATCCCAGGAAACACCGTAGAGGATTGCAGATATTAGGTATCTGAATTAACCACTTGCCGACCGCCGCACGCCGATGTACGTCGGCAGAATGGCACGGGCAGGCATAAGGGCTTACATGTACGTCCTTGCCTGCCCGCCGGTCGGGGGCCCGATCGGGCCCCCGCCCGGTGCCTGCGGCGGTCGGTATTCGTTCGGGAGCGATCCCGGACGAGGGGACGGCCATTCATTCATGGCCACCCCCTCTCGATCGCTCCCGGCGAATGAAAATGTCCGGTGACATCACTTCCTCTCCTGTAATGTAAACACAGGAGAGGAAGTGATGTATTCTCTCCTCCGTGTCGGTAGTTTTCGTTCCGGCACCGAGGAGAGAGGTTCGGTGAGTTGCACCAACACACCCCACATACAGTAGAACATGCCAGGCACACTCACACCCCCCCTTTACCCCCGATCACCCCCCAATTACCCCTGCCCCCCCAGTCACAGTGACACCAATTGCTTTTTTTTTTTTTTTGCATTGGTGTCATTTGTGACTGTAGTAACTGTTAGGGCAGTTAGGGTTAGCCCCCTTTAGTTCTAATGTGCCCCCCTAACCCCCCCCAATAAAGGTTTAACCCCGTAATCACCCCCCGTCGCCAGTGTCACTAAGGCTGGGTTCACATTGCAGCGGTTTATGAGAACGAATGTGATTCGCACCGCACTGCAGTGCAAATCACATCCGATCTCTGTGCGATTCGAGTTCAGCCATACAGATAGTATGGCTGAATTCGTGTCGCCCCCGCCGCAGCCGCCGCACCCGCCGCAAATTCGCACGGGACCCTTTTTTTGGCCCGCAGCAGAATCGGATCGCATGGTTGTTCACACCATGCGATCCGAGTTTGCAGATCGCACTGCGATATGTGAACTGATCTGGGGGTGTCATTAACATTTCACTGACACTCCCAGCAGTTCGCATAGGGCAGTGTGAACTGCCGCCGGGAGGCATGCGATGCGGGAACCCGCCGCGGATTCATGGCGTTCCCGCATCGCTCCAGTGTGAACCCAGCCTAATAAGCGATAGTTTTTCTGATCGCTGTATTAGTGTCACAGGTGACGCTTGTTAGGCAGGTAGGTATTTAGGTTCGCCGCAGATTTTTATAGCGCCAGGGACCCCCATATACTATCGCATAAAGCCCCCTGATTGCCCCCTAGTTAACCCTTTCACCAGTGATCACCATATAACTGTTACAGGTGACGCTGGTTGGTTAGTTATTTTTTTATAGTTTCAGGGCACCCGCCATTTATTACCTAATAAAGGTTTAACCCCCTGATCACCCGGCGGGTGTCATTTGTGACTGTAATAACTGTTAGGGCAGTTAGGGTTAGCCCCCTTTAGTTCTAAGGTACCCCCCTAACCCCCCCAATAAAGGTTTAACCCCGTGATCACCCCCCGTCGCCAGTGTCACTAAGGCTGGGTTCACATTGCAGCGGTTTATGAGAACGGATGTGATTCGCACCGCACTGCAGTGCAAATCACATCCGATCTCTGTGCGATTCGAGTTCAGCCATACAGATAGTATGGCTGAATTCGTGTCGCACCCGCCGCACCCGCCGCAAACTCGCACGGGACCCTTTTTTTGGTCCGCAGCAGAATCGGATCGCATGGGTGTTCACACCATGCGATCCGAGTTTGCAGATCGCACTGCGATATGCAAACTGATCTGGGGGTGTCATTAACATTTCACTGACACTCCCAGCAGTTCGCATAGGGCAGTGTGAACTGCCGCCGGGAGGCATGTGATGCGGGAACCCGCCGCGCATTCGTGGCGTTCCCGCATCGCTCCAGTGTGAACCCAGCCTAATAAGCGATCGTTTTTCTGATCACTGTATTAGTGTCACAGGTGACGCTAGTTAGGCAGGTAGGTATTTAGGTTCGCCGCAGCTTTTTATAGTGCCAGGGACCCCCATATACTACCGCATAAAGCCCCCTGATTGCCCCCTAGTTAACCCTTTCACCAGTGATCACCATATAACTGTTACAGGTGACGCTGGTTGGTTAGTTATTTTTTTTATAGTTTCAGGGCACCCGCCATTTATTACCTAGTCTCACTAGTGTACCCCTAAATTTAGGGGTGTCTACTTTCCAAAATGGGGTCATTTGGGGGGGGTTTGTGCCATCTTGGCATTTTATGGCCTTCAAAACTGTAACGCCCTTAGAAAGCCTGAAGGCAGTGCTTGGTTTTCGGGGCCCCGTACGCGGCTAGGCTCCCAAAAAGTCCCACATATGTGGTATCCCCGTACTCAGGAGAAGCAGCAGAATTTATTTTGGGGTGTCATTTCACATATGCCCATGGCATGCGTGAGCAATATATCATTTAGTGACAACTTTGTGAAAAAAAAAAAAAAAAAAAAAAGTTTGTAATTTTCCCGCAACTTGTGGCAAAATATAAAATATTCCATGGACTCAACATGCCTCTCAGCAAATAGCTTGGGGTGTCTACTTTCTAAAATGGGGTCATTTGTGGGGGTTTTGTGCCATCTTGGCATTTTATGGCCTTCAAAACTGTAATAGGTAGTGAGGAGTGAAGTCAAATATTTACGCCCTTAGAAAACCTGAAGGCGGTTCTTGGCTTTCGGGGCCCCGTACGCGGCTAGGCTCCCAAAAAGTCCCACATATGTGGTATCCCCGTACTCAGGAGAAGCAGCAGAATTTATTTTGGGGTGTAATTTCACATATGCCCATGGCATGCATGAGCAATATATCATTTAGTGACAACTTTGTGAAAAAAAAATAAAAAAAAATTAAAGTTTGTAATTTTCCCGCAACTTGTGGCAAAATATAAAATATTCCATGGACTCAAAATGCCTCTCAGCAAATAGCTTGGGGTGTCTACTTTCTAAAATGGGGTCATTTGTGGGAGTTTTGTGCCATCTTGGCATTTTATGGCCTTCAAAACTGTAATAGGTAGTGAGGAGTGAAGTCAAATATTTACGCCCTTAGAAAACCTGAAGGCGGTTCTTGGCTTTCGGGGCCCCGTACGCGGCTAGGCTCCCAAAAAGTCCCACATATGTGGTATCCCCGTACTCAGGAGAAGCAGCAGAATTTATTTTGGGGTGTCATTTCACATATGCCCATAGCATGTGTGAGCAATATATCATTTAGTGACAACTTTGTGTAAAAAAAAAAATATATATTTTTTTGTCATTATTCAATCGCTTGAGGCAAAAAAATAAAATATTCAATGGGCTCAACATGCCACTTATCAATTTCCTTAGGGTGTCTACTTTCCAAAATGGGGTCATTTGGGGGGGTTTTGTACTGCCCTGCCATTTTAGCACCTCAAGAAATGAGATAGGCAGTCGTAAACTAAAAGCTGCGTAAATTCCAGAAAACGTACCTTAGTTTGTAGATGTGACAACTTTTGCGCAAACCAATAAATATACAATTATTGACTTTTTTTTTACCAAAGACATGTGGCTGAATACATTTTGGCCTAAATGTATGACTAAAATTGAGTTTATTGGATTTTTCTAATAACAAAAAGTAGAAAATATCATTTTTTTTCAAAATTTGCGGTCTTTTTACGTTTATATCGCAAAAAATAAAAATCGCAGAGGCAATCAAATACCATCAAAAGAAAGCTCTATTTATGGGAAGAAAAGGACGCAAATTTTGTTTGGGTACAACATTGCATGACCGCGCAATTACCAGTTAAAGCAGCGCAGTGCCAAATTGTAAAAAGACCTCTGGTCATTTACCAGCAAAATGGTCCGGTCTGAAGGTGGTTAAGGAGCTGATGAAGGCTGTGACCAAGACCAGAACTTCCTAATCGAGGTGCACTCCCATATCAGATGAAAGAATGTGTCATAATGCAGAGGGTAATCTGTTTAATTTGTATAGTAAACATGGTTTAAAGTAGGATCTGTAAAGCAGTTTTGTCTGTATCACCTTGTCACGAGAAGAAATGACTGAGGGGACCTGGAGGGGAACAACTTCCTGCCAGATGTCCTCCGTCAACTCCGGGATGTCAGCGCTCCATTTATCAGCCGTACTGTTGAGCCTATGAGTTGTAGAATGTAGGAGGGATTTATAATATGATGAAACTAGTTTAGTGTGAGAAGAATTAGTCAGTAATCATTCTAGCGGAGAGAGTTGATCAACTATGTTACAAAGGCCGAACTGCAGCAGTGTGAAGTATCTGCAGATATAGGAAGTAGGCCGTATTGGGTAGATTATATTCCCGATGAAATGCCTCAAAATGGCGGAACATATTAAACGAAAATAGGTGCATGATCGTTTTCACCCACCACTTAGACTAGAATCCCCCATCAGTTCTGGGGTAGAATTCCTGCAAATTTGGATTTCCCCATAGTTGGGTATTCGGTGAGTATGTAGTGCATTCGTTGGATGGCAGCATTTTAGTGAGACTAAAAATCCGTAGGGTCATTGCTAGTATAGTTTTACCACCTCTTCCTCTAAGGGTCATTACGATGAATCAGGTTTTGAAGGGACTCATAGAAGGTAAGTATAGCAGCCTCCAAGGCAGTGGCCGTATTGTTGGTTTCAGGATAAAACCACCAGTGCGCATGAGCCAACTGCATAATTTTTTATTTTTTTACTAGTAATGGTGGCAAGTTGTGACTGTGACATTATGGCAGACAGATCGGACACTTTTGGCTCTATTTTGGGACCATTCACATTTATACAGCGATCAGTGCGATTAAAAATGCATGGATTACTGTGTTAATATGACTGGCAGTGAAGGGGTTAATCAGGAGGGGGTGCTGCAGGGTTTAAGTGTATCCTAGGGAGTGATTCTAACTGTAAGGGGGGTGGGCTACGTGTAACACGACACTGATCACTGCTCCCGATCACATTTACCTGTCCTTGCCATTCTGCCGATGTAAATGTTTGTGCGGCGGTTGGCAAGCCGTTAAATGAATCACCATGTGTTGACCTCCACCAGTCAAACAATCCGCTCATCTCAAGTTTATGACCTATATAAGAAATAGGTTTGTATGGGCTTCACCCATCAGGGAAATATAACTCTTTCCAGATGGCTGTTCTCCAAATTCAGCATATATCATTCTCTAAACGTTGTTCTCTAGACCATCAGGATGGCATTCTCCACTCACATTTATACTACAGTATTTCCCCTTGGGTAAGTCACATAGGTGATGATGAGATGTGTCTAGATGGGGCTTGTGATGTCATCTCGTCTGACAAGAAGTGACACTGTCCAGTAAGCCTGAGAGGTGATATTGGCATTGAGAGGCTGTGAAGCTCCTTAAGGGGCCAGTGCACCCATACTATACATGGGAAGTTTTAAATTTGAAACATGATGATAGCCTTTCTTGGTTTATTTTGGGTATGATCAAGAAGTGTCAGAATTGGCCTGGGCACAAAGTGGTTAAAATGTCAGGGAGGCCTAAAGGGAGAAACAGAGGTTCTTCACAGAGGTTCTGCTCATCGGAACCCTCCCCCCTCCGTTGTCACAGTTGGCACCTTTCAGGGGGGAGGGAGGTGCAGATACCTGTCTAAGATGGATATTTGCACCCACTTATGTCTATGCCTCTTCCTGTCCCGGCACGCTGTCTGCTGGGACACACACGGGTCCCAGAGACAGCGTGGACCATTCCTATTGCGCTGCGCGACTCGCGCATGTGCAGTAGGGAACGGGGAAGTGAAGCCACAACGCTTCACTTCCTGTTTCCCTCACCTAGAATGGCGGTCGCAGCAGCCGAGAGCCGAACGATCGATCGGTCTCAGCTACCGACATCGCTGGACCCTGGGACAGGTGAGTGTCCATTTATTAAAAGTCAGCAGCTGTAGTATTTATAGCTGCTGGCTTTTAATATTTTTTTGTAGGTGGAATCCCTCTTTAAACAGTTTTGGCTCAGTTCCCAGGCTTATGGTTTTGGTGGGCCCACCTGTTACATAAAGAGGGGGACAGCTGAGATCAAGGGCTTTGGCAGCGGGGTGACTGGTGATTGGAGAATGGAGTGAAGACACCTGTGAGCACAAGGGCAGCACTGAAGATACCAGGACCCACAGAAAGCATCCACGTCATGGACAATGCCTACATAGACTCTTACTTCATGGAGGTATGCCTGGGCCACTATGTTACATTAGTTAGGATTAGGGACAGTACCTGGGTCTGTAATTGCACTATGGGGTATGAAGTAACACTACTACAAAAGGTTAACTCGACAAAAACAAGGAAGAGGAGTGTAACTGCTTTGAGTAACCAAGTGATACAAGCACAGGCAATGTGATTGACCGAATATGTGACCATATTTGGTTAATGATATGACCCAGGATGCCCAGAACCGTTGTTTACTTACCATCATGACAGGGATTCTGTTATTAATCATAGGTAGTGAGTTGGGCAACATGGTCCGCAGCAGGTCATTGTGGCTTTAGGAAGACTCGGTTGGGTTACAGAGTTGTCGTGACTGACAATGTATTCATATCACTGAGTGACATGACTTATGTAATTGTGGGACATTATTTATATGTACACTGTACTCATTCCCTTGGGGAGGCAAGATATCTGGGGGGCCCTTATTTAAAATGGTTTTCAGATTCCTATAAGATTCCTCCACAAAATCGCTCATTCATTAAGAGAACACTGGGACAAGGTTCTTTGCAGGGGGTAGTGTTGACCCCCCTTCACTTGCAAAGCACCTCATCCCCAATGTTGAAAGGAATTTGGCCTGGTATAGTTCAGAAAAGGGGGCAGCATGCTCCCTGCCCTCCCTTTTTTGGCCATCTAAGTTGTATTTCCCAATAGTGGTCTGGTTTAAATTTTAAGAAGACCCAACACCACTTTCTTTCCTTTTTTTCAATGTCACTTTCAAAGGACTATATTGTACTGTTCTATAACTTCAAGCACAGCTTTAATTTACCCCCAAGCACGGTATTTAAAGCATTTGTGTATTTTCAATGTTTCCCTGTATGCTGCATGAAAAGACCCTCTCTCCACTGAATACATTTTGAAAACAAGGCTTTGCATTGATACATATCCCCCATGACAATATTCCAGGTACCCATGCCCGTTTTAACAATTACTAAACTGGAAAAAAAAATTAAGTTTGCCTTGTTCGCTCGTTCCTTACTCCATAGGAATGGAAAATGCACTGAAAAACCATAGATGTAAAATGAACGTGTGAATGTGATCGGTCACAAAGACCTTTTTTTTTAAACTCTTGGTAAAACAGGACTAGTGTCAAGTTTGAAAATAATAGTAATTGTTCCCAGCTATTAAAAGGTAAATATTTATTAAGTTCAACATTTATTGCAAGTGAACCTTTTAGTTGTTGGTGGTAGTGCCTATTTGCTTACAATGCTTTTTATTGCCCCTTTATCGCCCTTTTACATAACTCCTTGGGTTCCTGGACATACCCAGGAATGATCATTTTCTCCATGACTCTCCCTCTGCATCTCAGAGAAGCCACACCTAATCAGGCAACGGTAGCTGGACAAGTGATCTTCAGCCAAGTGAGGAGCCCTCTACTGTCAGTGATGTGCAACCAGCCAGGCCAGAACTTAATAGAATGCAGCTTTTCTGTAGGAATAGTCTACTGTGGGGGACTCCTCCCCAATTTCTACTAGAATAACCTAGTTCCAGTGTTAGAGATGGGCCGAACACCCCCCTGGCTTGGTTTTTGCCAAAATTCTCGAAAATCACAAAAGTTCAGACTCGAATGGTGAACTCCATTGAAGTATATGGGACCTGAACTTGAAAAATCAAAGTCCCCATTTTTAGGGGTTATATGCAAGGAACTGGCCATATAATGGGTATGGGAGCCTGGATACAGCCCTGGGCGACATGTACCAATGCAAAAAAAACTTTTAAAAAATATTGTTTTTAAAGGAGCAGTTTTTTTTTATGCTTAAAGTGAAACAATAACAATTTAAAATGTCTTTAAATATAGTGCCTGGGGGGGGGGGGGGGGGGTCCCTTTAGTCTGCCTGTAAAGTGGCACATCCGTGCTGTGTATAGAACCTGCTGCAGCAAAACTAACATTTCTAAAGAAAAAAAATTACATTTAACTACTTCATTACAGATACAGGGCACTTTCATCCCTTTCCTGCCCAGGCCATTTTTTCAGCTTTCAGCACTGTCACACTTTGAATGACAATTGCGTAGTCATGTAACACTGCATCCAAATTCATTTTTAATCATTTCCTTCACACAAATAGAGATTTCTTTTGGCGGTATTTAATCACTACTGGGTCTTTTATTTTTTACAAAAAAAAAGAAAACAGACTGAAAATCTCTGTCAGTAAATTAATTTTTCTTCATCACTGATGTGCGCTGATGAGTCAGCACTAATGGACACTGATAGGCTGCACTGATGGGAACTGATAAGGCAGCACTTAAGGGAACTGATGAGGCGGCACTTATGGGCATTGATTAGGTGACACTGATGAGGAGGCACTAATAGGTGGCACTGGTGGTCACTGATAGGCAGCACCATTGAGCACTGATGGATAGCACCGATGGCCAACGATAGTTACATCGTTACATAGTAGGTGAGGTTGAAAAAAGACAAAAGTCCATCAAGTCCAACCTATGTGTGTGATTATATGTCAGTATTACATTGTATATCCCTTTATGTTGCAGTCATTCAGGTGCTTATCTAATAGTTTCTGGAAACTATCAATGCCCCCTGCTGAGACCACCACCTGTGAAAGGGAATTCCACATACTTGTTGCTCTTACAGTAAAGAACCCTCTACGTAGTTTAAGGTTAAACCTCTTTTCTTCTAATTTTAATGAGTGGCCACGAGTCTTGTTAAACTCCCTTCTGCAAAAACGTTTTATCCCTATTGTGGGGTCACCAGTACAGTATTTGTATATTGAAATCATATCCCCTCTCAAGCGTCTCTTCTCCAGAGAGAATAAGTTCAGTGCTTGCAACCTTTCCTCATCACTAATATCCTCCAGACCCTTTATTAGCTTTGTTGCCCTTCTTTGTACTCACTCCATTTCCAGTACATCCTTCCTGAGGACTGGTGCCCAGAACTGGACAGCACACTCTAGGTGCTGGCGGACCAGAGTCTTGTAGAGCGGGAGAATTATCATTTTATCTCTGGAGTTGATCCCCTTTTTAATGCATGCCGATATTCTGTTTGCTTTGTTAGTAGCAGCTTGGCATTGTATGCCATTGCTGAGCCTATCATCTACTAGGATCCCCGGGTCCCTTTCCATCCTAGATTTTCCCAGAGATTCTCCCCCCATTGTATAGTTTGCATTCATATTTTTGCCACCCACATGCATTATTTTACATTTTTCTACATTGAACCTCCTTTGCCATGTAGTTGCCCACTCTATTAATTTGTTCAGATCTTTTTGCAAGGTTTCTACTTCCTGCGGAGAAGTTATTTCCCTGCTTAGCTTAGTATTGTCCGCAAATACAGAGATTGAACTGTTTACCCCATCCTCCAGGTCGTTTATGAACAAATTAAATAGGATTGGTTCCAGCACAGAACCCTGGGGGACCCCACTACCCACCCCTGACCATTCTGAGTACTCACAAATTATCACCACCCTCTTAACTCGCCCTTGTGGCCAGTTTTCAATCCATGTACTCACCCTATGGTCCTTGCCAACAGACCTTATTTTGTACAGTAAATGATGGGGAACTGTCTCAAGTGCATTTTGCAAAATGTAGATACACCACGTCTATGGGCCTTCCTTTATCTAGATGGCAACTCACCTCCTCATAGAAGGTTAATAGATTGGTTTGGCAAGAACGATTCTTCATGAATCCATGATGATTACTGCTAATGATACCGTTCTGATTACTAAAATCTTGTATATAGTCCCTCATCATCCCCTCCAAGAGTTTACATACTATTGATGTTAGGCTAACTGGTCTGTAATTTCCAGGGATGTATTTTGGGCCCTTTTTAAATATTGGTGCTACATTGGCTTTTTTCCAATTAGCTGGTACCATTCAAGTCAATAGACTGTCAGCAAAAATTAGGAACAATTGTTTGGAAATTACTTGACTGAGTTCCCTAAGTACCCTCGGGTGCAAGCCATCTGGTCCCAGTGATTTATTAATGTTAAGTTTCCCAAGTCTAATTTTAATTCTGTCCTCTGTTAACCATGGAGTGCTTCCTGTGATGTGTCATGAGGAGAAAACACTGCAGAAGTGGAGAAGAATAAATTCAATACCTTCGCCATCTCCCCATCCTTTGTAACCAGATGTCCTTCCTCATTCTTTATGGGGCCAATATGGTCTGTCCTCCCTTTTTTACTGTTTACATACCTTAAGAATTTCTTGGGATTTTTTTTTTTGCTCTCCTCCGCTATGTGTCTTTCATGTTCTATCTTAGCCGTCCTTATTGCACCCTTACATTTCTTGTTGCATTCTTTATAAAGTCTGAATGCTGATGATGATCCCTCAACCTTGTATTTTTTGAAGGCCTTCTCCTTTGTTTTTATATGCATTTTTACATTGGAGTTAAGTCATCCAGGACTTTTGTTCACTCTTTTAAATTTATAGGTTGCATGGATATGCAGCACTGATGGGCACTGGTGGGAGGCACTGATGGTCAGTTCCCCGATTACCTGCCCTGGTCTCCCCTGCAGGGAGATACCACTGATCGCCACTCCTTGCCACACACTCTGTCAGTGTGAGGTGAGGAGAGCTGATTAATGGCACTTCTACATTTACACATGACCGGCAGTGATAGGGCACAGGGTTAAAGAGCCGTGTCATCAGCTCTTTACAGAGATCGGGGTCACGACATGTCCTAGGAACATGGCATAGCCACGATTGCCATGCTGCATGCTCCCACGGGCACGCGAGAGCGGTCGTTTTGGGGCACCATCATATGATGTCCTTCCAAAACGAGAGCCGCACCACCCCTTTGTCATTTGGTTAAATAGATTTTCTCTGCACGCTTTCTTTATTTTGTAAACAATGGGTTGGGCAGCCAGTCAGTATAATGAGGCCACAATTTAGTGCACGAGGAACAAGAGACAATTTAATGCACGAGGAACAAGAGATTTTTGGGATAAATTCTGGTGTCCCTTTGCCTGTGGACACAGACACTGCTGGCCCCCTCATAGTGGCATGGGAATGTCTGCCACTTAAGGATGGTCCTGATGTTCGAGTTAAACGTAAGTTTGACTCAAACGTTGGGTGTTCGTTTGTTCACAGAACAAAGGAACCTATGGGGCGTTCGCGGCAAATTTGAGTGCCTCATAATGCACCGTGAGATCGCCCCCCAAAGCACCCTCCCCATGTTGAAGGCAAGCTGCTCGGTATGGATCGGGGGGGAGGGGGCGCTCGCTCACCCCCCCTTTCCTGGTCTGCCAGGCTGCTTGCAATGATAAGGGTCTGGTATGGATTTTGGGGGGGACCCCACATCAATTTTTTTTTTTTACATTTTGGCATGGAGTTCCCCTTAAATTGTATGCCAGACCAAAAGGGCCTGGTATGAACTGGGGGGAACCCAAACCAATTTGTTTATTGATTTTTCATCTATATTGCTGTGAGCCGGCAATACATTACAGCCACAAGCAAGTTTAAATTAAATTTTTTCCTTTAGAAATGTAATTTTGCTGCAGCGCTGTTCTACACATCACACAGATGCACCACTTTACAGGCAGACTAAGGGGACCCCCGGCACAATATTTAAAGGAATATTTCATCTTTATTGCTTCACTTTAAGCATTAGTAAACTCACTGCTCCTGAAAAAACGGTTGTTTTAAAAACTTTTTTTGTATTGATATCCACTGGGGCTGTACACAGATCCCCACTTTTTATGGCAATAACTTGCATATAAGCCTTTAACCACTTGAGGACCGCCGTATTGCCATTGTACGTCAGCACAATGGCACAGGCAGGCATAATCACGTACATCTACGTGATTGCCTTCCAGCGGGTGGGGGGTCCGATCGGACCCCCTCCCGCTGGATACGGCGGTCCGGTTCGTTCCAGGAGCGCTCCGTGATGAGGGGATGGCCGTTGGTTTTCGGCCACCCCCTCTGGATCGCTCCTGGCCAATGAGAAGCTTCCTCCCCTGTGTATTGTTTACACAGGAAGGAGGAAGTGATGTCATTCTCCTCGGGGCGGTCTTTTTGACCGGACTACGAGGAGAACAGTAAAAGTAAGTGTGCACCAACACTACACTGACATGTAGGTACACACAGGCACACAAACCCCCCCCGATCCCCCCCCCGATCGCCCCCCCGATCCCCCCCCCGCCCCCCCTCCCCCCCCAGTCACAGTGTCACTGAATGCATTGATCATTTCTTTACTGATCAATGCATTCAGTGTCAGTTGTGACAGTAAAAACTGTCAGGACAGTTAGTGTTAGGTCCAGGGTAGCCCCCTATCACCCCCCAATAAAGATTTAACCCCCTGATTGCCCCTAGAGTTAACCCTTTCACCCCCTTTTGCCAGTGTCACTAAGCGATCATTTTTCTGATCGCTGCATGTGTCGCTAGTGTCGCTAGGTAGCTAGTTATTTTTTTAGGTTCACCGCCAGGTTTTTATATCGCTAGGTACCCCGATATACTACCCAATAATGTTTTTAACCCCCTGATTGCCGCTAGTTAACCCTTTCACCCCCTTTTGCCAGTGTCACTAAGCGATCGTTTTTCTGATCGCTGCATTAGTGTCGCTACAGTCGCTAGGTAGCTAGTTATTTTTTTAGGATCACCGCCAGGTTTTTATAGCGCTAGGTACCCCGATATACTACCCAATAATGTTTTTAACCCCCTGATTGCCGCTAGTTAACCCTTTCACCCCCTTTTGCCAGTGTCACTAAGCGATCATTTTTCTGATCGCTGCATGTGTCGCTAGGTAGCTAGTTATTTTTTTAGGTTCACCGCCAGGTTTTTATATCGCTAGGTACCCCGATATACTACCCAATAATGTTTTTAACCCCCTGATTGCCGCTAGTTAACCCTTTCACCCCCTTTTGCCAGTGTCACTAAGCGATCGTTTTTCTGATCGCTGCATTAGTGTCGCTACAGTCGCTAGGTAGCTAGTTATTTTTTTAGGTTCACCGCCAGGTTTTTATAGCGCTAGGTACCCCGATATACTACCCAATAATGGTTTTAACCCCCTGATTTCCGCTAGTTAACCCTTTCACCCCCTTTTGCCAGTGTCACTAAGCGATAATTTTTCTGAACGCTGCATCAGTGTCGCTAGTGTCGCTAGATAGCTAGTTATTTTTTTAGGTTCACCGCCAGGTTTTTATAGCGCTAGGTACCCCGATATACTACCCAATAATGGTTTTAACCCCCTGATTGCTGCTAGTTAACCCTTTCACCCCCTTTCACCAGCGATCACAGTATAAGTGTCACTGGTGACGCTGGTTAGCCAGTTAGTTATTTAGGTTCCCCGTCAGGTTTTTATATAGCGCCAGGGACCCCCATATACTACCTAATAAAAATTTGAACCACCTGATTGCCCCTAGTTAACCCTTTCACCACTGATCACCGTATAAGTGTTACGGGTGACTCTGGTTAGTTTGTTTTTTATAGCATTTTATATTCAAATCTGGAAGGCAGTGCTTGGTTTTCGGGGTCCCGTACGTGGCTAGGCTCCCAAAAAGTCCCCCACATGTGGTATCCCCGTACTCGGGAGAAGCAGCAGAATTTATTTTGGGGTGTAATTTGACTTCTGCCCATAGCATGTGTGAGCAATATATCATTTAGTGACAACTTTGTGCAAAAAAAAAAAAGTTTGTAATATTCCCGCAACTTTTGGCAAAATATAAAATATTCCATGGACTCAACATGCCTCTCAGTAAATAGCTTGGGGTGTCTACTTTCCAAAATGGGGTCATTTGGGGGGGTTTTGTGCTATTTTGGCATTTTATGGCCTTCGAAACTGTGATAGGTAGTGAGGAGTTAAATCAAAAATTTGCACCCTTAGAAATCCTGAAGGTGGTGATTGGTTTTCGGGGTGCCGTGCGCGACTAGACTCCCAAAAAGTCCCACACATGTGGTATCCCCGTACTCGGGAGAAGCAGCAGAATGTATTTTGGGGTGCAATTCCACATATAACCATGGCATGTGTGAGCAATATATCATTTAGTGACAACTTTTTGTAAAAAAATTTTTTTTTTTTTTTTTTTGTCATTATTCAATCCCTTAGGACAAAAAAAATAAATATTCAATGGGCTCAACATACCCATCAGCAATTTCCTTGGGGTGTCTACTTTCCAAAATGGGGTCATTTGGGGGGGATTTGTACTGCCCTGCCATTTTAGCACCTCAAGAAATGAGATCGGCAGTCATAAATTAAAAGCTGTGTAAATTCCAGAAAATGTACTCTAGTTTGTAGACGCTATAACTTTTGCGCAAACCAAAAAATATTCGCTTATTGACATTTTTTTTACTAAAGACATGTGGCTGAATAAATTTTGCCCTCAATGTATGACTAAAATTTAGTTTATTCGATTTTTCTTATAACAAAAAGAAGAAAATATCTTTTTTTTTCAAAATTTTCGCTCTTTTTCCATTTATATCGCAAAAAAAAAAAATCGCAGAGGCAATCAAATACCATCAAAAGAAAGCTCTATTTGTGGGAAGAAAAGGACGCAAATTTCGTTTGGGTGCAATATTGCATGACCGCGCAATTACCAGTTAAAGCAGCGCAGTGCGAAATTGCAAAAAGACCTCTGGTCCTTAAGGTATTTATTGGTCCGAGGCTGAAGTGGTTAAAATGATCACGTTTTCCATGTTCGTGTCCCATAGACTATTATAGGGTTTGCATGTTCACTCAAACTTTTTGCCTGTTCGCATGTACTGGTGTTAACCGAACTGAGGGGGGGGGGGTGTTTGGCTCATCCCTATTGCCACTCCCTATTGGCTGCCCTGACATGAAATGGGGGGGTTATTACCAGAATTTAATAGAAACTTGGAAATGTATGATTGCATGCACATTTTTGAATGAAAAGTGTTCGGTGCACTTTAAAAAATGGGGGAACACCAGTGTAGCAGCCATAAAAACTGCTGCTGACAATTAAAAAAAAAGGGGGACAGGCAAGGGACAAAAACCCCAAAAAGCGTATACAGCACTGTGTACAGCACAAAATGTTATGTAATGCTGTGGTAAACACTGCACTACACTAACACACTACACTGACACCATACTCACACTGTACTAACATTACACTAACACTCTACACGCTAGTAGCAAACTGAGCCCTGCTCTATCTATTGTATCTCCACTCCAACACAATGTAAAAGCTTCCTATGGGAAGGAACCTTTTATAGTGTGGGGTGGGAACATTTCCGGGACAAGGTCATCCAATGCTCAGGGCGAAGTTGGCAAACTGTCCCCCCCCCGGTGAAAACTGCAAAGAAAGAGTCTGTGTCATTTCAAAACAAGAAAATACCAATTTAACCACTTCAGGCCCAGAGGATTTGGCACTGGAGGACTTTTTACAATTTGGCACTGCGCTGCTTTAACTGGTAATTACACGGCCATGTAATGTTGTACCCAAACAAATTGTGCGTCCTTTTTTCCCCACAAATAGTTTTCTTTTGATGGTATTTGATTGCTTCCATAAATTTAATTTTTTGCGATATAAATGGAAAAAGACCAGAAATTTGGAAAAAAAATCATATTTTCTGCTTTTTGTTATAAAAAAATGTTATAAACTCAATTAGCTTATATTTATTGGTTTGCGCAAAAATTATAGCATCTACAAACTAGGGTACCATTCCTGGAATTTACGTAGCTTTTAGTTTATGACTACCTATCTCATTTCTTGAGGTGCTAAATGGCAGGGCAGTACAACCCCCCCCCCCCCCCCAAATGACCCCATTTTGGAAAGTAGACAACCCAATAAAATTGCTGAGAGGCATGTTGAGCCCATTGAATATTTTATTTTTTGTCACAAGTGATTGAAAAATGACAAAAAAATAAATAAATAAATAAAAATTACAAACGTTGTCACTATGATATATTGATATAATGATATATTGCTCACACATGCCATGGTTATATGTGGAATTACACCCCAAAATGCATTCTGCTGCTTCTACTGAGTATGGGAATACCTCATGTGTAAGACTTTTTGGGAGCCTAGCTGTGTACAGGACCCCGAAAACTAAGCACCGCCTTCAGGCTTTCTAAGGGCGTAAAATGGTGATTTCACTTCCTCACTACCTATCACAGTTTCGAAGGCCATGAAATTACAAGATAGCACAAAACACCCCTAAATGACCCCATTTTGGAGGGTAGACACCACAAGCTATTTGCTGAGAGGCATGTTGAGT
Organism: Lithobates pipiens; assembly: GCF_037356315.1. Classification (NCBI taxonomy): domain Eukaryota; kingdom Metazoa; phylum Chordata; class Amphibia; order Anura; family Ranidae; genus Lithobates; species Lithobates pipiens. The sequence goes on from NW_027507758.1 coordinate 162,505,512, forward strand.
CCATGGAATATTTTATATTTTGACGCAAGTTTCGGGAAAATATTTTTTTTTATTTTTTTACACAACATTGTCACTAAATGATATATTGTTCAAACATGGTATGGTTATATGTGGAATTACACCCCAAAAGGCATTCTGCTGCTTCTCCTAAGTATGGGGATACCACATAGTTGGAACTTTTTGTCAGTCTAACTACGTACAGGAACCCGAAAACCAATTACCGCCTTCAGGCTTTCTTAGGGAGTAAATTTTTGATAGCACAAAACACCCCCAAATGACCCCGTTTTGGAAAGAAGACATCCCAAACTATTCGCTGAGAGGCATGTTGAGTATTTTGCAGATCTCTCTTTTTTTTCACAAAGTTTTTAAAATTGAAAAACTGGGGAGGGGGGGGGGGGGTTGTGCTATCTGGACATTTCAGGGCCTCTGTAACTGTGATAGGTAGTGAGGAGTAAAATCACAATTTTGCTCCTTTAGAAATCCTGAAGGTGGTGATTGTTTTTTTGGTGTACGCAGCTAGCCTCCCAGAAAGTCCCACACATGCGCTATCCCCATACACAGGAGAAGCAGCAGAATGTATTTTGGGGTGTAATCCCATATATAACCATGCCATGTTTGAACAATATATCATTTAGTGACAACTTTGTGTAAAAAAAAAAAAAAATTAAATTTTCCCGCAACTTGTGGCAAAATATAAAATATTCCATGGACTCAACATGCCTCTCATCAAATATCTTGGGGTGTCTACTTTCCAAAATGGGGTCATTTGGGGGGGTTTGTGCTATCTTGGCATTTTATGGCCTTCAAAACTGTGATAGGTAGTGAGGAATGAAAACAAAAATTTACTCCGTTAGAAATCCTGAAGGCGGTGATTGGTTTTTCGAAAGTCCTGTATGTGGCTAGGCTCCCAAAAAGTCTCACACATGAGGTATCCCCATACTCAGGAGAAGTAGCAGAATGCATTTTGGGGTGTAATTCCACATACCATTCCATATTTGAACAATATATCATTTAGTGACAACTTTGTACAAAAAAAAAAAAAAAGCTTGGGGGTGTCTACTTTCCAAATAGGGGTCACTTGGGGGGGGGGGGGGGTGTTTGAACTGTCCTGGCATTTTATGCACAACATTTAGAAGCTTATGTCACACATCACCCACTCTTCTAACCACTTGAAGACAAAGCCCTTTCTGACACTTTTTGTTTACAAATATTTTTTTTGCAAGAAAATTACTTTGAACTTTATATATATTTTTTTAAATCAAAGGCCCTACAGATTAAAATGGTGGGTGTTGCAATTATTTTTCACACAATATTTGCGCAACGAATTTTCAAACGCAATTTTTTTGGAAAGAACACACTTTTTAAATTTTTAATGCACTAAAACACACTATATTGCCCAAATGTTTGATGAAATAAAAAAGATGATCTTATGCCGAGTACATGGATACCAAACACGACATGCTTTAAAACTGTGCACAAATGTGCAGCGGCAACAAACTTCATACATATTTAAAAGCCTTGAAAAGCGTGAGCATGGGGGGACAGGGGTGTTTTTTTTTTATGATTTATTATACTTTTTTTATTATATTTTTAAACTGTTCCTTTCATTTTTTTTAATTATTTTTATTGTTATCTCAGGGAATGCAAATATCCCCTATGATAGCAATAGGTTGTGACAGGTACTCTTTTTTGAAAAAATGTGGGTCTATTAGACCCTAGATCTCTCCTCTGCCCTCAAAACATCTGACCACACCAAGATCGGTGTGATAAGATGCTTTGCCAATTTCCCAATGGCTAAGCGGAAGTCATGAAATGCTCTTAGCTTCCGGTTTCTTAGGCCATAGAGATGATTGGAGCCATTCTGGTCTCTGATCAGCTCTATGGTCAGCTGGCGGAACCACTGGCTGCAGTCTTGGGTTCCCTGTTGGGACAGGAGAGCCCGAGAAAACCATGGAAGATGGGGGGTGTTCCCTCCCACTGCTTATAAAAGCAGTCTAGAAGCTAATTAGCCCCTAGGATTGCTTTTAACCACTTTCAGACCGGACCATTTTGCTGGTCAAAGACCAGACCACTTTTTGCGATTCGGCATTGCGTCGCTTTAACTGACAATTGCGCGGTCGTGCGACGTGGCTCCCAAACAAAATTGACGTCCTTTTTTTCCCACAAATAGAGCTTTCTTTTGGTGGTATTTGATCACCCCTGCGGTTTTTATTTTTTGCGCTATAAACAAAAAAAGAGCGACAATTTTGAAAAAAACGCATTATTTTTTACTTTTTGTTATAAAAAATATCCCCCAAAAATATATATAAATTTTTTTTTTCCCTCAGTTTAGGCCAATACGTATTCTTCTACATATTTTTGGTAAAAAAAAATCGCAATAAGCGATTATTGATTGGTTTGCACAAAAGTTATAGCGTTTACAAAATAGGGATAGTTTTATAGCATTTTTATTAATAATTTTTTTTTTTTTTTTTTTTTACTAGTAATGGCGGTGATCAGCGATTTTTATTGTGACTGCGACATTGTGGGGGACCCATCGGACATTTTTGACACATTTTTGGGACCATTGTCATTTATACAGTAATCACTGCTATATAAATGCAGTGATTCCTGTGTAAATGACATTGGCAGTGAAAGGGTTAACCAGTGGGTGGCAGTGTAGGGGTTAAGTGTTCCTAGGGGTGTGTTACTAACTGTGGGGGGGTTGGGCTTTCATTTAGTGAACACTGATCTCTGCTCCAATCACATGGAGCAGAGATCAGCGTCACTAGTTGCTAGGCAGAATGGAGAAATGCTGTTTACACGGCATTTCCTCCATTCAGCCGTCCCGTGAGACGATCGCGGGTATGCCCGCGGCGATCGAGTCCGTGGGTCCCGCGACTGGACTCACGGGGGTCCCGACCAGCGCGGGAGCGTGCCACCGCCGGCGCGCTCCCGATGGCAGGGCGGCATTGCAGATTGGACGTACATGTACGCCAATATGCCTGCCCGTGCCATTCTGTCAACGTACATCGTCGTGCGCTGGTCGGGAAGTGGTTAAATGAAAGCCGACCGCTGGCTGAAAAAAATGATACCAAGATGATACATAAACCTGCAGGCATCATTCTGGTATAATCACTCAAAGTCCAGCAACATACCAGTACATTGCTGGTCCTTGTTGGGTAAACAGTAAAGCCTCATACACACATCAGATTTTCTGCTGATTTTTTCCTTCAGATTTACCAAAACCATATAATATGAGGTCCAACCTTAGGAGTTTCAATTTGTATCCATTTAGGCAGGCCCTTGCACTATATGGTTTTGGTAAATCTGAAGACAAAAATCAGCAGAAAATCTAATGCCCCGTACACACGAGCGGACTTTTCAACATCCAAAGTCCGTCAGACCGAGTCCGTCAGACTATCCGATCGTGTGTGGGCTGCAACGGACTTTAGCTTCGCAAAAGTCTGACGGACTTTAGAAATGAAGCATGCTTCAAATTTTCCCGACGGAACTCCGCCGGACCCGGTCCCCTTCGAAAAATCCGCTCGTGTGTATGCTACTCCGACGGACTAAAACCGACGCTAGGGCAGCTATTGGCTACTGGCTATGAACTTCCTTATTCGAGTCGGGTCGTACGTCATCACGTTCGAATCCGTCGGAGTTTAGTGTGATCGTGTGTGGCCAAGTCCGTTCGGCCGAAAAGTCTGTCAGAACTCCGGCGGAACTCCGGCGGAACTCCTTTGGAAGTCTGTCGGACATAAGTCCTCTCGTGTGTACGGGGCATTACAGTCTGTATGGGGCTTTAGACTTACCATACCTGCAAAGCAAATACAATAAAACATAGTAAAAATAAAACATTTTTTAACAGTTTTTAACGCAATCTGTGCCTAGAAAATATATGCCTTAAATATGGGGACATCCGCCCCTAATGTTAGGAGCATATCGCTCCTCTACCCCTGCCCCCATGCTTCGGCATATATACCCTTTTGAAATCACCTCCGACAGCGCTGGAGTCACGGCTTTATGTATCGTGGGAGCAAACGCTATTGCTTTCAAGATAAATAAACCAGTGCTGCAGCTGAATGGCGTACCTGCTAAGCAAATGATGGTTAACAATAAAACAAACATTACAGTATAACATACCATACCTGCAAAGCAAATACAACAAAACATAGTAAAAATAAAACAGAGAGAGAATGATAGATATAGAACAATAGTGAGCGGACAGTAGAGAGCGAACATAAGAGAGAGAGAACAATAGAGAGGGAGAGAAGAAAATTACAACCACAACTATTTTTTGTGTTTTTGTGTGTGTGTTTTTTTCACTTTTTTCACTTTTATGAAAACTGTAAAAAAAACTATAAACTGAACTTTGCAGATTAGGGTCTCTCAAAATGTGATGGCCATCACATCTTTCGAGACCTCGAGACCCTGTGTACGTGTGCCTATGACTGTGTGGTGCTGTACCCTACGCTAATACTCAACTAGTGTGTGATAGCGTTCGAAACAGTCACCAATGCAAAGAACAGGTTGGTTGGGACAGGAGGGACAATAAAAGCGGATGTCATGCCTAAATCCACACTTTCTACAGACTCGACATCTTCTTTGGGGGTTTCTTTGGGTAGGGGTACCAGAGAGGACATGCGTTAAATGCCTCTCATGCAGCCGGCTTACTGCATTTGTGTTGGGAAGTTGGGCCAGAGCACCATCTGGAAACAGAAGGGCTCTGATGATCTCTTCCTGGAATTTAAGGAAGGATCCAGTTTGTCCTGAAGCTTTGTATGGCACAAAAGCATTCAGCAAAGCCAATTGAAATAAATAAACAGACACTTTTTTGTACCAGCATCTGGCCTTACAGGCAATTAGGTACGGGGCCAACAACTGGTCGCTGAGGCCCACCCCTCCCATATTAAGGTTATATTCATGGACACAGTGGAGTTTCTCCACAACACCAGTCACCGTAGGAATTTGGACAGTCGTATCTGCGTGAAGGGAGGACAAAATGAAAACATTCTTATTATCCCTCCACTTCACAGCGAGCAAATTATCACATCTCAAGCAGGCTCTCTCCCCCAGCCTAAGACGGGAATCTACAAGCCGCTGGGGAAAGCCCCAGGGATTAGATCGCACAGTGCCACATGCGCCAATTTAATGATCAACAAGTGACTAAAAAGTGTCACGCTTGTGTAATAATTGTCCACATACAAGTGGTACCCCTTTCCGAATAAGGGTGACACCAAGTCCCACACATTCTTTCCAGCGCTCCCTATGTAGTCTGGGCAGTACTCCTGCTCTACGTGACTATCTCTTCCCTCATAAACCATAAAACTATATGTATAGCTTGTGTGGGCCCTGTCACAGATCTTATACATCTTGACCCTGTATCTGGCACGCTTGCTGGGAAGATACTGCTTGAATGACAAGCGGCCAGTAACTTAATCAGGCACTCATCAACGCAGACAACTTGATGAGGAGTAAACAAGGCTGCAAAATGTTGGTTGAAGTGGTTTACAAGGAGCCGAATTTTGTAGAGCGGATCAAATTCAGGTCACCCCGAGGACGACAGAGTTCATTATAGTTGAAATAAATGAACTGCAATATCTGCTTGTATCGTGTCCTGGTCATGGAGGCAGAGAACATGGGCATATGGTGAATTGGGTCAGTGTACCAATATGACCGCAACTCACTCTTTTTAGTTATGCCCATGAGGAGGGATAGACCCAGGAAAGTCTTAAAGTCAGAGACCGTAATTGGTCTCCAATCTCTGGCAAGGGTCAGCTGGGGATTAGCGGCAATGAATTGACCAGCATATAAATAGCTTTGGTCCACAATAGATCTATTGAGTTCTTCGGTGAAAAACAGCGAATAAAAATCAAGTCACGTAAAATCAACTGTTTCCACCTGAATTCCGGGTTGGCCAGTGAATGGGGGAAGTATGGGTGCTGCAGAAGTGGTGGGTTCCCAATTAGGATTGGTGAATGCAGCAGGAAGGGCACTATGGGCTCGACAGGCCTTTCTTTGTCTTCTTCTTGGTGGCAGTGGGACACTATTAATGCTTGCCACTTTGCCAGCTTGAACTGCATTTATGGAACTCACCATGTCACCAAGTGTTACTGCAGTGCTGGATGTATGACCGGGATATACTAGGCTGCTGTGCTTGCCAGTTCACCAGAAGGATGAGCGGCGCTAGTACTGGTTCTCTTCTCCCTACAAGAGCCCTGCAGTTCTTGCACCTCAACAACAGGAGAAGAAGATCGGGGTCTGGTATGCCTGACCTTGGCAGGGACCACAACTCTGTTGTCAGAGCTATCTGTCAGGGTGCCGCTGCTGTCTACTGGTTTGTATTCTGAGCCTGAATCTGATAGATGAGGGACTTCCTCTTCACTATCTGTCATGCCCAGAAACGTGTAGGTCTCTCCACTACTGTACCTTCGATTTGACATTTTGGTCTCTAAATTTACAGGTACAGTAGTGAGACTCACAGGTAAAAAAGCTCCTGACTGTTAGCGACTGATTCAAATGCTACCAAAACAACTGTTAGCATCCGCAGGGATCAGGCCTGACTCTGCGAGCGCTGCAGTTATGTGTGTTGTGTTTTGTAAGTGACAGTGATCGATTGATACTGCATTTGGGTAGGCTTGGCTGGGCTGGGCTGGGCTGGGCTGGGCTGAGCGGAGTGGCTAAATGCAGGTACTAGCAGGTATCTGGGCTGTGTTTTTGGGAATGCTAGTATAGATCTGATCAGATCCGATATCGATCCGTTCAGATACTATACTACTAAAGGAAGCGTATGGTGCTTGCGTGGGTGTTAGCGCTACTGGCACTGATCTGATGCTGCCTGTGGCGATGTAGACCCTACCTAAATTTGATCACCCTGACGTTATAAAAAAAAAAATAGCTATCACAGATAACAGGGGTTAATAAAGGGGTTAAACCTTTATTGAGGAGGGTTAGGGGGGGTTCCCTAGACCTATCTGAGCCTAAGACTAATTACCCTAACAATGATCAGTGTCACTAATGACACCAGTACAGCAATCAAAAAAAAAATCTGAACGCTGCACTGGGTGACACATTGATAGGTGGTGAAGGGGTTAACTGGGGGGGTGGTCGGGGGTGAATTGTGTGCCTACTTGACCTGGTGTCAGTGTAGTGTTGGTGCAACTCACTGTTAGATGCTCTCCCCTCTTGGTTTGGAACGAATAGACTGACACGAGGAGAGATGACATCACTTCCCCTGTCAATATTTACACTTGTATGACAGAGGAAGGATCTCATTCGTCAGGACCGATCACTAGGTCCACGCCAGATTTCATTGGTTCCCGATCAAATCCAATCATTGCGGGCGATTCGCTTTCCTGTGCTATTTTGCCGCAGTACAACTGCGGTTGATGGTCAGTAAGCGGTTAATAAAATTAGGTTTAATTCAATGGAAAAAAAACGAAAATTTTGAAAAAATATATATTTTTTAACTTTTTTACTTTCTGCTATACAACATATCCAATAAAATAATAATTAAAAAAAAGAACAATTCATACATTTTGACCAAAATGTATTCTTCTACATGTTTTTATAAACAAAAAGTGTATATTAATTGGTTTGTGTGAAAGTTAGTGACTTCTAAATGATGCAGTATGTACTGGCATTTTCTTTTTATATATATATATATATTAGTAATGGCGGCGATCAGAGGCTTATAATGGGACTGTAATGGTGACATTAACTGCCACTGGAATCACCAGTGACACTCATAGTTATCAGTGCTAATAATACTGTCACTGTACTAATGACACTGGCTGGGAAGGGGTTAACATCTAGGGACAACCAAGGGGTTTATTGTGTGCCTAACAATGTATATTGTGTGTAATATGTGCTGATTTTGCCACAGATTTATTTGTTTATTTTATTTTGCAGAAAAGAAACAAAGTGATCATACCCTCTGTACAGTGCTCTGTGTTGATTCTCAACACAGGGCTCTGGGCTGCGATTGGACACAGCTGATCAGCAGGTCCCGGCCTGAGTCATTGGCTGGGATCTGCTGACAGACTCCTGCTGTGTCAAATCACAAGGGAGTAGGCGGGTGGGGGAATGTGCCTTAAACAGGCAGCGATGTACATGTATGTTGCGGTGCCTGTAGCTGCCCCCGTTGCAGTATATGTACTCCAGGAATTGGCAAGTGGTAATTCACTGCCTCTGGTCACTGATGCATTAGTTACCAGTAGCAGTTAATTGACCCCTTTGTGCTGCATTAGTGGAACCAGTGTCAGGGCTTATAAACCCCTTCATGTAACAGCATACAGGGGTTAATTAACACTCACACTAGTGTCACTAATTCAGCACAATGGGGTTAATTAACTGCCACTATTAACTAATGCATCAGTGCCCATTGGCAGTACATTAACCCCCTTCTTGCTGCATATTACAAATACCATTCATAATTAATTATCCGCCCTCAGCTCCCCCCCCCCCCCCCCAGAGCTAATTAATGCATCTGCTTACTTGTTTGATACACTGCATGGTTGGTTCCTCTTCTAGGCTGCACTCGCCAGCAGAACTCTATGCTCCTCTCCATCCTACCTCCCGACCAGCCTCTCAATGACATCACTCCTTGCAGGGACTAGAAAGCGCCTGTCGGGTGGAGATTACTCTGTGGCTCCACCTGACAGGAAAGTGAAAGGATGGTTCTAGGCTTGTGCCAGACACATCGTTGCAGGCAGCTCTGGCTCTGCAGTATTGTAGTGTGGCCGGCGGTAATCAGTCACAATGTGCTTATTGTCCAGCAAAGTTTTAGTAGCACACTACCGACACTTCACCTGCACTCCTCTTTCCTCCAGGAAATTGTGCCACCCAGGGCACCCCCTTCTGCCCCCCCCCCCCTTGTACCAGCCCTGGGTGGGACTATGAGCACTAAGACATAATTGGCCAACCCCCTATCCGAACACAACAACTCAGCGGGGGAGATCGCTGTACTAACTTCAGGTTCAACTTTGGGTTGAACGAAAAAAACTTGTACCAGGCTTTACCTTGGTTAAGACACAGAGATATTGCTGTGAACAGTCCATGATTGTGCAGCTTTCAAATTTTTGGTTGGTTGATTGGTTGGTTGGTTCACGTTTTTTAATAGTTTATCTAGGCTTAAACTTTTTTTAACTTTGGATAGAGCAAGGCAAGGTTGGGACACATGAAAGAAAAACTCTGCAAAGTGAGGAAAATCCTCTCATAGCTAACATCAGAACAGTTGTGTCCCCACTGGAAAGTTTTCCCTGAATTTCTATTCTGGTGATATCTTAGATTTTCTTTCACTTTCATTCCTAATGACAATGGTCACCAGGAAAAATGATGTGTAAAATAATAAAATTCCCAGCTGGGATACAGAAAACAAATAAAACACAACTGAGGTTTTAATCCTTCCCCACAACTGAGGTTTTAATCCTTCCCTACAACTGAGGTTTTAATCCTTCCCTACAACTGAGGTTTTAATCCTTCCCTACACTATCCAAAGCTTAAAGTGAATGTAAAGTCTTGTTTTTTTCCCTATAGAAATAATAAACATGTTATACAGTACTTACCTGCTCTGTTGCAGTGGATTTGCACAGAACAGCCCGAATCTTCCCCTTCTCGAGTCCCTCTTCTGTGATCCTGGCCCCTCCCTCCTGTTGCGTGCCCCCACAGCAAGCAGAATGCTATGGGGGCACCCAAGTCGAGCTCCTTGTGTCCATTCAGACAAGAAGCCCCAATATTTGTGGACATTGCTGGACAGAGAGGGGTCGCAGTTAAGTAATAGGGGGGCTTCTGCACACAGAAGGCTTTTTATCCTATAGCATACGAAACATTAAGTAAACAAATCTGCCTTTACAACCACTTTTAACAAAGTTTGCAAAAATTGCATCAATTACTCCACATACTATCAAAGAAAAAAAAAGTTTGTCATTGTTTTTAGGTTGTTACATTGCCCTGTAAATGTGCTTTATTATAACAAATCAAAAACAATTACATGAGCACATAAAGACAATTGAATAAGCACACCAAATGTAACAACAGGATAGAATGAAACAGAATATTTTTTCATCTAACAAGTGATCATAATTTATCAAATATGTTTTCACAATAAATGTAATTTTAGATACTGCTCTAACTCCTGTAGGTGCATTATTTAAATTCAAATTTGGTGACTTCATTTTCTTTTATTTGTTTTTTTCAACAATAGAAAAAAAGTCTTGTCACTAATAGGAAAATCAGAGCAGAATATAGATAAGGTGTTGGAAACTGTTGGGAATTTTCAATAATCTTACTTTTAAGTAGGCAACTTTTTCTGTAGATAGTTTAATCAGCAAGATTTGGGTGTTTGCTTTCCAAACAGGAAAATGATTAACAAAAATACGATTCAATTATGTAAAGGATTTCAGATGTGATATCACTGTTCACCAAATATAGCATGCGTTTCCAGACATGCCCTTTCCTGCAGCTTACAACTACTGAACAGCTGAAATATCTATACTATATATAGCACAGACACACAGAGCCATATTACAGCATTAACTAATTACAATCTTGCCTATTCACATATGCTTCCAGTGGACTGAATTTTATTATTTTACATAGCAATATACAACTGGATCAATGATACAAATTTGGAAGTGGCATTTGACTTTTAGACGGTCTCATTAAATAGTGCAGATCTAGGCAGATCTGCAGGAATAGTGGAATTATCTACAGATATATAGGTGAGTTTAGAATAGGGAGAATGCCAAAAAAGAAGTCCTAGACCAAGGCAGCAGCTGTATAATGCCGCGTACACACGACCGGACTTTCTGACAGCAAAGGTCTGACGGAACGAGTCCGTCGGACAATTCGATCTTGTGTGGGCTCCATCAGACCTTTGGTTGCCAAAAATCTGGCGGACTTTAGAAATAGAACACGTTTTAAATTTTTCCACCGGAACTCCGCCGGACCGAGAAATCCGTTCGTGTGTATGCTAGTCCGACAGACAAAAACTGACGCTAGGGCAGCTATTGGCTACTGGCTATGAACTTCCTTATTCTAGTCCAGTTGTACGTCATCACGTTCGAATCCATCGGACTTTGGTGTGATTGTGTGTGGCCAAGTCCGTTCATTCTGAAAGTCCGTCGGAACTCCGCCAAAACTCAGTTGGAAAGACCGCCGGACCTAGTCCCTCGAAAAGTCCGGTCATGTGTACGTGGCATTAGAGTGTGGGAGGACAACAACCGGTACGATTAAGCTCAAAAAGAAGCAAAACTGTTTAAAGACGAAGCTGTGGTTTTGGAAAAACATTGTACTGTGCATGCTCAAAGCATAAACATTGACTGGCATGCTCGAAATAGGAAGGGGTACCAAAGGATTGGAGAAGGATACTTTGATGCAAATCCATGTGTGAATTAAAGTTTGCGAGGTACCAGGGATAGAAAACCAAAAAGCAAATCACATGCTGATTGTTACCCATAAGACTATCAACCCTATGGTGAAAAGATATGTTACAGATCTAAAAAACAAAGAAGGAGACTCATAGAGAAGGGAAGAACAAAGGCCAACATGACCGATTTTATATATATATATATATATATATATATATATATATATATATATATATATATATATATATTAGGATGGTATGTGAGGTGAGGTAATGGATAATCTGTATATTTCACCTCGCGTTCTATTGTAAGAGACTGAACCGGAATCCGGCCTGGGTTTTTCCAGCCTCTGTGGTAGGCTTGGTTCCAGTCCGGATGTTGTGGTCCACTTGAGTACATGCTCAGGTGGACTTTAAATGAGCAAGAAGAGAGCACAGGAGAGCTTCAGCTTCAGACTAACCTGTGACCCCAACCTCCCTTTGGGGAGACATACAAGTACAGTACACAATGGTAAATTCCCCAAAATAAAATTCCTGATATTAGACTGCATACATCCTAATCCGGGGGGGGGGGGGGCTGGAATAAGCCCTCCTCCAGCTGGAATCTCAGTGGATCCATAGACTTAAGGCCACACAACCTCCAGGTTTAAAAGGAACCATCTGGTTTAAACCCTTCCTTGAGGGATTCTCCTCGGGGGGATGGAGAAATTATTACTTTAATGGTGATTTGGGAACCATTTAATGTAATAATGACTAATACCTGGTTACCCCTTTTTTTAGGCATATGACATCGTTGACACTAACTCAGGGGTACTTTATATAGATCAATACGGGTCTAAAAAGGAAAGGAAATGAATACACTGGATATCTCCCTCTCTCTTTCGTGAATAACAGGTTATGGAATATGTCTTCTGTACATTATCATTATACCTTTTGTACATTATAGCTATTCTGATTCTAAAACTACTCACCTGCTGTGTCTCGCGACTCATCATGTCTACAAATATAATGTTTCATTTATGTTGTTCTAGCTCACATATAACATATCTATGGTGAGTGTATGAAAATGTTCCATTACATTTATATAAACAATATCCATATATTATATTTCTGTCTTTTGGTCGACTCTGTAATATTTATTAGGAACAACTATGGTTGTCGAGTCACAGCTCCTTATGTCCATTCAGACATGGAGCCCCGACACTCGTGGACATCGCTGGACAGAGAGGGGTCGCAGTTAAGTAATAGGGGGGCTGCTGGACACAGAAGGCTTTTTATCCTATAGCATAGGAAGCATTAAAATAACAAATATGCCTTTACAACCACTTTAAACAAAGTTTGAAAAATTGCATCAATTACTCCACATACTATCAAAGAAAAAAAAAGTTTGAGCACATAAAGACAATTGAATACGCACACCAAATGTTACAACAGGATAGAATGAAACAGAATATTTTTTCATCTAACAAGTGTTCCATTTGTACTGAGCAGAATTTATCAAACGTGTTTTCACATTAAATGTCATTTTACATGCTGAGCTAACTCCTGTAGGTGCATTATTTAAATTCAAATGTGGTGACTTAATTTTCTTTTATTTGTTTTTTCAACAATAGAAAAAAAGTCCTGCCACTAATAGGAAAATCAAAGCAGAATATAGATAAGGTGTTGGAAACTGTTGGGAATTTTCAATAATCTTACTTTTAAGTAGGCAACTTTTTCTCTGTAATATTTATTAGGAACAACTATGGTTGACGGTTCTGCATTTTGAGTTAACTCCGTCATTTATGTGCTGTAACAATATGTTTCTGATATATATTGTGATTTATCATGCCTATAAATGTAATGTTTCACTTATGTCTTCTAGCTCACATATAACATATCTATGGTGAGTATATGAAAATGTTCCATTACATTTATGTCCTTTGAATTTATATAAACAATATCCATATAATACATCTCTGTATTTTGGCCGACTCTGTAATATTTATTATAAATGATACATTGAAAAATTAGGATGTCATAGAAAAAACCATGGTCGATGGTTCTCTATTTTCAGTTAACTCAGTGAGTTATGTCTGCACCCATTTATATTTTTTATTTATCTATGGCCGGTCTAGCTGTTGGCTATGATCAGGCCTTCCCTTTGCATGTGGGTGGCCCGGGGGATCGCCAGGCACACCAAGCTGCCCGGGCTGTCTAACCCGTGGCAGCTTTGTGGGTGGACACAGTCACCTACGTCATCTGTGACTGACCTCCTCTGGGCACCCCCAGTGGACATGTGCAGTCCACTGGGGAAGCCTATTGTGTCGGTGGGTGGAGTGGATGTGGCCTCATTAGAACGTGCGTGCGTTTGCACACACGCACTGTGGATGGGGCGGCACGTACGTCACTCGGAGGGCATGCCTGCACTCTCCCCTCCCTCTCCGTCAGCTTCTGCAATTTGTTGCGCCAGCTGATTGGAGAGGGATTTGCATTTATTTGCACACCTGTCGCTCGTCCGGCATCCACCACATTTGGTTGTTGGATGCCAAGACGGATGGTTATACGCTTGATAGACTCTCTGGTCAATATAAGGTACCTCTCTATGCTTCATTTGAAATCCCTGTTTCTTTTTTGTTTTTGTTTTTTTTTGTTATCAAATTAACATTAAATATTGATATATTAAAAAATAGTAAAATAATATAAAAAAAATGTATAAAGTTGATGTGATATAATCTGATTTTAATAATATATAAAATAAAAAAACATTTTTATGAGCATTTTTCAAGCCTGCAAAATAAAACAATTGATTTTTTATATAATCTCTATTACAACCAGGAGCTGTCATTACTCGTCAGATTTATTACCTAACTGCCGATCTTCCATAATTACCACCCTTAGGTACATATCTTCTTTTTTGATAATGGGGGATATTTAAGCAATTAATACATTTCAATCACTGATTGCATGGGGGAAATAATAATTTCCCTCTTGGTCAGATGAACATATGCCGTCCTTATTGTTCACAGGACTGACTGCTTTGCCCCAGCTGTCCCCTGAGTCAGTTTATTTGCCCACCATTGCTGGGGTTGGGAGAGTTTGGTCTCTTATCAACATCTCACAGCTATTCGGCCTCATTGTGCAACACCTGAATTAAGGCGATCATATTGGGAGTTTCTTAAGAGTAAAGTAACCATTGACCACACCTGTCCTGTCTGATTGTTTTTAATTACAAGCACCACTGAATGCTTATGCAATACATTTCTCTGAATACGTAAGTGTAACATATGAAAAATGAATATCATATGCAAGGCCTCGTCATGGCACCCTGTGTTGCTTGCAGTTCTAATATTACACATTTATAAGTGTCTCCACAGTGGAAGCACATGCATGGAATGGATACATGTAGGACTCATGAGCCTGGAGGCTGCCCAAGCCCCCTTAAAGAAACAGGAGCACACTAGACACCCAGCAAGAGCACAATGGCAGAGAGGGGGTGCCCAGTGTGTCCCCGGACCACTGGGCACCTTCGCTTCTTCAGCAAATGCAACAACGAAAAAATGCCAAGCCACCTGACTCTTAGGCTTACTCTGCCTCAGTTTTCAGCTCCTTGCTGCCCAGGCCTACTCCTGGTCTTAACAGGCTATGCCAGTCCCCTGAGTTTGCTCACTGTTCCCAAGACTTAAGGACTTCCTTCAGCCCCCTTGTACGCGCTAGCCGCCTTGGCTATCCCAGCCTCCCAGACCCCTCCTCTGGTCTCCTAGGTCCTTGTAGCCTTCCCGACCTTCCCAGTCCTTTAGACAAGAAGTCCCCCCTCACCAGGGATGCAGTTTCACACAGGTCAGACAGTTTTCCTGACAGGGGTCTGTCTTTACACAGCAGCAACAAGCGGATCACACTCCTCCTACTGCTCTCACCAGCCCTTCGTTATATGGGACATACACCCTGCTGGCTGTCCAAAACACCCGGACACAGGGTTGGAGATCCTGTCCCACCCAAGACTTTTGGGGATCTCCAAACTACAGAGCCCCCATCTGGAGATAGCAAAATCCAGAGAAAGCTGCCAGAGCAGATTTCTCTTTCAAAATAACTGCTCTGTAGCCCTACAGTCAGCAGACATGCAAACTCTGGGGGTTATTTATGAAAGGCAAATCCACTTTGCACTACAAGTGCAAACTACAAGTGCAGTCGCTGTAAATCTGAGGAGTAGATCTGAAATGGGGGGAAGCCCTGCTGATTTTATTATCCAATCATGTGCAAGCTAAAATCCTGTTTTTTAATTTTCTTGGATCTACAGCAACTGCACTTCCAAGTGCACTTTCAGTGCAATTTTAAGTGCACTTTGCACTTGTAGTTTGCACTTGTAGTGCAAAGTGGATTCCCCTTTAGTAAAGAACACCCATGTGTTCTTTCTCAATCCCTTTCCATAGGGACAGAGCCTTGTTCTGTCACAATATATAGTGCCATACATTGAGAGAAAATTCTTCAAGATATGTGCTCATTCCCAGATTCAGTACAGTGATTGGGTGTTTTCATCCTAAGGCAGATTGTGTTTCTGCAAGTGAAAAGGAAAATAAAAATCTGAAGAAGAAAAACAATGCAGTCATCATATATAAGGACTGGTAGTCTCCATTATCATTACAATTTCTATTGGGTTTTTATTCAATCAAATACATGAAAGCTGCACTGTGATTGGTTGTTAATGGGTTTGATTGTTTCTTATTTTTAAAAGCTTAAAACTTGAGGTTTGTAAAAAAAAAAAAAAAATAGAACTGTTTTTCCAAACTAATTATGTGTAGAGCTGCTGATCCTCTCAGCTAGAAGTGCATATATAAATAGATATGGCATCTTACCTACTGTATACATTGTTAGCCCACAGTACCAACAAGCACTCACATGATGTACAGTACATTGCTTATTTAAATGCATGCAAATATCCCTCCTGTCATGAGTTTATGTACTGAATTTTTCTGCCTCTTGTTGTATATTTAAATGGCCTCCAGCTAAACATCAGCATGGAGCCAGTAGATGATAATGGCAATGGATGCAGGCTCATGCAGGTTGCATGTCAATGCAAATGATGTAATGCTAAATATGAATGAGGGAGTAACATGATTTTACTCATAACAGTAGTTAAATATAGGCACAGCTGTATGTCCTTCCTTTAAACTGAATTGTGTGGTTTGTATAATACATTTGAATAGAAATTACTTGTAAATACTTGAATTAATGTAGGAGTATTCGAAAAGGCAGCACAAAGAGTAAAAACAAAGTGTAATATGAAGTAAACAAAACATCATGTAGCCCCTGGCTCCCTTTAAAGGTAATCTGTCACTTTGTCCATTCAGGATAAAGTCACAGGTTCTCTTGATAGCTCCCTACCCCCCCCCCCCCCCCCCCAACTCCCAACCAACTGATACTTACTACCCCCACATTTCCTACCACCCTGTGCCCCTTTGTACAGGTTCTGTGTAAGCTACAGGACCCAAACAGGGCTGGATTAGCCATTAGCAAAATTCTTAGCATGTGTTTAGGGCAGGGGTCTCAAACTGGCGGCCCTCCAGCTGTTGCGAAAGTCCCACCATGCCTCTGCCCGAGGGAGTTATGCTTGTAACTGCCTTGCAATGCCTCATGGCACTTGTAGTTTTGCAACAGCTGGAGGGCCACCAGTTTGGGATCCCTGGCTTAGGGCAACACCAAATGTTCCACTAGCTATTATGCCCTTAAAGCAGGGGTGCCCAACATGTGGCCCGCGGAGCCCTCTGATGTGGCCCTCGACCTCCTTCTCTCCAATGGCGGGTTGGCAAGCCCAGATTGTGGGTTACCTGCACTGAGCCATAGACTTCTATTATTACCTGCAGGTGTGGTGTGCTTTCAGAAAGTTTGGGCAGAACAGTGGTGTAGTGGTTAGCACTCTCACCTAGCAGTAAGAAGGGTCACTGGTTCAATCCCAACCATGACACTACCTGCCTGGAGTTTGCATGTTCTCCCTGTGCCTGCGTGGGTTTCCACCGGGTACTCCGGTTTCTTCCCACAATCCAAAGACATGCAGGTAGGATAATTGGCTTCTATCCAAAAATTGACCCTAGTATATGAATGGGGACCTTGGATTGTGGGCTCCTTGAGGGTAGGGACCAATGTGAGTGTGCAATGTACAGGGATAGGGACAATTGTAGACACTCACGCAGGTTGAACTGGATGGACTAGTGTCTTTATTCAACCTTACTAACTATGAAACTATGAAACTATGAAACCTGCAGGATATAATAGAAGTCTAAGGCAAAGTGCAGCTAACCCACAGGAAAGCCAAAGCTGTACTGCACTGCACTTGCAGTACAGGTAAACCACAGAACATCAGTGTGAAAGCAGCATTAGGCCCCTTTGGCATGATTGGTCTGACCCAATCGGACACTCTGTTCACCTTTATTTGAGCCACAGATGTAAACGGACTTGTGGCCGTATACACCCACCTACCTCCAATCCGGTCCACAAAAAAAAGAAAAAGAAAAAAGAGGGGGATCCATCCCCTTCCATCATGGCATATAAGATTGGAAGGCCCATAGAGTAGAGCGAGCCACGTCTGTGTCTGCTCTGCATATTCAGGGTGGACATGGACCTTTCATCCGCTCGCTCCACTCATTGTGGCCCGCGGCTTGTTACTAAGTCGCTTAAGTGGCCCTCTCTCTTTAAAAGGTTGGGCACCCCTGCCTTAAAGGATAAGTGCACTACACAACACAGTGTACTTATTTTTTTTTTCCTTCTTTACCCTGAGCTAACCATCCCCAACCTCCCACTACACATATATATACTTACAGAGGTCCAACTGTCATTGCCTCTATTGTTTATTTATATCCCTAATGCAGGTCCACTCTCTCCAGGGCCACTTAGGTTCATTACAGACCTATAAATTTAAATTTTTTAAACCTTAACTTCACTTTCAATATTTATTGAGTTTAACATTAGGTTCACACCTATGTGTGTGGCTGCAGGTGTGGGAATCACATCTGTTCCCACACCTGCAACCACGCGCAGCCAAATCACATTTTTTTTTGGCGGAAACACAGACACAGCATCTTATTCATATGAATGGGTTGCTGTGCCAATGCAAATGCAGGTCACAAAAATAAGGTGTGAACCCAACATTCATGTCTTATCAGTTGAATAATAAAGGGGCCAAAGGGAGCAGCACTGTTGGGCTGTACTTAGGGCATCTGTTGTCCCTAATCCTTAGAACCTTAGAAGGTCAGATGTTACACCATACCATAAATAAATAGACAGCACCTTTATGTTTTAACCTCCCTGGAGGTTTGATTATGTTAGATTTTTGATGCTCAAAGTGGTACAATGTTTTGCATGGAAATTTGGTGTTTTATATTGTAGGCCTGTAATTATTAGGAATAACTCTCTTAAATCTGTTCAAACAAGAGTCTAGTAGACATCCCGGGTATGATAAAGTTTGAAACACAAAATCATAAATTATAATATAATAAATAACTATAAATAATTATAAAAAATAATAATATAATAATAATAAAAATTATTCAATAATGTATAAAATCAAAAACACAAAAATTTGCTCAGTTGCAGAATTGTCGCTGTCATTACTTTCAGTGTTTGATGACGGATTTCCCCACAAATCTCTATCGCTCAATTTTGCAAGTTATTCTAATTTATTTTCGCTGTTTTCTAGCTGGTCTAAAACAACTTTTGATATAAAGGGATGCTTTTTGGTTGCTATGGACAATCTCCAGTTTCCAGGCAGAAAGAACAGTATTTATAATATAAAACCGCATGCAGGACACTGGGCAATGCGCTAGGGACAAAAGGGAGGTGAAATAATTTGATACAGTTATGTAATCCATATGATTACAGTGTACTGTATGTATTGTGTGTTTTTAACTTTTTGAATTTGGCTCCGTACTCCATCCCAGTGCGTTTCAACGCTCGCAGGGAACGGAGCTCAGCACTGTGATGAATTGAGTGGAGGACGGCTCACACACACATCAGGAGGACATTGCAGGATCCTGGAGACAAGGTAAGTAACTTTGCCTGGATCCTGCGATGCAATCCCGAGTGTGGCTCGGGGTTACCCCTTTTGGTACTGAAAACACACTCGGGAATACCACTAAGGAGGTTAAGAATGTACACATGGATGGATTTGCATATACCAAACTGGCATGGGATTTTGAATAAACCAAAGAAGTAACTAGTAGTCTAACAATGTAAAGGTGTACGTTTAGTAAACAAAGACGTTTTTTCTCAGTTCAGTTCTCAGAGGAAAATGATCTCTTCTGCAGCATGTTTATGAATCCGAGAACTTCAGTTCTCAGAGGAAAAGCAGAGGAGACTTTTTCCTCTAAAAATGGCCGAGATTCGTATAGAAGGAGTTAGATTGCCTGTAATCTCGTGAGATATTGTGAGATTACAGTGCCGCCCAGTTAAAAAAGTGAAACCAAAGATAAAAATAAATAACATGTAATGACATGTTCAGACACATAGCTAACTAATATATATATATATATATATATATATATATATATATATATATATATATATATATATATATATATACAGTATCTGACAAAAGTGAGAACACCCCTCACATTTTTGTAAATATTTTATTATATCTTTTCAGATGACAACACTGAAGAAATTACACTTTGCTACAATGTAAAGTACTCGCTTTTGGTGCCAGCAGTTTAAATATTAATGGCCGTGTGTTCAGTTATTTTGAGGGGACAGAAAATGTACACTGTTATACAAGCTGTACACTCACTACTTTACATTGTATCAAAGTTTAATTTCTTCAGTGTTGTCACACAAAAAGATATAATAAAATATTTACAAAAATGTAAGGGGTGTACTCACTTTTGTGAGATGCTGTATGTACATAATTCCCTATCCTTCTCTCATCTGTTTGTGTGTGTTTTTAAATATACAGCGGGTAAAATAAGTATTGACACGTCACCCTTTTTCTAGGTAAATACTGTATATTTCTAAAGGTTTGACTTAGCGTGTATAATACTATTTCCCTGTGTCACTCCATTTTATTACACATAACTTTAATTTCTGAACTTATTTGTTTTGGTTGCTTTGTATGTATGAATTGCATGGGTTGTTACTGACATGTATTGCAAATTTCATGTCAATAGCACTTTTAGGAATATATTTACCTAGAAAAGTGGTAATGTGCTCAATACTTATTTTATCCACTATATATATACATATATATATATATATATATATATATATATATATATATATATATATATATATATATATATATATACATATACACAGTGCCTTGAGAAAGTATTCATACCCCTTATGAAATTTTTTCATGTTACATGTGTAATTTAATCTTAGTATAAATACAGCTGTTCTGTGATGCCCTCTGAGGTTTGTTAGAGAACCTTAGTGAACAAACAGCATCATGAAGGCCAAGGAACACACCAGACAGGTCAGGGATAAAGTTGTGGAGAAGTTTAAAGCAGAGTTAGGTTATAAAAAAATATCCCGAGCTTTGAACATCTCACAGAGCACTGTTCAATCCATCATCCGATAATGGAAAGAGTATGGCACAACTGCAAACCTACTAAGACATGGCCATCCACCTAAACTGACAGGCTGGGCAAAGAGAGCATTAATCAGAGAAACAGCCAAGTGGCCCATAGTAACTCTGGAGGATCTGCAGAGGTCCACAGTTCAGGTGGGAAAATTTGTCCACAGGACAATTATTAGTCGTGCACTACACAAATCTAACCTTTATGGAAGAGGGGCAAGAAGAAAGCCATTGTTAAAAGAAAGCCAAAGGAAGTCCCATTTTCAGTTTGTGAGAAGCCATGTGGGGTACACAGCAAACATGTGGAAGAAGGTGCTCTGGTCATATGAGACCAAAATGTAACTTTTTGGCCTAAAAGCAAAACGCTATGTGTGGCAGAAAAGTAACACTGCACGTCACCCTGAACACACCATCCATGAAACATGGTGGTGGCAGCATCATGTTGTGGGGATGCTTTTCTTTAGCAGAGACAAAAAAGTTAGTCAGAGTTGACAGGAAGATGGATGGAGCCAAACACAGGACAATCTTAGAAGAAACTGCAAAAGTCTTGAGGCTGGGGCAGAGGTTTACCTTCCAGCATAACGACCCTAAACTTTCAGCCAGAGCTACAATTGAATGGTTTTGATCAAAACATATTCATGTGTTAGAATAGCCCAGTCAAAGTCCAGACCTAATTCCAATTGAGAATCTGGGGCAAGAATTGAAAATTGCTGTTCACAGACGCTCTCCATCCAATGTGACAGCTCTTGAGCTATTTTGAAAAGAAGAATGATCAAAAATCTTACTCTTTAGACATGAAAAGCTGGTAGAGAAATACCAAAAAAGACTTGTAGCTGTAATTGCAGCAAAAGGTAGTTCTACAAAGTATTGACCATATGAAACCATATATCATTTTCCTTCCACTTCCAAATATGTGCCACTTTGGGAAGTGGCCAGACTAAGGACATTTAAGTGTCTACATATACCTAACAAACAGTACCTGATTTCTAAAATAAGCCATCACTGCCTTCTGTGACTGCAGGCACTGTGGAGCAATTGCTGTTCAAAGTGCTGTACTCTAAGTTAATACGATTCCAGTAAAAGGTTGCAGCATCAAGAAAAGTATATGTGTCCCTTGCATGGATTGGTGCCAGGGGCGGACTGACCATTCAGTCACTCAGGCACTGCCCGAGGGCCCCCGGGCTACTAGGGGGCCCCATCAGGGTTGCCAGCCTCAGTAAAACCAGGGACAGTATGTAAAAACATGTGTTTTTTTTACATCTGTCTCTGAAATGTCCCTTACTGACATGCTTTTGGTCTAAAAATCCAGAGATTATAACTGCCACACCTCTCCGGTACCTTCTCAGCCAATAGAAACATGTCTATGTATACTGTGTGATTGTATACTGTGTGTGTGTTTGTGTATATTGTGTGGCCACATAATCTCTGATTACCTGGGGGCCCCATAATCTCATATTGCCTGGGGGCCCCATGAGTTGTCAGTCCATCCCTGATTGGTGCTATTAAAAAATATTTGCTGTGAGAAAATAAATTATTAAACATACACAGAGGTGGCTGCACTGTGAGAAAACAGTACTCATCTCAGGTCTTGTGCTCAGTGTTAACCACTTAAGCCCCGGACCATTTTTAACCGATTCGCACCCACCCTATACCTGAAATACGGCTGCAGAGCGGACGCTAACTGCGGGGAGGCCATTCCTGAACGGCCTCCTGTTTACTTCCGCAATGCGTGCTCCCGCGAGCGTGCATCGGGGAAGTTCTGTGCTGGCCGTGTCCCTCGGACACAGCCAGTCACAGAACGCTGTAAACGGCCAATCCCAGTGGCAGTTTACAGCGCGATCGGCATGTCCAATGTGAGATGATCTCATATGTAAACATATGAGATCATCTTTCAGCGCCGCTCTCCCTCCTCACACAGGCAGCGTGTGAGAAGGGAGAGATCAACGGCTGCAGCGGCCGTAAGTTAAAAAAAAAAAAAGGAAAAAAGTGCCATCCGCCCCAGTGCCACCCTCCCCCAGTGCCATCCTCCCCAGTGCCATCCGCCCCAGTGCCATCCTCGCCCAGTGCCATCCACCCCAGTGCCATCCTCGCCCAGTGCCATCCTCGCCCCAGTGCCATCCTCCCCAGTGCCATCCTCCCCAGAGCCACCTGCCCCCAATGCCATCTGTCATCACTGCCATGTGTCATCAGTGCCACATGGTGCCATCTGTCATCAGTGCCACATATTAGTGCCATCTGTCATCAGTGCCACGTATCAGTGCCATTTGTCATCAGTGCCACCTGTCAGTGCCACGTGCCATCTGTTGTCAGTGTCACGTGTCATCAATGCCACTTATCAGTGCCATCTGTCATCAGTGTCATGCGTCATCGGTGCCACGTATTAGTGCCATCTGTCATCGGTGCCACGTATTAGTGCCACGTGTCATCAGTGCCACGTATAAGTGCAATCTGTCATCAGTGCCACATATTAGTGCCATCTGTCATCAGTGCCACGTGTCATCAGTGCCACGTATAAGTGTCATCAGTGCCACGTATCAGTGCCATCTGTCATCAGTGCCACGTGTCATTGTCCTGGTGCTCCAGGGCCTTCAAAAGTGTAATAGGTAGTCAACAAGTTAGATGTGTAATTTATGCTCCTAGAACATGTGACGGCGCTCCCTGCATGTTGGACCTCTCTATGTGGCCAGGCTGTGAAAATAATCAGGAGGAGTAGCAGAATTTTTGGGGGGTGTCATTTGTAGTATACACATGCCATGTGGGAGAAATAACCTATTACAATGACAATTCTGTGGGAAAAAAATAAATAAAAATAAAAAATCTTAATTTTGCAAAGAATTGTGGGAAAAAATGACAACATCAAAAAGCTCACCATGCCTCTTACTAAATACCTTGGAATGTCTACTTTCCAAAAAGGGGTCATTTGGGGGGTATTTGTACTTTCCTGACTTGTTTGGGTCGCAAGAAGTGAGATAGTCCACCAGTACATCAGATGTGATCAATTTTGTGCGATTCACACCACAGCTTGTAGACTCTCTAACTTTCTCAAAGACCAAATAATATCCAAATAATATCCACTAATTTGGGTTATTTTTAGCAAAGATATGTAGCAGTACAAATAGTGGCAAAAATGTATGACGAAAAATTAATCATTTGCATAATTTTGTCACAGAAACAAAGAAATATGCGTTTTTTTTCAAATTTTTTGGCCTTTTTTCATTTATAGCGTAAAAAATAAAAACCCCAGAGGTGATCAAATACCACCAAAAGAAAGCTCTATTTGTAGGAAAAAAAGGACAAAAAATTCATTTGGGTACAGCGTTGCATGACTGAGTAATTGTCATTCAAAGTGTGAGAGCACCGAAAGATGAAAATTGGTCTGGGCAGGAAGGGTGTTTAAGTGCCCAGTAAGCAAGTGGTTAAGCTAAAGGACCAGACCCCTTTTTGCGATTTGACACTGCGTCGCTTTAACTGACAATTGCGCGGTCGTGCGACGTGGCTCCCAAACAAAATTGCCATCCTTTTTTTCCCACAAATAGAGCTTTCTTTTGGTGGTATTTGATCACCTCTGCGTTTTTTTTTTTTTTTTTGCTCTATAAACAAAAATAGCGTGTTGCAGCCATCCTTCAGCAATGGCCTGGTAATAAAGTGGTTAATACGCAGCATTGTAATTTCCTGTAAAATGAAATTCAATATGGCAACCTGGAAGTATTCTATACTGTGCGGAACACCCCCAGAAATGTAATTTCCTGCTTGTGTGATTGGCTTACTTATTTTCCTAGAAATTTTCACCAGGGTAAAAGTCAGATTTTGAGCATCCCCTACAACAAAAATGTCGTATTCACAATGAGATATTACATCTGAAGGGATGTAGACCTTGCCACTTTTTGGCTTAGAACGCTGCAAGTTCAGTAGCTGATTGATATTTATCAAATCCCTCTCATTAGATTCACATGGACACAGACAAACAGCTATTTCTTCAGAATAACAACGTTTTCTAAATTCCTTGCAATGTACATGGATCAAGAAAAGATTAAAAGTTGCGATTAGACCCCTTTCACACTGGGGCACTTTGCAGGCGCTACAGCACTAAAAAAAAAAATAGAGCTGTTGGTGTGTCTCCGGTGTGAAAGCCCCGAGGGCTTTCACACTGGAGTGGTATGCTGGCAGGATGGTAAAAAAAAGTCCTGCTAACAGCATCTTTGGAGCAGTGAAGGAGCGGTGTATACACCGCTCCTTCACTGCTCCTACCCATTGAAATCAATGGAGCAGCACAGCTATACTGCTGGCATAGCACTGCTGCAACAGTGCTTTGTAGTGGTTTTAACCCTTTCTCGACCGATGACGGCTGAATAGTGCTGCAAAATCGTCGGTAAGGCGCCGCTAAAAATAGTGGCATTTTACCGCCGCCGCCGCCCCCACCCCAGTGTGAAAGGGGTCTTAGTATATGGGTCTGCAGCACTCACAAATGTCTAAATACAGGACATAAAAAAATAGGAAAAAAATAAGTGCACGTGTCCCCTTTAAATGCAATCACAAAGTGAAACAACACCAAAAAATATAAACATAAATTATAAGAGCAAAGCATAAACACATATGTGCCAAAAAGTCCAAAAACTGTGTCACACGTCCACTCAAGGTGCTTTAAGTGACATTCAAATGAATATACAGTAAGTGCTTCCAGAGTAGGGGTAGCACTCATCCCATGCACAGCTTCTACCAGAGAAAAGATCACAGAGCACTTTGAATAATACTGAGGGTCCTGGCAATCAGCTCCAGTATGATAACAACAGGGGATATCTGTCTCCTTAGCCCCCACTCAAATCCACAGATAATGGCCAAATGAAACAAAGGAGAAGCCTCATATGGCAGTACAGCTTAAAACACAAAAAAGTATTGCACTTGCATGTTCAATAGGAACAAACAAATGGCAAAGAGTATACACAATGTTGACATCACAGAGCAGCTTCACATGACACGTTTCCCCCAAACAGGCATCCTTAGAAAAGCTGCTTTGTGACGTCAACCTGCACACTGGCTGGTCCTACGGCAGCACTGTGTATACTCTAGGCCAGTCCAGCTGCCTAGACTGGCAGCTGGCTCATACTTTCAGCAAGCTGCTGCTAGATTGAGCCAGCTACTCCTGCCCCCTCCACAGCCTGGCACTTCAGTGAGGGATAGAGGGGCTGAGCAGAGAGGTGGTGACTGACAGTCACTAGCTCTCTGCTAACTCAAGACCGACAACTAAGTGATCGGTGGTTTTTGATAGCTCACTTCTGGTAGGGAACAGATGCAGGATCAGACCGATGCTGCATCCACCTAGGTAAGTATACATGTTTGTTTTGTTTAAATTAAATGTGTAAAATCTACCTGGGGGCTTTTACAAGACTGTAACTCCCCACCCCAGCTAACAATGGATCTGTGAAGGATGAGATGAAACATCTGAAGGCAAATTACTTTCCTTTATCCAGAGTCCTGCTCATGGTTTCCGGTTGTAATGACAGGCCCCCCAAAATCAATGTACTTATTGATCTCTGATCAGTCTTGTAGCCTCAATTTTTGGTGATTTCATCACATAAAATGTAGGGCCAGCTGCTACTTCCCATCCTGATGTGGCCACTGCTCCTATATTGTACGTGATGATGTCCAAGTGCCTGTCCACTCCAGCTCTGGATAGATGTGAACTGGAGTTCTGGCTTGAATTATAAGCCAGAAGGAATCAGATTTTTTTATTTAAAAGCTTTAAACTGAATGTTTGTCTTCTGCTGGTCAGTTAAGTCAACAAAAGTTGTTCATGGTGACTGACCAAGGGCCATAACTAGAGGCAGTAAAAAAAGTCTTCCATACCCTGAAAATAAGGGATGCATGTACAAGGTACAGGCTCATTTTAGGATTCCTCGTAAGAAATGTATTTGAAATATACATTAAACTTGATGATTAGGAATTGCAGAGTTTTCTTATCATTTACAGCATTTTAGTCCCTTTTGTTGTTCGAGAATTTAAAAAAACAAAGCCTTTGTGGTGCATAAAACTCTTTGTATCAGAAACACTTTCCTTATAAGATATTTATCAACATTACTAATTTCTGGTGTCCGTTTTAAGTCACTGGCACTAACCCTTCCAAGTATATGCTTGAGCATATATATACAAAACTTTGCTATGTTGGTTTCCATACTTCCTTCAATAGAAATCCACTTCAAATAAAACATCCTGTCAATGCTGAGTGGAACATAGCTCATTTAAAGGTTAAGAATGTTCTATAAGAATACAAACAATGCAAGGGTACACATAAGTAGAACATTTTATAATTACATGCCGCTACACATTTAGATGATGTACTTTTGCTAACTCCTAACGCCAAAGGCATCCCAACTTAGACTTTTTAAAAAGACAATGCAAACTGCAATAAATCATGGCGTAGAATAAGCAATCAAGTAGGAAGGTAAACTGAATACTAAATACTTACACTGGCTTAATGCACTGTACTGAATTGCAATATTAAATAAAGAAGTTTTGGTCTATAAAACATACTGTACATTGAATAAGAAATGAGGGCAATTTTTTTATTTTTACACATACAAGACTGACTAATGAGAGCTTTAGTACACATACTCCTTTCATTGTAATTATTAGAGTATTGTTTTTGTGAAATAGGTATATTTGGCTACATTAAAGTGACACCAGACAGTACTTTTTAAATTTGGGATGGTAAAAAGTTAGAATCTTTGAATTTTTTTAGGTAGTAGAGCAGGTTCCTTTTCCAAAATTAATTTTCAAGTGTCTTAAATTAGGATGTAATACCCACTCCCATGCAAGAAAAAATGAAACAAAAATTTAGATTTTTTTTCTCACCTGTGATTGGTTGACTAAAGTTAGCATAGCATCAACTCATTCGCTAAGCTAAGTAAAAATTAATTTTAGACATGAAAATATACTGAGCTTAGTGAATAAAGTGTAACTGTGCTGACTTCAATCTTTCAATCACCTGAAAAGACTAATCCCTTTTATTATTTTGTGCAAAGTAAATTTGCGTGAAGCTAAGTGAAAACTCACCTTACAAATAGAACATGCTTTACTCTTTCAATAAATCAAACCTACTGTCTCTTGGACAAGCAATGAGCATCCTCAAGCACACAAAGAGTAACAAAAAACACCTTTCTAACTCTATCAAGAGCTAAAAAAGAAGGTTTGGCTAGAGTTCCACTTTCATTTCACACTGATGGGCATTTCAATTACAGCACTGGTATTGGTGTGTATTTGTCATATGGCAATGTTGTGTGTATGTTAACGTTGACATTTTTTGGCATTATCCAAGACAAATGTTATTATAAAGATGCATCAAGCTTTTTCACATAGGCTATAGCTGCTTAAAAAGAAAACCATCAACAAGACTTTAAACACCTATTGTTTTAATACACCAAGAATGTATTTAGCTAATTTAAACTAAGAGGTAATTTGATTGTAATGGCTCCTCTCATCACTGGCAGCCCTTGTACCAACAGCTAGCTAAATATACCCAGAGATGTCCACAGTTGACCAGCGAAAGAAAACATACGTTATAATGTATTGCAATTTGTACATTTTGAGGTTTAGTGCCTTTTCAAATCTATCCCACTATCCCACTACTAGGCACTGGTGTCATTATGGAACTACAGCCCTGCCTTCATGTAATGTATTTTGATCATTTTTAATGAAGTGCTGTGTGTGTATGGCAACCTCTACACATTATAATGTGTATAACAACCTCTACCCACAAGTTGCATCAGGTGATGTGTTTGAAAGCTTGCACCACCCCCATCAAATCATTCTCTGCAGCTATTACCTTTTGTACCACCACCCCCTCCCTTTAGAATGTAAGCTCTACGAGCAGGGCCCTCCTGTACCTTTTATATTGTACTGTAATTGTGTTGTCCCCCCTATACATTGTAAAGCGTTGCATAAACTGTTAGTGCTATATAAATCGTGTATAATAATAATATAATAATAATAATTTTAAATATGCTCACTCAGCCAGTACATCTTTCAATGAGTAATCTACGCCAGAGGTTCTCAACCTCAATCCTCAGGTACCCCCAACAGGCCATGTTTTAGTAACTTCCCTTAGATAAAATAGCTTTTATCAATGCCATGGGGTTTATTTACGAAGGGCAAATCCACTTTGCACTACAAGTGGCAACTAAAAGTGCACTTGGAAGTGCAGTCACTTTAAATCTGAGGGGAAGATCTGAAATGAGGGGAAGCTCTGCTGATTTTATCATCCAATCACATGCAAGCTAAAATGCTGTTTTTTTATTTTCCTTGCATGTCCCCCTCAGATCTACAGCGACTGAACTTCCAAGCGCACTTTCAGTGCATTTATAAGTGCACTTTGCACTTGTAGTTTGCATTTGTAGTGCAAAGTGGATTTCCCTTTCATAAATAACCCCCATATCATTGATTTAAAGCAGCTGTGCAAAGTAAAGGTAAACCTGAAAACATGGCCCGTTGGGGGTACTTGAGGACTGAGTTTGAGAACCATTGATTTAAATTTTCATAACCAGATCACATTGTGCCCTTTTTTTTTGGTGTCATCAAAATCAGCAGTAAGTTTTAAGTTGTTTTTTGTACCCAAATGGTTTTTAAACTTTTATAAATTTTTTGCTTCAAAGTGGTAGTAAACCGCAAAAAAAAAAAAAAAAAAACTGGGCCTCTACAGAATAATGTCATAATGTACTAGTAATGCACATAATACTAGCACGGTATGACAGACTTACATTAAAATGAAGCCCTCCAGTGGTGTGCTGTCACCACTGACAGGACTTCTATTTTCATTCAGTCTTCATTCTTGTCGGCTTTGAAAAGCCGAGCCACAGTGACCTCACTCCTGTGCATGGGCCAGAGTCAGGGCTATGGCAATGAACAGCATGTCATCTGTTGAGAGCACAGTCCATTGCTGCCAGTGATATCACCGGCTACTACTAAAATAAATATCTCCTAAATGGTGCATGTTTAGGAGATATTTATTATACCTACATATAAGCCGTATTATAGGCTTGCCTGTAGGTTTAGGTCACAACCTGTACTTTATTACCACTTGAAATATAATTAAAATTTAATATTACCATTTAACATGAAAAAAAATTAACTCCTAGGGCAAATATCACCTATAAATTTTTATTCCAATGTGTTCAAAATACAATATATTTTAAACTATTCATGTCTGCAGAAGACTGAAATGTTCTTGCAGTGTCATAAAAATCTCACCCAACAGAAAACATATCCCAAAAATGTTGCAATATATTTTATAACCATGACATCTCCTATTAAATTATTATTACTGATGAGTGGAGTTCTCCTCAGATTACGCAAAATAAAAGAAGTCTGTATCTAGAGACACAGGGGGTGATTTACTAAAACTAGAGAGTGCAAAATCTGGTGCAGTTGTACATGCTAGCCAATCAGCTTCTAACTTCAACCTGTTCAATTAAGCCGGACACTGATTGATTTCTATGCATAACTGCACCAAATTTTGTACTATTCAGTTTTAGTAAATCAATCCCATGAAGGCTGACAACTAGGCGCCTGGCTGTCATGCTTATCCTCTTGTTTCTGGAATCGCTGGCCTGAAACAAGTATGCAGATAATGGACTTTCCTGATCTACATACTTCCTGTACTTCCATGGTTGAACTATTCAAATGTTAGTGTAAAAGCCAGTGAGTCAGCATAACAGCCAGACAACTGAGATTGTCAGGATGAAGTCAGTAATGGTAGTCCTCCATATTTCCCTCCTGGCAGGCATACTTTAATTAAATGTTATCATTTTATTTACAAAAGTATAGCTAATGCAGCATCTGACAGGGCTGTGTTATCTGGGATGATCTGTAACCCCTTTACATGTCAATATCTAATTTAACCCTTAGAATTTATAAGGTCCCATAAATTAATAAAGTGGTCCCAACAGGCCACAGGGATTTTATGAAGTAGCCTGGTATAGATTTCTTTTTCTATCCAGGTCTATTTTTTTTTTTTAATGATTGAATGTTTAAAGTGAAACTTTCAGCAGCTCAGTGCACTCCACTTAAACTCTTTTCAATCTGGTCCATAGAGGTTATTACTGACTAGTGGTCATTACAGATCCAGATTTTGCTGTGTCAGCAGCTGAAAAAAAGTGTTCATGCGCTATATATATATCTATCTATATATATATATATATATATATATAGATATATATAGATCTATATATAGATCTAAAATCTATCTATCTATCTATCTATCTATGTATATATATATATATATATATATATATATATATATATATATATATATATATATATGCACTCACAAACAAGTTACACAAGGACTTTACCTATCCCTATGTATCATAAATTAAATTAAACTGATTATTTTAGAAAATTAAAACTTTATGTATATTTAATACAATCAAAGCTGTAGTGTGTAATGCATACCCTCCATGTTACAAGGAGAGATTGGAACTAACAGAAGAAAAGGATTTAATCCCTTACATTTTTCCAAGATTTTCCTTAAGTCCCATGTATGAATTAGATTTAGACCTCTAATCAGTAAGGTTCCTTTTCTGGATGATACAATTCATTATATTGGCATTGGCAGCAAGTCTTATTATTACTGGCCTGGGTCAAAAAAAGTTCTGGGCAGCCTGTGAGGTTGTCCATCGATATTATTAACTTAGCAATATAAATAATATCCAATGTAATTTATTCAATTGTATATGTAAAAATGATATCACAATATGACTATAGCACACCAAACAAGCAGGACATTACTATGAAATCTTAACAATCATTTACATAATCTAAAATTTAAAAGTATGATTTTTCTTACCTAGAAAAGGTTTTGAAAATGTCGTTTGACAGGTGACGTTCTTCAGTTCGTTAATGCATGTAATGTTGTGATAAACTGTGATGTTACCCATATCCAATGTGGATATCTAATACAAGTACATCCAGTAGAATCATACAAGAGCTTTGAATGTATGTGAATTTAGGTAGTAGTGTGACTATAGATGGTCTACATCCCTAATGCTCTCTCTCTCTCTGCTTGTGTCAAAGGAAACATGACTGGAGCACACTTCCTGCGTTTCTACTCACAACGAACAAGTCACTTCTTATCTTTGGGCTGCACACAGTTCCTGAGACATGGAATAATTTCCTTCTCGTCATTTCCCATTTGAACTGAATTGACTCTAAACAATGCACAATTCCATGGCCTTTTTTGATATGCTCTGGGTATATTTACTTCTATCGCTAACTCATAAGTTTCACCCTCTTGTGTTCCATGTGACAGTAGAATGGTTGTTTGTCTTTGTCTTAATAAATGTGCTTTGTCTTCCATTGATGTTGCATACAGTATTATGATGTGAAGAACAGTAAGGAGCGTGAAAGTTTGCAAAAGAGTGTTCACTGCATTATCTAAATAAATAACTTCCTTGGTTTACATCCTGGTGTTCCTAGAAAACTTTTCACCTTTCAACGGTCATTTGTTAGACTAAAACACCATAACACTTTTCTGCATATACAATTTTTTACAAAGAGTATCATTTAAAGTACTTTTTATGCCTGTCATTAGATGGCTAGTAGTCGTGGCATTTATATGGACCACTTCTTCAGTTTTGAGTGTCTCAAAACATACCCCTGCATTTATATCCACATAGGTAGCATACGCAAGCATCATGGAATGTGTCAAGACAGTTGCCTATTGTCCATGCTCACCAGCTATCCAAGCTTTTAATTATCATTGCTGTGTAAATTTGTTTGTGCATGTTTTTTTCCCAGATATTTTCTTATTAAAGCGGGCCATAGATGGATTGATTTTCTTTCCTGTAACCACAGGTAAACCATCCCGCAGAGCCATTTTGTTCCCCACCGGAAGAGCACAGTGATTGGTGCTAGCGGCTGTAATAGCCACCTGCAGCAATCGCATGTAAAAGGCTGGTTGTACTCAAGTTAATCGATAGAGCAACTTGGGTACAATCTGCTTGCTCACACACAGTTCAAAAATTGGTGGGTCCCTGCTGAACCGGCCGAGATTCAAACTGTCTATGACTTAGCATTCTTATAAAACTTTATCTGAGCATGCCTATTAGGATAACACAGTTACTAAATGCCAAGGAGGACTACTTTCAAGTTTTCCAACAGAAAATGCTTTGAACACGTTGCACTTGAAATTAAAGTTTACAAGTTAAATAGATATTTTTAAGAATAAGGAAGAGTACTTATACTTAAGAACCGTACACTTAAGGCCCTCTTGGTTGAATGAAAAAAAAAAACGAATGCCGCATACACACGATCAGACTGTCTGGCGGACTTAGCCCGACGGACAAACCGCCAGACTTTGCAGCGGAGGTCCGCCGGACTTTCGGAGCGAGTAGACCTGCCCACACACAACCGGACTATGGTGGGAATCGGCCGTACTTTTGAAATGAACGGACTTGCCCACACACGGAGGAAAGTCCATTCATTTTGAATGCGGCTCCAGGTAGCCGGGACTAGCGAAGGAGGTCAATGTCGCTGCCTTCAGCGGCGAGATTGACACGTCGCTGGCCCTGTCACCTGGTATGGACTTAAATGGGAAGCCCTACACTGAAAAAACAGCGTGGGGCCCCCCCATGGTCCATATAAGACCCTTATCCATGCACGATATAAAAAGTAAACCGCGCTATTCAGAAAAAATTTAAAAATGTAAATAAATTCCCTACAAGCAGCAACCCCAATCGTAATACTCCGATATAATAGACTAAGGCTCGGTTCACACAGGGGGCGACACGAGGCGACACGACTTGCCGTGCCGCGACCTGACAAGTCGCCCCCGTTCTGTACTACGGAACCGTTCTAAGAGGAGCGACTCGAGTCGCTCCGACTTAGAAAAAAGGTTCCTGTACTACTTTTGGGCGACCTCGGGCGACTTGCATTGACTTCTATACAGAAGTCATTTGCAAGTCGCCGCTGAGGTCGCGGCAGGTCACGGCGCGGCAAGTCGTGTCGCCTCGTGTCGCCCCCTGTGTGAACCGAGCCTAAATAAGTGAAAAAAGTGAGCTGCGCTAAAAAAACAAAACTCTTACTCAAAAAATCTCAAATCACACACATATTGAAAAAATCAATAATCCCAAAGGAAAATAGTGACAAGAAAAGGATGAAAAAAATAGCTTAAGAAATTTAAATAAATTATATCAGTGAGTAATGTTATCCTAGTAGTCCTTTTTTTATATGTTTGAATTGAAAAAAAGTACCTGGATCTCGGAAGCTAGCAGGGTCCATCTCCACTGTGGGCATTTGAAGCCCTCTTCTATCCATTCCTGGGAATTGGTGCAGCTGGCTACACAGCATGCACCTCCCGATCTTGCGCCTGTGCAGTGATGCCACTAGGTGGCCCTCCTTCCTCCTGGAATGTTGCCATAGTGGCATAATGTCAATCATGAGCAAGAGGACTCCTGGCATACATGACGCTGCTGTCCCAGGAGCACTTTTGAATCACCTAGTGAAGTAATCACCTTTGCGGGGAATGCCAGATGTGCTGAAGAAAGAAGATAATTAAAGTGGTGTTCCACAGAAAAAAAAAAATCATTAAAATTCCTAAAAAAACAAAAAAAATAATTTGGATTTTTTTTTTAAACTCAACACTAAATGCCTGTTGCTAGAGGATTCCTCGTAGTCTGCCTCCTTCAGTGCCTGGGCTGGTGACATCACTTCCCCTCAGCACAGGAAGGGCTCAGCTCTGCCCCCTCCCTCATGTCAGATATCTGGGACACGTGACAGGTCCCAGCTGACTGTGCGACCAATCACGGCGCCATGCAATGCTGACGCCGCTGAGTGGAGGGGGACAAGCGGGCAGAAGGGCATGTACAGGCATATTAATGTATCTGTATGTTGCCCTTTAAGAAGTCGTTTGCGGGCTGCAGCGAGCTCCGTGAGTGTGATTGCGGGTCCCACAGACTCAATGTCCGCAGGGATACCCGCAATCGTCTTACGGAGAGGAAGAACGGGGAAATGCTGATGTAAACAAGCATTTCCCCATTCTGCCTAGTGACACTGACACTGATCACAGCTCCCTCTAATCGAGAGCAGTGATCAGTGTCGTGTCACACATAGCCCCTCCCCCCACAGTTAGAATCACTCCCTAGGACACACTTAACCCCTACAGTGCCACCTAGTGGTTAGCCCCTTCACTGCCAGTCACATTTACACAATAATCAATGCATTTTTAATTGCACTAATCTCTGTATAAATGTGAATGGTCCCAAAATAGCACCAAAAGTGTCCGATCTGTCCGCCATAATGTTGCAGTCACAATAAAAATCACTGATCGCCACCATTACTAGTAAAAACAAAAATTATTAATAAAAATGGCATAAAACTATTCCCTATTTTGTATACACTATAACTTTTGGGCAAACCAATCAATAAATGCTTATTGTGATTTTTTTTACCAAACATATGTAGAAGAATACGTATCGGCCTAAACTGAGGAAACATTTTTTATATATATATATATATATATATATATATATATATATGGGGATATTTATTACAGCAAAAACTAAAAAAATATTTTTTTGTTTCAAAATTGTTGTTGTTTTTTGTTTATAGCGCAATAAAAAAAAAACGCAGAGGTGATCAAATACCACCATAAGAAAGCTCTATTTGTGGGGGAAAAAAAGGACATCAATTTTGTTTGGCAGCAATGTTGCAGGACTGCGCAATTGTCAGTTAAAGCGACTCAGTGCCCAATCGCAAAAAGTGCTCTGGTCTTTGGGCAGTCAAATAGTCCGGGGCTTAAGTGGTTAAAAAGATCTAGAGCATTGTACAAAACATGATCATGATAACAGAGTCATAGTGCATAATGCCGTAATATACAAATTAAAATACACAAAGCTCACATTTTATATGGAAGGAAGATGGGAAGCTGAAACTAACATAGTGTGATGAGATTATTTTTGTCCTTGTTGTCCTAATGTTAGTGTCCTATGTTTCTCAAGTAGGTCTTCAAGAGATTAATTAAAAAGAGAAACAAGTTGGGCTTTGTGCCAGTAAGGGGCACTGTGTTAGGAGTATAATTGCTCCACTGCATTTTTTTTCTAATAAATGTGTAGGAAGTGGGGGTTGAGATGTTGGGTGGGTGGTGTGTAGAGTCAGGAATGAGAAGAGAGGGAAGCTCAGGAACAAGACAATAGGGGTCATTGGTGGCGATGATAATGGATGAAGGGGGACGGGTAAGAATCTAGTATCAAGATCTTGGATGGTGGAAGGTCTGTGGAGTCAAGGAGAAGTGTAGGGAGCACAGGCATGGAAAGTGTCTAAGGGGAGTGGTGCAGATATTCTCTTCACCGTGTGGTTTGGTAGAGGTGGGTGATTTTGGGTTAATGGAATTTGCTGAGATCCCTGTACAATCCCCAATGTAATAATTCAAGGCTGCCCACTATCTTGCTTCCCCTTTGTCCTCATCTTGGATCTCACCCTTAGGTCATTATTGTAGTCACTGACCCCAAAGCTGGGGATTATTATTGCCTTCACAGAGACAACTGGGCATTGAGGTGCATTATAGTCCAGTCATTTTGATGCAATACTCCTCAACAGGCATTGCTATTGCCTGGCCCTCTAGAGCTGTTGGGGACCAACATTTTTTTCTGAAAATTAAACTTAACCCTTAAAACTAATGCTAATATTTAACCCAATCTTCACCCTGACTTTACCCCAAAAATATCACTTAAACTTAACTTCCTAACCGCTGGCCATAGATGATTAGTTTTTATCGTTGAGTCAGTGGGCTGACTCACAGATTCCTCCATCCAACTAAATGAGGTGGATGACAGAATCCTCCCTTCAGCTAGGACACTGTATTCTGACAGTGGGACTCTCTGCTGTCACAACACACTGATCAGCGTCTGTAGCCACTGATCAACAAGAGTTTTCCAGCACTCCTATTTATTAGAAGTCATTCAACTTCTGTTGAACAGTAACGGCTACAAATGGATTGAAATTTGTCTGGTCCCTGCTGATCCTGCCAAATTTTGATGCGTCTATAGCCAGCTTAAGGTTAACTGTTGCTTATGTCACTCCTAAACAATTAACCCCAAAAACAAAATGTTAACCACCTCGCGCCCGCCCTATAGCCGAATGACGGCCGTAGAGCAGGCGCTTTCGTCCGGGTGGCCGTCCCTGGACGTCCTAATGTTTACTTCCGCAATGCGCGCCGCCGCGGGCACGCATCGGGGAAGTTCTGTGTTTGCCGTGTCCCCCGGGGACAGACAAACACAGATCACTGTAAACGGCCAATCACATCGGCCGTTTACAGCGCGATCGGCGTGTCCAATGGGAGATGATCTCATATGTAAACATATGAGATCATCTCTCAGCACTGCTCTCCCTCCTCACACAGACAGAGTGTGAGAGGGGAGAGATGAACGGCTGCAGCGGCAGCCGTTCTGCTTTGCTTTGATTTGATTTAAAAAAAAGTTAAAAAAAAGTTAAAAAAGGTGCCATCCTCCCCCAGTGCCATCCTGCCCCAGTGCCATCCTGCCCCAGTACCATCCGCCCCAGTGCCATCCGCTCCAGTGCCATCCACCCCAGTGCTACCTGCCCCCAGTGCTACCTGCCCCCAGTGCCACCTGCCCCCAGTGCCACCTGCTCCCAGTGCCACCTGTTGTCAGTGCCATTTGTCCCCAGTGCCATCTGTCATCAGTGCCACGTATAAGTGCCATCTGTCATCAGTGCCACGTGTCATCAGTGCCACATAGTGTCATCTGTCATCAGTGCCACATATTAGTGCCATCTGTCATCAGTGCCACGTATCAGTGCCATTTGTCATCAGTGCCACCTGTCAGTGTCACGTGCCATCTGTTGTCAGTGTCACGTGTCATCAATGCCACTTATCAGTGCCATCTGTCATCAGTGTCACACGTCATCGGTGCCATGTATTAGTGCCATCTGTCATCGGTGGCACGTATTAGTACCATGTATTAGTGCCATCTGTCATCAGTGCCACGTATTAGTGCCACGTGTCTTCAGTGCCACGTATTAGTGCCACGTGTCATCAGTGCCACGTATAAGTGCCACGTGTCATCAGTGCCACATATTAGTGCCATCTGTCATCAGTGCCACATATTAGTGCCATCTGTCATCAGTGCCACGTGTCATCAGTGCCACGTATAAGTTTCATCATTGCCACGTATCAGTGCCATCTGTCATCAGTGTCATGTGTCATTGTCCTGGTGCTTCAAAAGTGTAATAAATAGTCAACAAGTTAGATGTGTAATTTATGTTCCTAGAACACATGATGGCGCTACCTGCATGTTGGGCCTCTCTATGTGGCCAGGCTGTGAAAAAGTCCCACACATGTGGTATTGTAATACTCAGGAGGAGTGCCAGAATTTTTATGGGGGTGTCATTTGTGGTATACATATGCCATGTGAGAGAAATAACCTATTACAATGACAATTTTGTGGAGAAAAAAAAAATGAACAATCGTAATTTTGCAAAGAATTGTGGGAAAAAAATGACAACATCAAAAAGCTCACTATGCCTCTTACTAAATACCTTGGAATGTCTACTTTCCAAAAAGGGGTCATTTGGGGGGTATTTGTACTTTCCTGACTTGTTCGGGTCACAAGAAGCGAGATAGGCCACCAGTACCGTATATACTCGAGTATAAGCCAAGATTTTCAGCCCCTTTTTTTAGGCTGAAAGTGCCCCCCTCGGCTTATACTCGAGTCACCGCCATCTGCCTACCTGATCTGCATGTCGTGCAGACAGACGGGGCCATTCCACTATTCAAAAGCCGCGCCTCCCTGTCTGTGATAGGCGGAACACTCAATTTCCCAGCAGTCAGTGTTCCGCCTATCACGGACGTCCGCTCATCCTCATACTACGGACGAGGATGAGAGGATGTCCGTGATAGACGGAACACTGACTGCTGGGAAATTGAGTGTTCTGCCTATCACAGACAGGGATGCGCGGCTTTTGAACAGTGGAATGGCCGCCGTCTGTCACAGACGAGGAGGAGAGGTGCGGCTTTTGAAACCTGGCATGGCCGCTGTATGTTTTTTATACATGCAGATCGGTGCAAAATGGCACACAGAGGCTGCAGAAGGACAAAGAGGCTGCAGATTGGCACACAGAGGCATGCACAGGACACAGGTAGGCTGCAATGGACACAGGGATGGACACAGGGATGGACACAGGGATGGACACAGGGAGGTACACAGGGATGGACACAGGGATGGACACAGGGATGGACACAGGGAGGTACACAGGGATGGACACAGGGAGGTACACAGGGAGGTACACAGGCAGGTATGCAGCTGCAGATGGGCATTGTTGACCCTCTTTTCCACTCTTTTAAGCTGTAACAGTAGCTGCTGCATGTCTCACCCTCGGCTTATACACGAGTCAATAAGTTTTCCTAGTTTTTTTGTGGTAAATTAGGGGCCTCGGCTTATATTCGGATCGACCTATACTCGAGTATATACGGTACATCAGATGTGATCAATTTTGTGCGATTCGCACCACAGCTTGTAGACTCTCTAACTTTCACAAAGACCAAATAATATCCACTAATTTGGGTTATTTTTACCAAAGATATGTAGCAGTATAAATTGTGCCCAAAATTTATGAAGAAAAATTTATAATTTGCATAATTCTGTCACAGAAACAAAGAAATATGCATTTTTTTTCAAAATTTTCGGTCTTTTTTCATTTATAGCGCAAAAAATAAAAACCCCAGAGGTGATCAAATACCACCAAAAGAAAGCTCTATTTGTGGGAAAAAAAGGACAAAAAATTCATTTGGGTACAGTGTTGCATGACTGAGTAATTGTCATTCAAAGTGTGAGAGCACCGAAAGCTGAAAATTGATCTGGGCAGGAAGGGTGTTTAAGTGCCCAATAAGCAAGTGGTTAAATCCTAGGCTGACACTTACCTTTTGTGAGGCAAAATTTTAGTGCCAATTTTGGCTACCAATGGAAAACAATGCTGTTTTTTTTATTTTGGCCACTGGCCCAATGATGACTCCAACTTTCTCTTTAGTGTGGTTGCAAAGAATGCAACAGGACTGAAATGTTCATGTATTGAGGTGCATTACAGACTTTTTTTTAATGGGTTTCCTAACTCGACATAATGCACCTCAATGCACAAAATTGCACTGCTATTGTTATGCCTTCTGGAAGTGTTACTTTAAGTCCTTTATTATTATTTTCAGGTTTACCTTCACTGATATAACACTTAACCCTTAACACTTAAGATTAACCTCTAACACCTTAAATGTTAACCTAACATTTAACCCTATCTCTCCTCCTTACTTTACCCCAATATTCCCTTCACTTAAAACTAGACACATGCAATTTGTTTAGTTCCAAATTCATTTTTTAACGAATTTTGACAAATTTGTTAATTCCGAATTTCCTAATTTTTCAATTTCCAAAATTTCCGAATTTCAAAATTAGCAAAATTATGAATTTCCGAAAAATTTCTGAATTTCCGAAATTACGAATTTCATAATTTAGAATTTTCGAATTTTCGAATTTCCAATTTTCGGATTTCCGAATTTTCGAATTTCTGAATTTAGAATTTTTGGATTTTCGAATGTCCAAATTTTCGATTTTCCGAATTTCCAAAAAAAGCAAAAAAATGATGAAACGAAAACGAAAATGAACCACTGTAATTTTTTGTCAGTGCACATGTCTACTTAAAACTGTCAAAGAAGTTAGCAGTCTTCTTACTCAAGAAACAATACTAGCACAGAGAACAAACCTCAGTTCAGTGAATAGTGCATTAAGACGAAACTGATCTTTATAAAAACATATATTAACATATATTAAATACATACATAACACTGAATTACATCTTATTTTTTTATTTATTAGGGTGAATATTTAACAAAACATGAAAAAGAACATTTATAATATGAAAAACAATCAAAAACAATAAAAATCACAATAATATGCGATAATATGTGAAACAATGATAAAAGTGCTTGAATCAAAAGCAGGTATTCATCTGATTTTACATAAAAAACAATCAAATAAGTCCCAAATAATAAAGTCCGTGTGCATCAAAAAGTGTTGAGATGTTAAGATCATGTGTTCAAAAAACAGTTCTTCAAAGTTGTGAACACAATTTTTCCCACCATCCAGGCATCCACAAGCAGTGTACCCCAGCAGCTCACCTTAAGCAAAGACCACACCAGGTCTAGTGGTACTTTGGTATA
Source organism: Lithobates pipiens (assembly GCF_037356315.1). Taxonomy (NCBI): domain Eukaryota; kingdom Metazoa; phylum Chordata; class Amphibia; order Anura; family Ranidae; genus Lithobates; species Lithobates pipiens. The sequence goes on from NW_027507758.1 coordinate 162,546,615, forward strand.
CAAATCCTTAACGGTAATTCACGTTCCACTCTTCTCTCCTCGTCTGCATCGAAATCCACAGCTGGTCTGACAAGGCTTTAATATATGGATCCTTTATGGAAATTCACATTTCACTCTCCTCTCCTAAAACCCATTAGACCTGTTGTGGTCTTTGTTCAAGGTGAGCTGCTAGCATATAAACAACGAAAAATAAAACATTCCAAATTGTGTTCCACCAATGGAATATTAGGGTTACTCCTTGATTTCTACCTCTCTGAACCCCATATCAGATCTCATGGATACCACTCACCTCTCTGCACACCACGCCCAGCACTTGAAAAATTTACACACAGCAGGGAGTAATGATGAAAATTCAGTCACAGTGCCCCCTGTGGTGGAATAACTATTGTACAACATAACTGAACCAGAACTTGCAGCAGACTTGCAGAATATTCGCAAAGAAACTTGATCTGGAGTCATGCAATGCAGACTTTCTGCAACTGTGCAACAAACTTGTGAAGCTTGGTAAGTCTAGCAAGAGCTTTGCAAGTCATTTTCAAACTTGCAGCACAATTACTTGCTATCTGGGTAGGGACAAGGTGTGTAGAAGATGTGGCAGTGACTAAGTGCTAGGGACACTAAGAACCCCACATTCATCTTCACATCCATTGCTTTGGAAAAAGGGGAGATAGCAGCAACAGGTGGCTGAAAGCTCACCCCATTGCTCTGTGAAACGCAGCAGCTTGTCTCCCTTGTAGTACACAGGACAACATTAGCAGCACAAAAGCTATTTTCCACATTGAGCAGCACACTTGCAATGGTCCTCTTGGTTCTCCAACACAGTCTCCGCTTTGTCAATAAATATTTTGGTATGGATTACTGCTGCACAAATCTCATGCCAGCCACTTTCAAAAAGGACTAGGTGAATCCTGGACGATGCTCCCATGTGGCACACTTGCTTTTAACCAGTTAACGACTGCACCATAGCCGAATGGCAGGTACAGCGCGGTTTGATAACTCTGGGAGGGTGTACATTGACGTTCTCCCAGAAACCCGCTACTGCGTGGCCCCTCGGGCACGCACCCGGGAATATCCGTATCCGCATCAAGGATCACGGTAAATGCCCACTCACAGCGGCTGCTTACCACGTGATCACTCCGTCAAATGACAGAGCGATCGCTTGTAAACAAACCGGCGTCAGGTCCGGTTCCTCTCTCCCCTCTCTGTACCAATCAGTACAGTGTGAGCGGAGAGGTCGGGTGCAGCAGCGCTGTGGGCTGGATAAGTAGTGCCAACAGCCCTGATCTGTGCCCATTGCAGCCTCATCCAGCTATCCATCTATCCATGCTCAGCCTTCCATGCATACTCAGCAATGCTCATCCATCCATACTCAGCAATACTCATTCATCCATGCTCAGCCATCCATCCATACTCAGTAATACTCATCCATTCATCCATGCTCATCCATCCTCAGCAATACTCATCCATCCATCCATACTCAGCAATACTCATCCATCCATCCATACTCAGCAATACTCATCCATCCATACTCAGCAATACTCATCCATTCATCCATGCTCAGCCATCCCATCCACCCCCATCCATACACAGCCATACCCAGTCATACTCAGCCGTACTCAGCCATATTCAGCCATACTCAGCCATACTCAACCATACTCAGCCGTACTCAGCCATACCCAGCCGTACTCAGCCGTACTCAGCCATACTCAGCCGTACCCAGCCATACTCAGCCATACCCAGCCATACTCAGCTGTAACCAGCAATACTCAGCTGTACCCAGTCATCCCATCCATACCCAGCCATACTCAGCTATATTCAGCCATACTCAGCCGTACTCGGTCGTAACCAGCCGTACTCGGCCGTACTCATTCATGCTCAGCCATCCCATCCATACTCAGCCATCCCCATCCACAGCCACATCAGTTCTCATCCATGCCACATCCATGCCACTACAGTGCCTCACAAAAGTGTAATAGGTAGTCAAATTAGATTTGAAACTTATGCCCCTAGAACACCTGATGGTGCTCCCTGCATTTTGGGCCTCTCTATGTGGCCAGGCTGTGTAAAAGTCTCGCACATGTGGCATCACAATACTCAGGAGGAGTAGGAGCATCTATTTTGGGGTGTGATTGTTGGTATGTACATGCTATATGTGAGAAATATTGTATAAATGGACAACTTTGTGTAAAAAAAAAAAATGCGTTTTCATTTTCTTTACACATTCTCCAGAAACTTGTAGAAAAAAAATGACTTATTCAAAAGACTCATTATGCCTCATAGATTATATGTGGGTTGTTTTCTTTCCAAAATGTGGTGATTTTTGAAGCGTTTCCATTGTCCTGGTGCTCCAGGCCCTTCAAAAGTGTAAGCCCTTGTACTCATGGTCGGACATTCCGACCACAAAATGCGAGGGATTTTGTCCGAAACTGGTGTTGCATTTACACGGTCGGACAAAGTTGTCGGAAAATCCGATCGTTCGGAACGTGATGACGTTCATTCGTTACGACGGGACTACGTTCAGGCTAGTAGGCAATAGCTTTGGTCTCGTAATTTGATCTGAGCATGCGTGGCACTTTGTCTGATCGGAATTCTCTACAAACGATCAGACAAAGTCCAATCAGATCATGTTGTTGGAAAATTTTATATCCAGCTCTCAAACATTGTTGGTCGGACATTCCGACGGAAAAAGTCAGATGGAGCCCACACAACATGGTCCGCTCGGACATTTTCCGTCGGAATGTCCTACCGCGTGTACAAGGGCTAAGAGGTAGTCAAGAAATTATATGTGCAATTTATGCTCCAAGAACGCCTAATAGTGTTCCCTGCACATTGGGCCTCTGTATCTGGCCACGCTGTGTAAAAGTCTCATGTGCCATACTCAGGAGGAGTAGTAGAACGTGTTTTGGGGTGTAATTTTTGCTATGCATATGCTGTGTGTGAGAAGTAACCTGCTAATTTAACAATTTTGTGAAAAAAAAAAGAATGAAAAATGATTTTGCAAAGAATTGTTGGAAAAAATTACAACTTCAAAAAACTCACCATGCCTCTTACTAAATACCTTGGAATGTCTACTTTCCAAAAAGGGGTAATTTTTACTTTCCTGGCTTGTTAAGGTCTCATGAAATAAGATCATCAGTGCATTGGGTGCAATCAATTTTCAGAGATTGGCACCATAGCTTGTGGACTCTATAACTTTCACAAATACCAAATAATATACGCCGGTTTGGATTATTTTTTACCAAAGATATGTAGTGGTATCAATTTTGGCCAAAATATACGAAGACAAAATTATAACAGAAACAAAGAAAAATCCATTTTTTTTACAGAAATTTCAGTCTTTTTTCTTTTATAGTGCAAAAAAAAAAAAAAAAAAAACAGCGGTGATTAAATACCACCAAAAAAAAGCTCTATTTGTGTCAAAAAAAGGACAAAAATGTCATATAGGTACAGTGTTGCATGACTGAGTAAATGTCATTCAAAACGTGAGAGCAACGAAAGCTGAAAATTGTTCTGGTTAGGAGGGGGGGGGGGGGTGTTAAGTGAGTGCCCAGTGATTAAGTGGTGAAAGGAACTGCTGGAAAATAATGGTCTCTTCTGTTTTTCCTCATGGTGACCCATCCTGTAGCTGCACTCAACAAAACACTAACTTACTGACAACTATGGATGAGCCGAACACCCCCCGGTTCGGTTCGCACCAGAACCTGCGAACAGACCTAAACTTCGTGTGAACTTTAGAACCCTATTAAAGTCTATGGGACTCGAACATTCAAAATTGAAGTGCTAATTTTAAAGGCTAATATGCAAGTTACTGTCCTAAAAAGTGTTTGGGGACCTGGGTATGTATCAATGTAAAAAAAAGTTTTAAAAAACTGCAGTTTTTTTCGGGAGCAGTGATTTTAATAATGATTAAAGTGAAACAATAAAAGTGTAATATTCCTTTAAATTTCGTACCTGGGGGTGTATATAGTATGCCTGTGAAAAGGCGCATGTTTCCCGTGTTTAGAACTGTACCTGCACAAAGTGTAATTTCTGCAGGAAAAAAAGTCATTTAAAATCACTCGCTATAATGAATTGTCGGCTTTTAAAATTAGCACTAATTTGCCGCGAACACCCCAAATTGTTCACTGTTCGCAGAACAGGCGAACAGGCAATGTTCGAGTCGAATCCCTACTGACAACCATCAGGCTTCATTCACTTGAGTCTAGCTGCAAACACATAAATGTACCTAATTACCTGGTATTGAACTGAAAACAAAAGTCCATTGCCAAGTGTATAATATAAAATGTGTACATGTATACACGGCATTAAGCACAAAATAGCAAAACAAGTACTAAAAATTGTTTAAAGTAATAAAATAAAAAAATATGTTCAACACAAAACTGAATAAGTGTCCAAAGGTGATAAAAAAGGTGTATCTCAGTTACTCCACCATCAATTAAAAAATTTCCAACACAAATTGTTCCACCCAAGAGTTCAAAATTTGTTTCCAGAAAATAATGTCCAAAATGGATTACGTGTAAAATTGATGTTAAAACATTTATTGGAAAAAGGTATAAGAGCTAAGGCTCAAGTAAGCTTGTTTCAACACGGTTACATTTGCAGGGACTATAAACTCTGATAGTTGCCATACAATTTGATTTGTTTTCTCAGCACACAATATTGAATATATTTGACTATTACTTTCACAGAATATAATGTATAACATCTATGCTGATTAGACTCTCCCTGCTTAACCACTTGCCGACCAGCCACCGTCATTATACTGCAGCAGGGTGGCACCGCTGCGCGAATCGCCATTGGTGTATGTTGGCAGCATTAACCGTGATAGAGAGTGCAACGCCGGAGCCGATGAGCGTGGCTGGCAGCCGTAATGTCCGCCAGCCACCAGCAGTCGCTCCACAGACAGCTAGAACGGGGTTCTGTGTATGTAAACAAACAGATCCTCGTTCTGACAGGGGAGTAGAGCGAGATCTGCTGTTTCTAGTGATCAGGAGCAGTGATCTCTCTCCTCCTCCAGTCAGTACACTGCCATCACAGTTAGAAACACCTCCCTAGGGAACATATTTAACACCTTAATCGAATCAATCCTTGCCTGTGACATTTATACAGTACTCAGTGGCTATTTTTAGCTCTGATCGCTGTATAAATGTCACTGGTCACAAAAAAGTGTACGATCTGTCCCCTGCAATGTTGCAGTCCTGCTAAAAATCGCAGATTGCCGACATTATTAGTCAAAAAAAAAATTCAAATGCCATAAATCTATCCCCTATTTTTTAGAAGCTATAAATTTTGCGCAAATCAGTCAATATATGCTTACTGCAATTTCCTTTTTTACTAAAAATATGTAGACTACATATTGGCCTAAACTGGTGAAGAAATTTATGTTTTTTTATTTGTTTTTTGGATATTTATTATGGCAAAAAGTAAAAAGAATTTTATTTTTTTCAAAATTGTCCCTATTTTTTTCTTTATAGCGCAAAAAATAAAAACCATAGAGGTGATCAAATACCAACAAGAGAAAGCTCTATTTGTGGGGGGGGGGGGACATACATTTTGTTTGGGTACAACGTTGCACGACCTTGCAATTGTCAGTTAAAAGGACGCAGTGCTGTATCGCAAAAAATGGCCTGCTCAGTAAAGGGCAAAAATCCGTTCGGTCCTTAAGTGGTTAAATAAGCTGCGAAAACGGTTTATTGAAAAAAAGGGGGAAAAAAAGAAAAAGAAACATGCATAATATACTGTAGAGGATGATTATAAATTCCTCTCACCTCCATTTTGTATCGGGGTCCCTGCACTATCCTTGCAGGTATCTTCAGTATGTAATCAAGGATTATAACCCCTTATGTGAATATACTGTATGTACATTGAAATATAGTGATTGGATGACTATCTAAATATATAGAGTGATAGGTATTTTATAACTTTAGCATTTTTATGAACGTATTGTGGTTGATGCAACAAAAAGAGATGTATGCCGAACTGAAGCACAGTTTACTGCTGGATTGAATGAGCCGGCTTTCGCCTTATTTGTGGGTATCTCGTATTCAATCTTATTGCTATGGCCAAGGTCATGCTATGGTCAAGGTCATGGTCCTTTAAAAAAATAGGTAATTGGCTGAATGATCGGACATGGACTAACTGTAGCTTGCAGTTTACTAAACACATTAGAAGCAATAATGCATAGATCCCAACTGTCCCTTATTTCAAGGGAATGTCCCTGATTTGGAGCAATGTCCCTCTGTCCCCCTTTCCTCCTCATTTGTCCCTCATTTTGGTCTGATCTATATAGCTGTAAATAATATGCACATTTTATCTTTCAAAAAGTGTTTCCCAGTGCTAAACCTTTCTTCCAAATTATACAGTAAATTTGCAGCATTTGTACATTTTAAAAGCCAATATAAAGGAAAAGTAGTTATAAAAAAAAGCCCTTTTGGATTTAATTAAGCTTTTTTTGGTTAATTCTCCTTTAAGGGAGTGTGGCAGGAGGTGTGTCCTATGCCTACATACGTTTGCTAGTAGGTGTTCCTCATTCCCATCTCAAAATGTTAGGAGGTATAAATAATGCAAACAAGTTTAGGATGGCAAAGAGTATGAATACACTGCAGAATAATACAAAACAGATTTGAAAGCTGCAAAAACATGGACTCTTCACAGTCACATTCCTCAAGGTGAAGTCCAGGGTAGCTTTGGTAACACAGGAGAATAGCTGGAGCCTAAGGCCAAAGGGTCAACGCACTTGAACTGAAACTCAGGTACCAATCAGGGAGATGCTATTCACAGTAGCTGGGTCTTCTGGAAAAAAAACTGTGTGCTATTAGGCTGCTGTCTGGCTGCCCGCAAACAGGTTTTGACAATGAAGGTCCTCTCTCCTTGCTGTAGATCTCTTGCCCAGGTACCTCCGAGCTGCTGAGCATGTCCAGCGTTGTTGAATATAGGATTAAAAGGGCATGTACCTGCATCTGAGCATGGTGAGTAAAAAAGGACACTCTGCTACAGTCTTAAAAAAAAAAAAAAACTGATCATATTTATCTGTTTGTTAGATCAAAATTCTGTATTTACTAAGGTCATTAGTGAATACCAATCATAGTAGACTCAAGTCTTTACTGAATGCTTTGGACAAACTACAATTGAAAATGATAAGACATTTTAAGCAAATTGTGTGTTATCTGGAGATAGTTGTATGTCGGGCCTTTGTAATGTATTGTCAATGCACGTATCCACTTAGCGGCTTAGGAGGGAGACTATTTCCATTTGATATAAAAAGCCTGGGTTGGGATTTCCTTTCATTGTTTAAACTTTGAAAATCTCATCTGTACTCCCTCCATACACAGATGTGTAAAGAATGCAAACCATCAGCATTCAAATTACCTAGAGTCAGCAATATACTGTATATATATTACAAACATTGTGGCTGAAGTATATTAACTTTTACAGTTTTAAAGCAGACCTTCAGTAATTCTTTTAAGGTTTTATAGAACAAATGCCTAGGCAAATGGTGTAGGCTGCTGTAGTCCCCTTGACTTCTGAGACACAATTGTCACTAATCCTAGGAGTTATAGGCTTTTTTTCTGATTTTGCAGTCCCATTACATTAGAGTTTTCAGCCAGGGGATGAGGGTGGGGGCGGGGGGGGGGGGGGGGTAGAAGGGCTGAAGGAGGGCAGAGGAGCGTCCAAGAGGGCTGGAGGAGGGCCAAATGAGGGCAGAGATAGAAGAAGATGGGTGGAGGACCCACCCGTGTGTTTTCCATTTAGAAGGGTTATCAAATATGTGTGCAATAACGAGCAAATGGCATTCAGTGTTGCCAGGTTTATTATAACATCTAAGGTCACTATCAGAAAATTCTGAATGTTAAAAAATCACACAGTCAACTAATGTAACCTCTGCCTTATTATAAATGCAACAATGCTACTGAAATGCAGATTGTTCAGTGACAAATCCTAAATCCAGAAGTTTGGGGGGTGGAAATTAAAATCTAATTTGGGCAAACATAATCTGAATCTGGAAATCAACCCTCACATCCACTTACAAGTCAGACACAGATTGCCCTGTGTCTGAAGAATTAACCTGGGGCAATAGACCACTTTGTATTTTTTCTTGGAGAAGGGACCCTTGTGCCAGCGTAAGAGTGGGAAGCTAAGATTGACCCAGGAAGGCTTAGGTTCCCAGTGTCTGGAGAAAGTCACTGGGATCTTTGTATCATGATAAATTTATGACTCCATGGTACTGAAATAAGAGGTTGCCAGCTATGGAACTACAAGGAAGGTTCCCCTTTTACTAGATGAAGGATAAATGTGGAGAAGGTAAGCCACCAGAATGATGTCACTCCGAGACCCCACTCCTTGTGGCTTCACTGCCCCAGGGCATGAAGGGTCAGTGGTGGCACAAGGGGGTGGGGTCTCCTGCTGACGTCATTCGTCGGCCATGCCCCTTGGTTATATATGACATGTGTGCTATGGAGGTGGACAGATCGGCTGGCCATGGTGTCAGAGGAGGTTCATTGTTTTCATGTTCAGCAGGTTGGTGGTGGGAGCGGCGGAGGAGAAAGACCAGAGGATGAAATTGGAGAAGAAGAAGCCGCAGGAAGATGGAGAAGACCAGAGGAAGAAGTAGAGGAAGATGGAGGAAGAAGCAGGGGAAGAATGAGAAAACCGAAGGAAGACCTGAGGAAGAAGCAGGGGAAAGAAGAAGACATTTTGAATAAAGGAATTGTGAAAAACCGGCTATTGTCTTTTGTCACTGCTTTTTTTAGATGAATGGGTGGGGGTACAATATGTCCCTACCCATTCACATAGGGGGATGGGTTCTGGGGCCTCCTTTTAGATTTTGATAAGCCCCCCACCCGCAGACCCTCACAACCACCTGGCAAAGGTTGTGGGGATGAGGTCCTTGTCCCCATCAACATGGGGACAAGATGTTTGTGGCGGGGGAATCCAAAGCACCCTCTCCATATTGAGGGCACGTGGCCTGTTATGTTTCAGGAGGGGGGGTGCTCTCTCGTCCCCCCTCTTTTACTGCAGCCTGCCAGGTTGTGTGCTTGGACAAAGGTCTGGTATGGATTTTTGGGGGACCCCCAGGCCATATTTTTTTAATTTTGGCATGGGAGATCCCCTCGGGGTACATACTAGACCCAAAGGGCCTAGTATAGACCTGGGGGGACTATATGCATTTTTTTTTGCAATTTTATTTTTTTATTTTTTTTCTGGCATTTTTTCTTTATTTCAGTGGGGAAGCCGCTGACAGCTATATAAAGTGTTAAAATAAGAACCACAAAACCCATCAAAAATCACATCACAAGCGCAACAGTTGCATTTCTGGTACGGTTCCACTGAAATCTGTTATCCGCAAATCGCATGAAAAAAGTCCCCAACCGTTTCCAAAAACACATAGATGTGGACTAGTACCATAGGAAACCATGTTAAAGTGTCTTTGTAACAAGAAAAATGGACTGTGTTTCTGAAAACTGCAAAATGCACTAAAAAATGCATAGGTGTGAACCTATGGTCAAGGCCAATTCACACTGGAGTGATGCAGGAACCCTGCGAATTGAGTGCGGGTTCGCATACAACTTGCAGGCAGTTCACACTGCCATATTCAACCATACAAACTGTATGTCTGAGTTTGCATCACACAGACATCACATGTGATTTGCAATGCGGGGCAAATAACATCCGATGTCAGACAGCACAGCAGTGTGAACCGGCCCTAAGGCCCCGTCACACTTGTGTGACTTGTCCTGCAACTCCTGCGTCCATAGACCTCAAGATTACATTGGCATTGCTTTAAATCACATCAAATTTGCGGCAAAAAGTGCTGCAAAATCACAGGACTTTCAGGTCGCACAATTGTGAAAGAGGCCTTTTGGACCTCAAGTTGGCCAAGTGTGAAAGGAACCTAATGAGATTCATTGATAACACCTTTGAATTAGGCCCCGTTTGCACTTGTGTGACCAATGCCTGTGTAATCTTGCGGTATTTGAACCTCAAGTCGCATCAAATTCAAACCAAAGTAGTGCAGGGATGAATTTGACCCACTTACAGGATGCCCAAGTGAGAATAGTGCCCAATTCAAAGGTATTATCCATGCATCTCATTCACACTGCTGCGACCTGAAAGTCACGCTATTTTGCTGGCACTTTGCTGCTGCAACTTGGCCCCAACTGCTAAGAATGCCTGTGTAACATTGCGCCCTATGTACCTCAAGTCACATGAAAGTCACAACACCAAAGTAGTACAGGGACTACTTTGAAGTTGTCACAACTTGAAGTAGCACAGATATGAGTAGTTATCATTGAGAACCACAGGGTAAGTGGGAGATCCCTGCTCTGTGTGCTCGCCCCCCCCAAACTTCTCGTGTGTGATTGTGTAGACAGGGCCCCCCCAGTGCACTGTAATGCCCCACCCACACCAAATCGAACTACCACATCCACCCCCGTATTAGGTAAGCACAAGTACATATCCTACTCTTAAAGAGGAACCCCGCCATGTCCACCTAGCTTGAGATCCTGACTAGCACATGAGCTTCTGGGTGATTACAATGACTCGTTTCAGGGTCAGAAGGTGAAACCACACTCTTTTGATCGCAGCTGCGAATATTTGATCACAACCACAATTAGAATTTGTTTTATTTTCGTTTATTTGCAGATATGCGAATCTTATTTCTACATATGATATTTGAAGGTAAACTTAAGGGCGTTTGATAAGAAATGGTGTCCCTGGGATTGCAGCAGGTGAATTACAAAGACAAAGGCCCAGTTTGAGCCCTGGTTCACAATGACAGCAGGAGGAAATTGTGTGAGTTCAGCTGCACTCACAGGATTTCATTCCTGCATGTCAGTCCCGACTGCAGGGGGAATTTCAGAGACATCTGTGCACGTTTCGGCACTGATGTCAATAAAAACCACACCCCTAAGTCGCCAAAAAATAGTACAGAAACTACTTTTGGAAATTGTCAAATCGCATCAGTGTGAACAAGGGCTGACACATACAACACTGCCTATCTACCAGCTGAATTCATTACCTGCAATCAAGGGCAGACTGACAACTCATGGGGCCCCCGGGCAATAGGAGAAGATTATAGGGCCCCTGGGCAATAGGAGATTATGGGGCCCCCATGCAATAGGAGATTATGGGGACCCCAGACAATAGATTATGGGGCCGCACAGTATACACACACATACAGTATACAGACACACAATACACACACACACAATACACACACTGAAAAGGTACTGTAGAGGCGGGGCAGCTATAATCTTGGGATTTTTAAAAAAAACACATATTTTTACATACTGTCCCTGGTTTTATTGAGGCTGGCAACCCAGATGGGGCCCCTTAGTGGCATGGGGCCCTTGGGCAGTGCCCGAATGGTCAGTCCGCCCCTGCCTGCAATTCTCCACAGCTGTTATATATAATGATTCTGCCTTTATCATTTACCGTATATACTCGAGTATAGGCCGACCCGAATATAAGCCGAGGCCCCCAATTTACCCCCAAAAAAACTGGCAAACTTATTGACTCGTGTATAAGCCGAGGGTGAGACATGCCTGTCCATCCCTGTGTGTGTGTCCGTCCCTGTGTGTCCGTCCATCCCTGTGTGTGTGTGTGTCCATCCATCCATCCATCCCTGTGTGTGTGTGTGTCCATCCATCCATCCATCCCTGTGTGTGTGTGTGTGTCCATCCATCCATCCATCCCTGTGTGTGTGTGTCTCCATCCATCCATCCCTGTGTGTGTGTGTCTCCATCCATCCATCCATCCCTGTGTGTGTGTGTCTCCATCCATCCCTGTGTGTGTGTGTCTCCATCCATCCATCCCTGTGTGTGTGTGTCCGTGTGTGTGTGTGTGTGTGTGTGTGTGTGTGTGTGTGTGTCCAGCCTACCTGTGTCCCGAGCCTCCGTCCCGTGCCTTGCCTCCTTGCCTCCGTCCCGTGCCGTGCCTTGCCTCCTTGCCTCCGTCCCGTGCCGTGCCTTGCCTCCTTGCCTCCGTCCCGTGTCGTGTCGTGCCTTGCCTCCGTCCCGTCCCGTCCCGTGCCGTGCCTTGCCTTGCCTCCGTCCCGTGCCTTGCCAGGATCGCCTCGGCGGCCATTCTAAAATTCAAAAGCCCCGCCTCCGCCTCCGCCTGTGATAGGCGGAACACTGAATTTCCCAGCAGCCTGTGTTCCGCCTATCACCGATATCGTCTCATCCTCGTACTACGGACGAGGATGAGACGATGTCCGTGATAGGCGGAACACAGGCTGCTGGGAAATTCAGTGTTCCGCCTATCACAGGCGGAGGCGGAGAAGGAGGCGCGGCTTTCAAATTGTAGTATGTCCGCCGTCTGTCTGCTCGATACGCTGATCGAGCAGTCAGACGGCGATGACTCGAGTATAAGCCGAGGGGGGCACTTTCAGCCTCAAAAAAGAGGCTGAAAATCTCGGCTTATACTCGAGTATATACGGTACTTTCTTTCTTGGGTGCACAAATACATATAGAAATTATAAGGTATAAAATAAGGATTTTGTACTTCCCCAAAACCACCACCCTCAAAACTAATTAAAAAGAGAAAAAAAAAAAAACACACAAACAAGGTCAATGTAATTTCGTTTTGCCAGCAGAAACAAAAAGATGTACATTAATTTGCTAGCTTCAAAAAATATTCTACAGGATATATGGTGCTACGTTTAGCAAAACAATTAGCGATTGGGTTTTAAGGGCCCTGCTCATAGGAGCTTACACTCTAAAATTTGTCTAAACCTTAGCGTGGACACAGCTTTACTTTCAGTGCATAACAGGTAACATTTCATAGTACAACACACCCACCAGCCCACATTTTTATCTGCAAGGTTATAGAAACATACTTAACAGTCATTATTATTATTATTATACACAATTTATATAGCGCCAACAGTTTATGCAGCACTTTACAATGTATAGGGGGGGACAACACAATTACAATACAATACAAAAGGTACAGGAGGGCCCTGCTCATAGAGCTTACATTCTAAACAGAGGGGGTGGTGGTATAAAAGGTAATAGCTGCAGAGAATGATTTGATGGGGGTTCTTACATTCTTACAAAGCATTCCAACATACTATTAAAAGGCTGCAAAAAATATATCCCTCTTTATCCGACTGATGCTGGAGATGTCAAGAAGATAGGTGAACAATTCTCCATGTTTTCTGGCTATGCCCAAATTTAGAAGATTATTGGAAGATGATCCAACAAATAACTCAAAAATTCACAGAGAGTAGAATCCCTAACGACCTGTTTTTTTTTCCTGTTTCATGCATCAAATACTCCTAATACAATTTATAAAAAGTCAGTTATTCGCCATCTTCTTGGCGCACCAAAGGCATGCATTCCTTTATGTTGGAAATCTACAAAAGCGCCATCTATAGGTATGTGGTTCAAAAAGGTAGAGGAAATTAAGAAAATGGAAGAATTCATTCTCACCAAGTATTATCAAAAAGAATACTATAATAAGACCTGAACCTCTTGGAACCTGTATATTTTTTTCTGAAGAGGGAAGGGCCCTATTTGAAAGTGATATGGTAGACTAAATTAATGTAAAATGAAGGGGCCTATTGGAAGAAAGCCGGAGATATAATAGAATCCTTTTAGATTGAGCAACAACTAGAGGGGAGCACGTTCACTACCGCCATCTCCTTTATTATTTTTTTATTTCTCTTTTCTTAAATTATACAGGGTGATGTCCCTTCTTTTTTTTTTTTTTTTTTTTTTTTTTTTTGTGTTATTTTGTTTTACTTTATTAAGTTTGAGAAAATTTGAGACATAGGAACACTGTCGGCAACGGGTTATAATACGATAGAACAGATACTGAAGTATAGAGAAACAACGTGGGAAGCTTTGTTGTCTGTTAAGAAGGGTAGAGATGGTTATTATGTAATATATATTATGATATCTCGAAAGGCTATGATTGAGACAAATGATGTTAATTTGCCATATCTGAATTGTTGTTAGAAGATGTGTGTTTTTTGAAATAAATAAAAGATTACAAAAAAAATATTAAACGGCACATATTCAATATATAACAACCACCACCAGCCCACAATTCACACACATACATGAGTATGTTCTGCTGGAAGCTGCATTTCTGTGTACATGAGCAATGAGGTCAAAGAGTAGAAGGTCAGGACATGCTCCCAAACCATGTTTGCATGGTCAGACAGGAACAATACACACACAACATTGACAGCATGGCCACATAAACCCACTTTTGATGGAAAAAATGCACAAGAATTTCAGCAAACAAACAGCCCTAGCTGGGCATTTGTCAATATGCACAATATAATTTCTTCTCCCCCACAAGTCACAGCAAAATAAAAACTGACCAAACAAACCCTCCCTCACTGCAGTCCTTTATATAAGATAGGTTGTATTGTTAGCACACTGAAAGATACTGGTGGATATGTACTTATATTGGGTGTGTGTCAATCTGTCTCTTTATGTATGCCTAAAGTGATTGCACCTGATGGGCAGGAACACATAATACTATTTGCAATTGTGTCAGCCCTTGGCTATGTGCATCAGATCTCCAACTGCAGGCCAAAGATCGAAGTACATTTGAATGCACATAAACAAAGTAACAGTTTTCTACAGTACTTGTGCAGTGCAAGCCCTACAATTTTAAGTCCCTGGGCATGATTAGTGCTAACAAACATTAACATCAGTCCCTGGCTGCAATGAGCTTCCAATCTAAAGTCCAAAACTAACTTTTTTACATTAGAGACTATTTTGACAGGAGACAAATAAAATTCCAGCATGTCTGTGGATTGTGGTGAGAAACCAACACAGAGAGAACATATAAACTTCAACACAAGCATTAGGATGTTGGGGAATTGAACCAGCAACCCTAGTGCCGCTAGACAGAATTGCTACCCATTTAGCCAGCGGGCAGCCTCACACATGTTGTCTGCATCTCTGCGGTGTGAACCAGCCCTAAGTCTCAGTTTCACAAGCAATATTCAATATATTGTCCAAAGTATTGGGACGTCTGCCTTTATACGCACATGAACTGTAATGGCATCCCAGTTTTAGTCCGTAGGGTTGAAAATTCATTTGGCCCCCCCTTTGCAGCTATAAAAACTTCAACTTTTCTGGGAAGGCTGTCCACAAGGTTTAGAAGTGTGTCTATGGGAATGTTTGACCATTCTTCCATAAGTGCATTTGTGAGGTCAGACACTGATGTTGGACGAGAAGGCCTGGCTTACAGTCTCCGCTCTAATTCATCCCCAAGGTGTTCTGTTGTGTTGAGGTCTCTGTGCAGGCCAGTGAAGTTCCTCCACCCCAAACTCACTCATCCATGTCTTTATGGACCTTGCTTTGTGCACTGGTCCAAATCATTTGGTGGAGGGGGGATTAGGATGTGGGGTTATTTTTCAGAGGTTGGGCTTGGCCTCTTAGTTTGTGGGAACAATTTGGGGAGGACCCCTTCCTGTTCCAACATGACTGCACACCAGTGCACAAATCAAGGTCCATAAAGACATAGATGAAAGAGTTTGGGGTGGAGGAACTTGACTGGCCTGCACAGAGTCCTGACCTCAACCTGATAGAAAAGCTTTTGGCTGAACTAGAGCAGAGACTGTGAGCAAGGCCTTCTCATCCAACATCAGTGCCTGGCCTCACAAATGCACTTCTGGAAGAATGGTCAAACATTCCCATAGACACACTAAACCGTGTGGACAGCCTTCCTAGCCTTCCCGGAAGCTAATCTAGTGGAAAAGGGTGGGCCAAATCAAATTTTAACCCCGACGGACAAAGACTGAGCTGCCATTAAAGTTCATGTGTGTGTTAAGGAAGGCATCCCACTTTTGGCTAGATGAGTCTCGTCCACACACTCGGATTTTCCAACAAGAAATGTGTGATGACAGGATGTTGGCAGAAAATGCGACCATGTGTATGCTCCATCAGACAATTGATTGTTTCAACTTTCTGTGGACAAATATTGCATGGCAGGTTTATAAATTTTCCGCGGACAAATGTCTGTGTACACAAATCCGTCAGACAAAAGTCCAAAGTACAAACACGCATGTCCGGAAGTGGTCTGTCTTGTAAACTAGCATTCGTAGTGGAGAATTAACATTCGTGACGTGGCAAATTATGAGATCTCGAAATGCAGCGCACACTCTCTTCTTCTTTAATGGGATAATAATGAAGCTGCTTTGCTGGTGATACTGACAGAGTTATTGCAAACAAATTTTCATAGGCTTTTTTTTCTAGTAAAATCAACAATAATATTATTATGCTTTTTTTTTTTTTTTTTTTTTTTTTATTTGGGCAAGTTGACACAACACCATTATCCCATAGTTTTTAAGATCAAAGATACAACTATGTTGATGTCCCTTGCTAATTTTACATTGTATTTTTTAAAATGTAACTGCCTACTCCCAAAATGTAATTTGAAGTAAAATACATAGCCAAGTATTATTCTACACATTTTTTTTTATTGTGCATTAAAAAAAAGGAAACACATAAAATTAGACATGTTATCTGCCAATAGAACTTAACCAAAAAGTGCATTCTATGCATCCAAAAATATAGAAAATATACCAAATCAAATCATTCAACCAAAAAAATAATGTCAAAGCAATAACTCCAAGATCAATAATAAATAACACGTTATCTCCTCCAATTCTGCAACATGACTGGTTGACGAACGGCCAAAGAAACGAACTGAAAAACAAGAAATGAAAAATGTGAACTGAAAAGCGTGAAAAGAAAAGCACGAATCAACACTCACCAAACTTCTACTAACATGAAATTAGCAAAAGGAGCCCAAAGGGTGGTGCTAAAGAACTGAAATACAACATAGTATGTCACTATGTTTGTATTTGTTAGCGAACAATTGTATGGCTATGTGTATGCAAGACAAGTTTGGGCCGACGCCCTTCAGACAAAATCCCATGGTTTTGTTGGCCAACAATCCAATCATGTGTATGAGGCTTTAGTGTATCTGGCAAGGTTTACAATGGTGGTTGTACCCTCCTACACATGAATACTAAATTTAGATATAGTGTTAGGACCTGAGTCAGGAGTTATGTTTAACATCATAGGGAGATAAGACAACTTCTTTACATGAAGCAGCATGTTTGGGATTCAAACTCAGATGCTCAGGGGTGCTAAGTAGAAGTTGTAACCTCGAAGCCATGGAGCTGCCGCATGTGAAATCCTCCTACACATAAATACACATAAGTACTGCATTTCTTTGGACATATAGGTGATGGAATTACATTACTCAAGAGTTATTCTTCTTGATTTATTCTGTGATATTTGGTGGTTCTTTGTGGGTGAGTGTAGAATAGTTATATTACCCTCAAATTTTTGGGAATGACATTTTAATTTCTGATGTTGTTACACATATCAAATTTTTTTGGGCTCAAATTATGATTATTTGGAAAGAATAAAAGGCACAAAACAATGTGACTCATTTTAAATTTGCATCAGCAATTATATTGTTTGTGGTATGTAAAGACACATGTGTCCGTTTGGGTAAATTGTTGTTAGATGGAGAGTAACAAGTGAAAGTGACAGAGGAAAATATATTTTATCAAAACATCAAACATTCCACATTCTAACATTCTTAAAAACAAAGTAGAATAGTAGATTAAGTAGAAGCAACAATGTTGCAAAGGAAAATTTATTTTAGAGAAAGATACATTTCATCTCAACATGAATAGGATTTATTTGGGGAAGTTATAATTGTACCTTTAGGCCCCTTTCACACTGGGGCAGTGGGTGCGTCGGCGGTAAAGCACTGCTATTTTTAGCTGCACTTTACCGTCAATTTTGCGGCACTATTCGGCCGCTCGTGAGATGCTTTTCCCCCCTGCTAGCGGCCGAGAAAGGGTTAAAACCCCCGCAAAGCACTGCTGCAGCAGCACTATGCCGGCGGTATAGCCGCACTGCCCCATTGATTTCAATTGACAGGAGCGGTTTAGGACTGCTCCTTCACCGCTCCAAAGATGCTGCTAGCAGGACTTTTTAGCGTCCTGCCAGCACACCACTCCAGTGTGAAAGCCCTCAGGCTTTCACGTTGGAGAGACAGCAGCAGCTCTTTTAGGGCGCTTTGCAGGTGCTATTTTTAGCACTGTAGCGCCTGCAAAGCGCCCCAGTGTGAAAGGGGTTTTAGAATCAATGGCTAAAACTTGCATTGGACTATTATAGCGCCGATTTTCACTCCCAAAAAATGCACTTCAAAACGGCACTCATTTTGGTATTAACTATATTGCCCTGTAAAAAAGACAGAGCTAAAATGAGAGCTATCTGAGCATGCTTGGTTGTGTTGGCACCTAATTGAACAAAAATGGGGAATTTATCTCTTCTCAGACTTTTAAAAATATTCCAGTGTAGAAATCACTTTTTCACACAGTTTAAAAGCATATTATCTTTAAATATTATACCACATATTTCAGTACCTTTTAAGCAATTATATCATGCTCTAAACATTATTTCCACGTGCACTACTCCAGGTTTTAGCACAGTAAGGGTTTGGGCACTTTTTGTTTTCGGGTAACTATAGTAAATTCGAATTTGGGAGTATTTTTTTACCAGCACAATAGTAAATATTGTTTTAGTGCTAATTAGCATGATTATTGCTAATTTGCACTAATTAGTGCCGCGGCACTATAATAAATGACCCACTATGAGTCTATCATATTGAAGAGACTCTGTAAACTTGCACCCATGTAAGGAAAAACCCACCTACGGATAATCTCCTTCTCCATACTCCACTACACCTCCTTTCCTTCATCGGAGTGCTAAGCCCTAAGCCTGTGAAAGTTCTGATGGTGTTACAGCTTAAACAAGGTTAACTTCTTCCTGCTCTGCATCAGATGACAGTGTTTGGGCCTGTGGAATAGGCCCCAAGTGCGACATCCTGGAAAAAAGGTCACATGCTTCTCTATATCTTCAAGGCCAATGCGTTTAATGAAGGCTCCAATATAGAATGTTAGTAACAGCTAGTAGGGTATTTTTTGTTGCAAGTGATATATACTCTCTTTAGGCCCCTTTCACACTGGGGCGCTTTGCAGGTGCTACAGCGCTAAAAATAGCGCCTGCAAAGCTCCCTGAAACAGCCGCTGCTGTCTCTCTAGTGTGAAAGCCCGGTGCGCTTGCAGGGCGGTCACAAAAGTCCTGCAACCCGCATCTTTGGAGTGCTGTAGGATCGGTGTATTTACCGCTCCTAAAGCACCCCTTCCCAAGGGAAACATTGGGGCAGCGCCGCAACACACCTGCAAAGCACCACTTTGCGGCGCTTTGTGGGTGGTTTTAACCCTTTTTCGGCCACTAGCGGGGATTAACCACTTGCCGCCCGCCCTATAGGCAATTGACGGTGGCAAAGTGGTTTCATAATCCTGACCGGACGTCATATGATTTGATCAGGATTATGAGCCGCTGCGCGCCCCCGGGGGCGCGCATTGCGGCGATCGTTGTTGCGGGGTGTCAGTCTGACACCCGGCAACTACGATCTCGGTAAAGAGTCTCCGACGGAGACTCTTTACCATGTGATCAGCCGTGTCCAATCACGGCTGATCACAGTGTAAATGGGAAGAGCCGGTGATCGGCTTTCCCTCACTCGCGTCTGTCAGACGCGAGTAGAGGAGAGCCGATCGGCTGCTCCTCTGACAGGGGGGGTCTGTGCTGATCGATTATCAGCACAGCCCCCCCGAGGATGCCCACACTGGACCACCAGGGACGCCACCAGACCACCAGGGAAAAGGTAATAAAGGTCATAATCCTCCCTAGACCACCATGGATGCCAGTCAGCACAATGGGTGCCAATCAGTGCCCATAATGGATGCCAATCAGTGCCCACAATGGGCATCACTGATTGGCATGCATTATTGTTTGGCACTGATTGGCATCCATTACTATACACCGATGCCGCCTATGAGTGCCCACCTGTGCCGCCTATGAGTGCCCACCTGTGCCGCCTGAGTGCTCACCTGTGCCGCCTATGAGTTCCCACCTGTGCCGCCTATGAGTGCCCACCTGTGCCGCCTATGAGTTCCCACCTGTGCCGCCTATGAGTGCCCACCTGTGCCGCCTATGAGTGCCCACCTGTGCCGCCTATCCATGCCCACCTGTGCCGCCTATCCATGCCCACCTGTGCCCATCCGTGCCGCCCATCCGTGCCGCCCATCCGTGCCAGCTATCAGTGCCAATTTGTGCCACCTATCAGTGTCCGTCCGTGTCGCCCATCAGTGCCGCCTATCAGTGCCACTTCATTGGTGCCCATCAGTGCCACCTTATCAGTGCCCATCAGTGTAGCCCCATCAGTGCCCATCAGTGAAGGAGAAAACGTACTTATTTACAAAGTTTTGAAACTGAAACAAAAAAAACATTTTTTTTTTCGAAATTTTCGGTATTTTTTTTATTTGTAGCGCAAAAAATAAAAACCGTAGAGGTGATCAAATACCACCAAAAGAAAGCTCTATTTGTGGGAAAAAAATGATAAAAATTTCATTTGGGTACAGTGTAGCATGACCGCGAAATTGTCATTCAAAGTGCGACAGCGCTGAAAGCTCAAAATTGGTCTGGGCAGGAAGGTGTTTAAGTGCCCGGTATTGAAGTGGTTAACAATGCCCCGCTAGAGGCCAAATAGCGCAGCTAAAACTACGGTAAAGCGCAGCTAAATATAGCGCCGCTTTACCGCCAGCGACTGCAACGCCCCAGTGTGAAAGTAGCCTTATAGTTTAGTACAATATATAACCTGACTGTCACATGACCTTCTCTTATGGATATGTTCAAAAAAAGACAACATACCGTACTGTACAAAATTAATTGTGCCTTCTCAAAATGCTATTCTTCAGTATTTTCACATATCACACCAAGGCAATTCTTCTTCAACAGTCAGCAATAAATCATTTGATATAATTAGTAGTCTTGATTATTCTCTATCTAATTAAGTAACTAAACCATGCATCCATGTGTCCTGTGTGGCAGTACACACAGTAAATTACTCTTGTCAGTACAATGTTCATCATCAGTCCAAAATGATTCTAAATTACTTTGCAGTCATGAGCTAATTATCCTAAAAGGTAATAAATGTCATACTCATACGTCAGTATACAAACCAGGCAGTTGTTGCTCCTTTTCATCCTCGTACCTACAGCACTTTATTAAACAATATGGTATTTTTCTTGCACCAATGGCACTGATCTGTTTTCTCTAGTACAGGGGTATTGAATTAAAATTCACAGAGGTCCAATCAGTAAAATGTTCTTCCACCAGAAGTCCAAATCTCTTGTTTGTCCCATGATCCAGGTCCTTCACATCACAGCCCCACCCCTCTCCTCTTATATCACAATCCTGTTCTTACATCAGTGTTCTCTGCCCTTCATAATAGTGTTCTGAACCCCCCTTTCACATCAACACCCCCCCAGACAGCAGTAGTGTCCTCTGCCCCCTTCACATCAACCTTCCCACATGGCACTGCCCTCCACAGCAATGTCCTCTGTCCCTTTAACATTACCTCTCCCCACAGCAATGTCCTCTATTCCTAAAATTACCTTTCCCCAAAGCAATGTCCTCTGCCCCTTTAACATTACCTCTCCTCACAGCAATGTCATCTGTCCCTTTAATGTTGCCTCTCCCCACAACAATGCCCTCTGTCCCTTTAGCATTACCTATCCCCAGAGCAATGTCCTCTGTCCCTTTAACATTACCTCTCCCCACAGCAATGTCATCTGTCCCTTTAACATTACCTCTCCCCACAACAATGTCCTCTGTCCCTTTAACATTACCTCTCCCCACAGCAACGTCCTCTGTCCCTTTAACATTACCTCTCCCCACAGCAATGTCCTCTGGCCCCCTTCACATCACCCCCTCCCCCACAGCAGTGTCCTCTGCCTCAATTCACATCACCTCTCCCCCACAGTAGTGTCCTTTGCCTCTCTCACTTCACCCTCCACCCACAGCAGTGTCCTCTGCCCTCCTTCACATCACCACCCCCCCCCCCCCACAGTAGTTTGCCCCTCTCGCATTACCCTCCTCAGTAGTGTCCTCCTCTGTCCTCTGCTACATTACCCCCTCAACAGCACTCCCCCACAGCAGTGCTCCCTGTCCCTTTACATCACCCCCCCCCCCCCCACTGTCGAGCTCTCTTGCCCTTTACATCAACCCACCCACAATAGGACTCTTTGTCCCTTTATATCACCCCCCCCCCCCCCCCACACACACACACATGCACTTACACACAGTAGAGATCCCTGTCCTTGCTTTCTACCTCCACAATAGGGCTCTTTGTCCCTTTACATCAAACACACACATACGCACTTACACACAGAAGAGATCTCTATCCCTGCCTTCTACCCCCCCCCCCCCCCCCACAATAGGGCTCTTTGTCCCTTTACATCACAACACACGCACTTACACACAGTAGGGATCTCTGTCCCTGTGTTCTACCCTCCTACAATAGGGCTCTTTGTCCCTTTACATCACCCCCCCCCCACCCCCACATGCACTTAAACACAGTAGAGATCACTGTTCCTGCCTTCTACCCCCCAACAAAAGGGCTCTTTGTCCCTTTATATCACCCCCCACCCCCCCCCCCACACACACACACATGCACTTATACACAGTAGAGATCTCTGTCCCTGCCTTCTACCTCCCTACAATAGGGCTCTTTGTCCCTTTACATCACCCCCCCCCCCCCCACACACACACACACATGCACTTACACACAATAGAGAGCTCTGTCCCTGCCATCAACCCCCCCCCACAATAGGGCTCTTTGTCCCTTTACATCACAACACACGCACTTACACACAGTAGGGATCTCTGTCCCTGTGTTCTACCCTCCTACAATAGGGCTCTTTGTCCCTTTACATCACCCCCCCCCCACCCCCACATGCACTTAAACACAGTAGAGATCACTGTTCCTGCCTTCTACCCCCCAACAAAAGGGCTCTTTGTCCCTTTATATCACCCCCCACCCCCCCCCCCACACACACACACATGCACTTATACACAGTAGAGATCTCTGTCCCTGCCTTCTACCTCCCTACAATAGGGCTCTTTGTCCCTTTACATCACCCCCCCCCCCCCACACACACACACACATGCACTTACACACAATAGAGAGCTCTGTCCCTGCCATCAACCCCCCCCCCCCCCCCACAAACACACGCACTTACACACAGTAGAGATCTCTGTCCCTGCCTTCTACCCCCCCCCCACAATAGGGCTCTTCGTCCCTTTATATCACCCCCCCCCCCCACATACACACACCGCACTTACACACAGTAGAGATCTCTGTCCCTGCCTTCTACCCCCCCCCCATAGGGCTTTTCATCCCTTTATATCACCCCCCCCCCCACACACACACACACGCACTTACACACAGTAGAGATCTCTGTCCCTGCCTTCTACCCCCCCCCCATAGGGCTTTTCATCCCTTTACGTCATCCCCCCCCCCCCCGACACACACACGCACTTACACACAGTAGAGATCTCTGTCCCTGCCATCAACCTGTGCCCTTCACATCACCCTCACACACACAAATACAGTAGCATGCTCTGCCCCTTTACATCAGTAGAGCTTTCTGTCTGTTCACATTTAGCATCCCCATTCTGCCATCCTTCAGTGCCAGGTCTTCTGCCCCCCTCACTCTGCTGCCTGACAGGTATACAGCGCAAAGAGCGGAAGGCAGGAGATTGAGAACGGGAGGCACAGTAGCACTGCATGGAGGGCGGAAGCAGGAGTGGGAGCTGCCGAAGTTAACTTTGCATATTAACAAGCTGGTGATTGGTTGCTAGGACTGCTCAGGGTCCTAGCAACCAATTACCTGCTAGTTAATATGCAAAGTTATGGCTTCCACTCCTGCTCCCGCCCCCCATGCAGTGCTACTGTGCCTTTCCCTCTCGATCTGTCCTGCCTTCCACTCTCTGCTCTGCTCTCTGCCGGAGGCTGAGTACAAAACTAACACCTAAATGGCATGAGCGTGGGTCTGGATGGGACAGGGACTCAGGCCAGATCCAGACCAGTCTGCCATTTAGTGATGCCTGCTCTAATATTATAGTAGAACCCCACAGGGTTATGGACAAGGTTCAAAATAATTCTCTCTGATGCAGGATTAAATAATATTGAAACCCAAAAACAAAATGTAATATTTTGCAGCTTACCAACCATTAGATGTGATGGCTGCATTAGTTTTTTCAGACTTTTTTACCTTTATTTTAAGATGGTGATCCTGCCAATAACACAGGCATTTTTTATGTACTCGCAGAAAATGTTTTTAACCTGGAAAAAAAAAACAAATGTAGCCACAATATCTAAGAACGGCTCTCGGGCCTTTGAGCTGACAACAGTTATATTTAAGTGTTAGTTACATTGTATTTAGTGATTGGGCATAACCACCAAGATTATACCTTGTTACACACATTTTGATATTCATTTCTGCAGGTGCAGTTATATATTTTTATATATTTATATTCAATTATGTGCAAATGGACAAATGGAACATACTTTCAGGTGTATTCAGCTTCCATTTCAAATTAGATGATTCTAGGTCATTATGGAGTTGATTTACTAAAGGCAAATTGTCTGTTCGCTTTTTAATTGAAGTTGTACTATGCAAGTTCATTTGCCCCAGAGTGGTGAAGTTTCACTTTACAAAAATTACCAAATCACGTGCAAGGTTTCACGTGCACGTCCAAGCTTAAAGTGGTTGTAAACCCTTACAAATCACTTTGACCTACAGGTAAGCCTAGATTAAGGCTTACCTGTAGGTCCAAGAAATATCTCCCAAACCTATACGGTTTAGGAGATATTTGCCCGAAGACGGGCACCGCTGTCTACGGCACATGCGCCGTAGACAGCGGCGCGCAGGTGCACTGAGCGTGGCATCGCCGATGACGAAGATGCCGCGCAATGACGCGCGTCTCGGCTCCCGTGCGCATGCGTGGGAGTGACGTCATCGCTGCTCCGGTGAATCACAGCGCCGGAGCAGCGAGACCCACAGAGACCCACCAAGAAGATGGACACTCGGAACTACAGGGGACAGCGGTGACTTCGCTGGCTCCTGTGTCAGGTAAGTGACACATAATGGGCTACTATGCGATGCATAGTAGTCCATTATGCTTTGCCTTTGCAGGGAATGAAAGAGGAAGTAAACTCATCAGGGTTTACTTCCTCTTTAAGAAAGTACAAAGTGCAAATTTGCTTGCAAAGTAAACAGACTATTTGCTTTAGTAGCCAGGTGCTTGGCTACTAATGGAGAGTGAGAGAAACACTGGCTGCAGCTGCTCATGTAGCTGCTGCTCTGTGATGCTATATTAGCAAGAGGAGGGAGTTGCTGAGCAGGAAGAGTTCAATAGACTAAGTCAGGCAGCACTGTTCTGTGAGAACTGTAGTCCAGAGCAGAGAGACTCCACTGTAATCAATAGCTTTTGAATTGCATTTCCCAGAGGGAGATTTCCAGAAGGAGGGGAAAAGGGTTGAATTTTCTTAAAGCGAAGTTCCGCCAGAAAAAAAAAAGTCTGCAGCTAAAAATACTGCAGCTGCTTACTTTTAAAATAAGGATACTTACTTGTCCAGGGCACCCGCAATGTCCACACCCGAAGCCGACCCATCCCTCAGCTCCCGGTGCAGGCACAGGCATCTTCAGTAAGGGTATCAGGAAGTGAAGCCATGTGGCTTCAAAGCCTGGTTCCCTACTGCCTGCTGTCTTCTGGGACCTGTGTGTCTCCCAGAAGACAGAAGCGGGGATGGAGGAGGGGCCGGACATGGCATAGTTGTCGCAGATTCTACAGTGCTCTTTTGCCAGAAGGTGCCACATTTGACACCAGAGGGAGGGGGGACTGGATCATAGTTACATAGTAGGTAAGGTTAAAAAAAGACACAAGTCCATCAAGTCCAACCTATGTGTGTTATTATATGTCAGTATTACATTGTATATCCTGGTATGTTGCGGTCGTTCAGGTGCTTATCTAATAGTTTTTTGAAACTATCAATGCCCCCCACTGAAACCAGCACCTGTGGAAGGGAATTCCACATCCTTGCTGCTCTTACAGTAAAGAACCCTCTACACAATTTAAGTTTAAACCCCTTTTCTTTTAATTTTAATGAGTGGCCACGTATCTTATTGAACTCTCTCCGATGCAGTACTCCTAACGCAAACGTTCCTGCACAAACGGCTGTGTCTTTAGATTGGGTGTTGAAATGACCAATGGCTGGAACTGACTGTAATCATGAGAAGAAAGTGTCACCAGCACACTTCCTTCTCATTATAGAGCTCCCTTCCGTGAAAAAGTTGTATCCGTATTATGGAGTCACCAGTAAGGTATTTGTAAATTGAAATTATATCCCCTCTCAAGCGTCTCTTCTCCAGAGAGAATAAGTTCAGTGCTCGCAACCTTTCTTCATAACTAATATCATCCAGACCCTTTATTAGCTTTGTTGCCCTTCTTTGTACTCGCTCCATTTCCAGTACATTCTTACTGAGGACTGGTGCCCAGAACTGGACAGCATACTCTTGGTGAGGCCGGACCAAAGTCTTGAAGAGTGGGAGAATTATCACTTTATCCCTGGAGTTAATCCCCTTCTTAATGCATGCCAATATTATATTTGCTTTATTAGCAGCAGCTTTGCATTGCATACCATTGCTGAGCCTAACATCTACTAGGACCCACAAGTCCTTTTCCATCCTAGATTCCCCCAAAGGTTCACCCCCCCTAGTGAGTAGATTGCATTCATATTTTTGCCAACAAAATGCATTATTTTACCATTTTCAACATTAAACCCAATTTGCCATGTAGCTGCCCACCCTATTGATTTGTTCAGATCTTCTTGCAAGGTTTCTACATCCTGTGGAGAAGTTATTTCCCTGCTTAGCTTAGTGTCATCCACAAATACAGAGATTGAACTGTTTACTCCATCCTCCAGATCATTTATGAACAAATTAAGCAGGGTAGGTCCCAGCACAGAACCCTGGGGAGATCCCACTTCCCACACCTGACCATTCCGAGTATTCCCCATTTATCACCACGCTCTGAACTCAGCCTTGTAGCCAGTTTTCAATCCATGTACTCACCCTATGGTCCATGCCAACAGACCTTACTTTGTACAGTAAATGTTTATGGCAAACTGTGCTAAATGCTTTTGCAAAATCTAGATACACCATGTGTACGGGCCTTCCTTTATCTAGATAGGAGCTCACCTCCTCATAGAAGGTGAATAGATTGGTTTGGCAAGAATGATTTTTCATAAATCCATGCTGATTACTGATAATGATACCATTTTCATTACTAAAATCCTGTATATAGTCCCTTATCATCCCCTCCAAGAGCTTCCATACGATTGATGTTAGGCTAACTGGTCTGTAATTCCCAGGAATGTATTTTGGCCATTTTTTAAATATTGGTGCTACATTGGCTTTTCTCCAATCAGCTGGTACCATTCCAGTCAGTAGACTGTCAGTAAAAAATAGGAACAATGGTCTGGCAATTACTTGACTGAGTTCCCTAAGTACCCTCAGGTGCAAGCCACCTGGTCCAGGTGATTTATTAATGTTACGTTTCCCAAGTCTAGTTCTAATTCTATCCTAAATAAGCCATAAGTGTGTTTCCTGTGATATGTCATGAGGACAAACACTGCAGCTTCACCTTCACCATCTAAACATTCTTTGTAGCCAGGTGTCCTTCCTCATTCTTTATGGGGCCAATATGGTCTGTCCTTCCTTTTTTACTTTTTATATACTTAAAGAATTTCTTGGGATTTTTTTTTGTTCTCTTCCGCTATGTGTCTTTTGTGTTCTGTCTTAGCCACCCAAATTGCACCCTTACGTATCTTGTTGCATTCTTTGTAAAGGCTGAATGCTGACGATGATCCCTCAGCCTTTTATTTTTTAAAGGCCTTCTCCTTTGCTTTGAGATGCATTTTTACATTGGAGTTAAGCCAAGGGCTTTTGTTCGCTTAACTAGATGCTGACCGCCGGCCGTCAAATGACGGCCAGGCGGAGCACCTATTGTGGCGGGGGGCCGTCAGATGACTCCCGTTTAAACAGGGAATGCGCGCGATCGTGCGCGGGCATCCCTGTTTCTTCGGTGGCGGCGTGTCACGGAGACACCGCTCGCCACCGAAGGGGGGGAACAGCCATTGGTTATGGCTGTTTACCACGTGATCGGCCGTGATGAAGTCACGGCCGATCACAGATGGTCACACCCCGACTGTGCACGGCGCATGCGCGTGATCGTGAGCCCGCTGCGCGTGCACGTCAGTGGCGGCGTGTTCCCCGGGAACACTGCTCGTCACCGACGCTGGTAAACAGCCATTGGCCGGCTGTTTACCCACGTGGTCCGCTGTGATCCTTTCACAGCTGATCACTAAAATGTAAACAAACCGCGGTAACGAGATGTTACCGGGTTGTTCTCCTCCTCACACGCGATCGTGAGGAGGAGATTGCGGTAACATCTCGTTACCGCCTAGTGTACACCAATCACACTGATTGCCTGCCTGCTCCCCCCCAATAAAGAGGACCTGTCACCACCCCTCATAGTACCTGTCAATCACAGTCCATCAGAGTACCTGTCACAGTCAATCAGAGTACCTGTCACAGTCCATCAGAGTATTTGAGTACCTGTCACAGTCCATCAGAGTATTTGAGTACCTGTCACAGCCCATCAGAGTACCCGACTACCTGTCCCAGCCCATCAGAGTACCCGAGTACCTGTCCCAGCCCATCAGAGTACCCGAGTACCTGTCCCAGCTCATCAGAGTACCCGAGTACCTGTCCCAGCCCATCAGAGTACCCGAGTACCTGTCACAGCCCATCAGAGTACCCGAGTACCTGTCCCAGCCCATCAGAGTACCCGAGTACCTGTCACAGTTCATCTGAGTACCCGAGTACCTGTCAAAGCCCATCAGAGTACCCGAGTACCTGTCACAACACATCAGAGTACCCGAGTACCTGTCCCAGCCCATCAGAGTACCCGAGTACCTGTCACGGCACATCAGAGTACCCGAGTACCTGTCACGGCTCATTAGGGTACCCGAGTACCTGTCACGGCCCATCAGGGTACCCGAGTACCTGTCACGGTCCATCAGGGTACCCGAGTACCTGTCACGGTCCATCAGGGCACCCGAGTACCTGTCACGGTCCATCAGGGTACTCGAGTGCCTGTCACAGTCCATTAGAGTACCGAGTACCTGTCACAGTCCATTAGAGTACCGAGTACCTGTCACAGTCCATCAGGGTACCCGAGTATCTGTCACAGCCCATCTGAGTACCCGAGTACCTGTCACAGTCCATCAGGGTACCCGAGTACGTGTCACAGTCCATTAGAGTATCGAGTACCTGTCACAGTCCATTAGAGTACCGAGTACCTGTCACAGTCCATTAGAGTACCGAGTACCTGTCACAGTCCATCAGGGTACCCGAGTACCTGTCACAGCCCATCTGAGTACCCGAGTACCTGTCACAGTCCATCTGTGTGCCAAAGTACCTGTCACAGTCCATCTGAGTACCCGAGTACCTGTCACAGTTCATCTGAGTACCCGAGTACCTCTCACAGTCCATATGAGTACCTGTCACCGCCCTTCAGAGTACCCAAATACCAGTCACCAAACCATAAGAGTACCTGTCACCAGGCCATCAGAGTACTTGAGTACTTGTCACCAGGCCATCAGAGTACCCGAGTACTTGTCACCAGGCCATCAGAGTACCCGAGTACCTGTCACCAGGCCATCAGAGTACCCGAGTACCTGTCACCAGGCCATCAGAGTACCCGAGTACCTGTCACCAGGCCATCAGAGTACCCGAGTACCTGTCACCAGGCCATCAGAGTACCCGAGTACCTGTCACCAGGCCATCAGAGTACCCGAGTACCTGTCACCAGGCCATCAGAGTACCCGAGTACCTGTCACCAGGCCATCAGAGTACCCGAGTACCTATCTCCAGCCCATCAGAGTACCAGAGTACCTATTTGCAGCCCATGTCTCATAGAATATACGTTGGGGTGTTTGCTTTCCAAAATGGGGTCATTTTGTTGGTAATTTCACTGTCCTGGTGGTCCAGGACCTTCAAAAGTGTGATGGGTAGGAATGAAATGAGATGTGTCATTTATGCTCCTAGAATGCCTGAACGCACTACTTCAATGTTCGGCCTCTCTATGTGGCCAGGCTGTGTAAAAGTCCTACACATGTAGTATCGCCATACTCGGGAGGAGTAGTTGAATGTATTTTGGGGTGTAATTTTTGCTATATACATGCTATGTGTTAGAAATATCTTTCAAATTGACAATTTTGTTTAAAAAAAAATGCATTTTAATTTTTTTCCACATATTCCAAAAACTTCTGGAAAAAAATTAACCATTCAAAAGATTCATTATGCCTCACAGATTATACGTTGGGGTGTTTTCTTTCCAAAATGGGGTCATTTCATGGGAAATTCCATTGTCCTGGTACTCCAGGGCCTTCAAAAGTGTAATAGGTGGTTGAGAAATGAGATGCGTAATTTTTGCTCGTAGAACGTCTGAAGGTACTACATCAATGTTAGTGCTCTGTAAGTGGCCAGGCTGTGTAAAAGTCTCACACATGTGGTATCGCCGTACTCGGGAAGAGTAGCAGAATGTATTTTGGGGTGTAATTTGTTGTATGCATATGCTGTGTGTGAGAAATAACCTGATAATATGGCAATTTAGTAAAAAAAAAAAAAAAATCTTCATTTTGCAAAGAATTGTGGGAAAAAATAACAACTTAAAAAAACTCACCATGCTACTTACTTAATACCTTGGAATGTCTACTTTGTAAAAAGGGGTCATTTGGGGGGTATTTGTACTTTCCTGACTTGTTAGTGTCTCAAGAAATGAGGTACACCTGATGTACTGAAGGCCTGATCAGAAGTGATCAATTTTCAGTGATTGGCACCATAGTTTGTAGACTCTATAACTTTCACAAAGACCAAATAATATATACTAATGTGGGTTATTTTTACCAAAGATATGTAGCAGTATAAATTTTGGCCAAAATATATGAAGAAAAATTACTAATTAGCAAAAATGTATGACAGAAACAAAGAAAAAGGCATTTTTTCACAAAATTTACGTATTATTTTATTTATAGCACAAAAAATAAAAAACCCACTAGTGATTAAATACCACTAAAAGAAACCTCTATTTGTGTGGAAAAAAGGATGCAAGTTTCATATGGATACAGTGTTGGATGACTGAGTAATTGTCATTCAAACTGTGAGAGCGCTGAAAGCTGAAAATTGGTCTGGTCAGGAAGGGGGTGTAACTGCACTGTATTGAGGTGGTTAAATTTATTTCCCAATGGGATGCACTGGCTAATGCCCTTATTTAATATGCTCTTAAAGCAAACCCATCTCTCCTCCATGTTCTTTGTTTCTAAGATTTTATCCCAATTTATATCTTCTAGCAAGGTTCATAGTTTAGGGAAGTTGGTTCTTTTAAAATTCAGTGTCTTTGTGTTCCCCTTGTGTTTCCTATTTGTGTGATTTATACTGAAGCAAATTGACCTGTGATCACTGTTTCCTAAATTGCCCCGTATTTCCACATCCGTGATCAGGTCTGTATTGTTGGTAATCAGAAGATCTAGTAACCTATTGTTTCTAGTTGGTGCGTCTACCATCTGACTCATGAAATTGAACATTGTATAACCCCTAAATTTAGAGAGTGAGGTATATATAGTAGGTATATATATAACAAAGTACAATCATCCAAATCAATTTAAATAGACAGATTAAGGGGCCAGTCCCCAACTGGTCTCTCAAGGCAAAACGGGAGTATGCACTATTGTGGTACAGATATCATTGATATAAATTCACGTGACTAAAAATGATATAACATTTTATTAATACAAAATCAATATAAGAAGGGAGAGATGGGGGAAAGGAGAGGAGGGGAGGCAAGGGGTGGGGGGTTGAAAAAAGGGGGGAGATGGTGGATGGCACATTGATCTTTATTATAGGTTCAAATCATTAGCGGTCAAATTTCTAGTGTTGGAGGTGGTATGTCTCGATCCGAGGGAGGCGACCGCGACAGGATTCTCCTGCAGCGGGAGACCATCTGGATCAAGAGGTTAAATGTCACTATACCCCCTGGCTTGAATGAGGTGCACTGATACTATGCTATCCAATTGGGTGTTTAGGTGCAATTGTTGCCTTAACGTATAATTTTTGATGTCCCATCAATGTCCTTTCAGTGTCCTTTATCATCCAGTCCCTCTATTATGCATTATGTGCTAGTTGCAATCATTACTATGGCCTACTCCCTACTGTAGTCCTTAATGTTCTATGTAGGTCTATTGAGGTCCTTGCCAGGTTCATGTTGTTATCAACCACAAATATTTCATTAACTGCTATGCTTTTCTTATTTTTCTTGCTACAACTGTGTAATGTAATATATCTCTTGCTGCTTCTGAGTTGTATTACATATATTAAAATCTGTACTGCATTGTTCAGTTATCATTGTCATGTAGTCCTCTGCTGCCTCCCATCCTGCAGTTTTCCGTGCCACCAGGTGTCATCTGTGTCCTGTGCATGTTCCTTTTGCAGGGGCTAGGTGATCTCCCTGGGGGGTGTTATTGTTTGCCACCCCCCCCCCCCCCAAAGAAAATGACCACTGGCTGCCACTGCTTAGCATAGTGATTATACTGTCTAACAGATTGTGTCTGAACTAGGGATGAGCCAAACACCCCCCGGTTCGGTTTGCACCAGAGCACCGCGAACAGGCAAAACATTTTTGCGAACATGTGAACACCGTTGAAGTCTATGGGACACGAATATGAAAAATAAAAAGCACTAATTTGAAAGCCTTATATGCAAATTATGCAAGATATACTGCCCCAGGGGACATGTATCAATGCAAAAAAAGGTTTTAAAATTACAGTTTTTTTCAGGAGCAGTGATTTTAATAATGCTTAAAGTGAAACAATAAAAATTAAATATTCTTTTAAATATCATGCATGGGGGTCCCCTTAGTCTGCTTGTGAAGTGGTGCATCTGTCTCATGTGTTTTACTGTGCCGCAGCAAAATTAAATTTCTAAAGGAAAAAATGTCATTTAAACTTGCTCACGGCTGTAATGTATTGCCGTCTTCCAGAAATAAATAAATGATAAAAATGCTACAAATCGATAACCTATTTTGTAGGTGCTATAACTTTTGTGCAAACCAATCAATATGCACTTATTGCGATTTTTATTTTACCAAAAATATGTAGAACATACATACATATTGGCCTAAACTGAGGGAAAAAAATGCATTTGTTAAATTTTGCTTTATTATAGCAAAAAGTAAAAAATATTGTGTTTTTTTTCAAAATTGTTGCACTTTTTTTTAAAGCCCAAAAAATAATAACTGCAGAGGTGATCAAATACCACCAAAAGAAAGCTCTATTTGTGGGGGGAAAAATACATGAATTTTGTTTGGAAACAGCATCGCACGGCCGCGCAATTGTCAGTTAAAGCAATGCAGTGTTGTATCGCAAGAAATGGGGGTAAATTCTTCCGGGCTGAAGTGGTTAATGAACTGCAATAAATTCCTATACATGATGTCTAAATTTGATTGTCTAATAGGACTTTATTAGCACAGAGTAAAGTGTATGTAAACAAAATAAAAAAATAAAAAATAATTATGTGCTACCTTACCCAACATTAGCTCTTGAGAGGGTGTGCTTTTTTCAGTTGCAGACTTCTGTTTCTCCTATCTGGATCCCAATAGTATCAGCCCATATACACTTTTGTGTACCACACCATCCACTGATGCTCCAGGGCCACTCACTGAGAGGGAGCACGGGTCACACAAGCTGGTTATGTCAGAGCTTCAATAAGCTTACTCTTGCCTGAAGCAAAAATTCAATAAATTGTTACAGCACTGTGAGCCGTTCAATGATTTCTTCGAGCAACAGGTTTAAAACACAAAAAAAAAAAACATCGATCATTCTTTTTTTTTTAATCAATAGTTTTTATTAAAGTTTAAATTTTTATCAAGACAAATGACAGAAATTATGACTAAATAACATATCAGTTACAGTATTTAGATACATAGATAATAGTATCCAAAAATAATAAAAAAATATAATATAAATGAAAACAATTTAATTATCTCAATTATAATAGGGATAATAAAGATAACGATCGGGAGGTTATTAATACATCCATTGTGGAGACAATACACAAAAGTAATATAAATATTATCTTCATATATTTATATACTGCTAATTCAAGTCATTAAAAGATGATGTACCTAAATATATTCCCGAACACACCTATGTGTGCTAAACTGTGTTCGGGACAGTAATAGTAACCTGTCATTTAATAGATACAAAACAAAGATTAAAATATTAGAGCGGGGCAATTAATTTTTTAACTCAAGTTATCTAGGAACAAAGAACTCGTGCAATGTTTTGGGGACTAGCCCATTTTAACCATGGCTGCCATATTTTATGAGTATGTTCTTTTTTGTGAGGCCGAAGAGCTAGTATTGATTCATAAATGTAGTGAGTTTGAGTCGATTCTATCACTTCTTTTATGGAAGGAGGATCAGGATTTTTCCAGTTCCTCGTTATACTGATCCTGGCTGACAGCAAAATATGTGTAAACACATTTCTAAACTGAATAGGATATCGATCAAGATCAATGGATAATAGAGCCAGTGAGGGATTTGGAGGAATGACTGTTTTGGTAATTTCAGACATAACTTGAAAGATTTGTTCCCAATACTTCCCAAGTTTAGGGCATGTCCAAAATGTATGTAACATATCACCTTTTTTGCCGCACAATCTCCAACATTTGTTGTCAAATGTGCCGTTGAATTTAGATATTTTCTCAGGAGTAAGATACCAGCGTTGAGTCAATTTAATGGATACTTCCCATAATGTAGAGCAGCATGTGGCTTTATATGTGGTGTTACAAGCTTTTTTCCCATAGGTTAACTGTATAGGTGTATCCTAAGTCTTCTTCCCATCTAATTAAAGGGATAGTCTTTGTAAACACACTTTTTTGTTGAAGAAGATTATAGAAAAGAGAGATCCTTTTTGTTGATGTATGGGGATCTTAAGGAAGGACCAAGCCGATTGGGGAACATTATAAGTCCATGATGGGAGGTTGGAAATGCAATTCTTAGTTAGGATGTAAAGGAATAAATATGAATTTGGCAATTGAAATTTCTTTTGAAGTGTAGGAAATGGTTTGATCACCCCATTATCAAGTAGATCAGATAGATATTTAATTCCCTTCTCTATCCATGGTGTAAATGAGGTTGTCTTCATGAAATTATGTAGAGTATTTAGCGGAATTTGGACTTTGGTAGGAAGAGGGTGTGAGGAAGTTAGATGCAGAAATCGAACCCAGGATTTAAGTGTTGCTAATATTGTTGGGAAATGCGAGAAGGTATCTTGGCTCCAAGTGCCATGGAAGGAATACATATTGATAGATTATTTCCTGGGATCTTAGCAGTTTCCATCTTCCCCCAAATTGTAGATGGAGGAGATAGAAACCATTCCTTAGACTGTGTGAGAACCGAGGCTAAATAATAATCTTGAAAATCCACATACCCTGTTCCCCCAGCTTGACGTTTCTTCACTAAGCCAGATGAATCTAGAAAACAGAGTCTGAAGGGATTGGCAAAATTTTAACGGGATTGGAATCGGGAGAGTTCTAAAAAAGTATAAAATTTGTGGAAGGTGAAGCATTTTAAATGCTGCCAAACGTCCCATCCATGAAAATTCATGGGATGCTAGTTTAGTGAGATTTTCTTGTAATGCATTATGAAGTGGAACATAATTATATTGCAACAGTGTTTTACATGAATTTGATAATTGAATACCCAAATATTTAATTGTACTTTCAGTCCATGTATAAGGGAATTTTAATTTAAGATCTTTAGTAGTATTTTCATCTATCCCCAAGTTCAATATACAAGATTTATTCGCGTTAAGCCTGTAATAAGAAACTTTGCTGAACATATTTAGTGTTTCCTGAATTTCCGGTAAGGATTTCACAGGATCAGTAATCATAAGAACAACATCATCTGCAAAAAGGTTGATTTTATGTTCTTGTTCAGCAATGGTAACTCCTAAAAAAAACTAATACTGGACCTAATACTCTCAGCTAGGGGTTCGATAACAAGGTTAAAAATTAGGGGGGGATAAGGGACATCCTTGTCGTGTACCATTTGTTATTGGGAATGGAGGTGATAAAGAATCCGTAGTATACACTCGAGCCGAGGGGACAGAGTACAGGGCTAATATTGCTTTGTTGATTTGACCTGTTAAGCCAAATTTAGTCAGAACTGATGACAGGTATCCCCAATGTACTCTATCAACCGCTTTTTCAGCGTCAAGCGACAAAAACAGGGATGGCAATTTGGTGAGTTCTACATGGTGTATTATATTTATCATTCTTCTAGTAGCATCCGATGCTTGTCTTCCTTTGGTGAAACCCGATTGATCTCTATGGATAAGAGAGGGTAACAAACTATCTAGTCTTTTGGCTATAAGTTTTGCATAAATTTTAACATTTAAATTGAGTAAGGAAATTGGTCTAAAATTTTTAGGTGAAGATGGTTCCTTATCTGGTTTTGGAAGAGTTACAAGAGCATTCAGCATTTCATTGGGAAATGATGAAGAATTGGCTGCTAAATTATAAATGTCACATAGTATAGGTGCTAGAGTACTTTGATTTTTTTTTTAAATATTCCCCCGTAAAGCCATCTGGACCAGGTTATTTCAAGTTAGGAAGAATACGGATAGTTTGTAGAATTTCAGGGATAATAAAGGGAGAATTGAGAAATTCTAATTGTTGTGGGGAAATAGATGGAAGATTGACACTCTCCAAAAAGGTGTCAATCTCCCCCTGAGAAGGTTGATGGGTATCGCCATCGTTCTTAATGTTATATAAATCATTATAATATGCGCTAAATGCTTCAGCTATTGAAGAAGGCTTAAGCAATTTTTCATTAGTGTGAGGATGGTAGAGGAATGGAATTTTAGTCTTAGATCGATAACCTTTAATGCGTAATGCCATTGTTTTCCCCGCTTTGTTCCCTGTTGCATAAGTGGTAGCTCTGAATTTTTTATAGGATTTCTCATGTGTCTCTAGAAGTAGGGTTCTTAATTCATTACGTAACTGGAAAATTTGTGTTTTAATGAAAGGAGAAGGATCATTTTTATTGTGTTCCTCAGCTTTGGCTATCTCCTTAGTAAGTTCATCCATTCTCTGAGTTCTCTTTCTTTTAACTTTAGACCCTAATTGCATAAACACCCCTCTCATAACAACTTTATGAGCATTCCATAATATCATTGGGTCAGATATAGACGTTGAATTAATTGAAAAGAATTCAGTAAGGTGTTGTTGGAGTGTTGTGGAGTAATTTTCATTTTGGAGAATATAGTTATTAGCGCTCCATATATATGAATTTGGTTGGGATGATGTGGTTGTTATAGACATGCTAATGGGAGCGTGATCCGACCATGTGGCCGTATGTATATGGGAGGATGAAATCTTGTCAAGCTGCCATTTATCTGTTAAGAATAAGTCAATTCTGGAGTAGATATTGTGCCGTGGTGACAAATATGTGTAATCCCTTTCATTAGCATGTCCACATCTCCACACATCAAATAAGTCGTTCAAAGTTATGAACTTATCAAGGGGAGAAGCATAGCGTTTGGACTTAGCAGAAGAATCCTTATCATTGTTTGGAATCAAATTGAAATCTCCACATATCAGGAGGTGTCCTTTTTGAACTTTCTTCGCCTCCTCTATAGTTTTTTTTATGAAATGCATTTGCCTCATATTCGGAGCATAAATAGATACAATGGTGTACTGAATATTGTTAATGGTACAAATCAAAAAAATATAGCGACCTTCAGGGTCAGGGATACAATTATCTAATTGAAATGTAATAGTATCTCTAATAGCTATTAACACCCCTCTTTGTTTTTTTGAGAATTTTGTTTGAAAAATATGAGGAAAATTTTTATGTTGACATTTGGGAGATGCATCTTTAGCAAAATGTGTCTCTTGAACACATAATATGTCACAATTAAAGGATAAGGCAGACCTCCACATAGAGGTTTATTTCGCTGGGTGATTCAGTCCCCTTGCATTTAGGGACAATATTTTGAAAGACATATTAATATATATCAAAATTAGATGTTACTATAATTCTATATATTCCTTAAAGAATATTCTCTAGTTTCTATAACGCTTAAACTAAAGATCTAAGTATTTGTTATATGATCAGTTCATAGTTACTATTAAATCATGCACACAACAATGTAGATTTTCTTTTTTCAAACCTATGAAAAAAACGAGTTATTACTCTATTATTAGTTATTTGGCAATATATATTGCAAGAGAAAAAAAAATGTAAAAAAAAAAAAAAAAGAGAAGAAAAAAAAATAAAAGAGTAAAGAAAAAAATATTTTCCAAGAGTCAGCAGTAATCCACTTAAAGGAATGTTGACAAAGATAGGGGGTGAAGTTCAAGTAGTAAGGTATTGAGCATCAAACATTATATGTCAGCATCAAACATTATATGTCAGTAATGCATATGAGTTAACAGGCAGGAGTAGTTAATTTGTATTTAATTCTATTTTGTTCACATTTTTGTCCAAAGTGGAACAAATATGTTTTTTCCTTCAAGGCAGGGGTGTTATGTGGAAGATCAACTATAATACCCCATGTTTGGAGTAATTGCATGCCATTTTCAATGGTAGATATAGCAAAATGTTTCCCGTTGTAAGTGGTCATGTCACGTACCTGGTGGAAGGAGCCCGGAGTACAGGGAGCGGCCTCTCGTAAGCCTCTGGCTCGAGATCCCCTGAGAGTGGGAACAGGGACTCTAGAGGTCAGAGGGCACAAGTGCCAAGTCCGTGTAGGTAGGCTTGGTCCTGGAGCTGGTGTCAGACAGCAGCGGGTGCAGGCAGGTGGTTCTGGAACAGCTGGAGAGCAGTCAGCGGCTGGCAGCAGGTGCAGGAGGTCACACAGGAACGGCTGGCAGGCGGGCAACAGGCAGCAGCGGTCACAGAAGACAAGCTGGATCAGCAGGCAACAGCAGGGTCAAACACAGGCCGGGTCGTCAACGGGCAGGCAGCAGAAGTACCGAAGGAGAAGGCAGGAGCGTGGTCAGGAAGTCCGAGGGTCAAGGCTGGCAGCAGGCAGGGGTAATCAGGAACAAGCCGGGTAGATCAGAGACAGGAACAATCAGGTTTAGCAGAGGTAACTCACAGGAACGCTGTAGACAGAACAGCACCGGGCCACTAGAACGGATCTCTTAAGAAGCCCTCTGGGCACCAAGAACGGTCGCACGGCGTGCCCACGCGCGCCCACGTGAAACCGTGCAACCGTTCGTGACCCCGCGCACCCACGTGCGCACGTTCGCAACCTCGCGCACCCGCGTGCGCCCGATCGTACCTGCTCGCACCCGCGTGCGTCCGTTCGCGCTAACGCGCGCCCGGGAAGACCTATTAGCGCTCAACGGACCAATTCTGTGGATAGGTCTTCCATGGGCCGCTGGAACTCGGGAACGACCATGACATTGCCCCCCCCCAAGGGGCAGCCTCCGGATGCCCAATTGAGCCATTTTACTAGGATGGGCCCTTTTAAA
The DNA here is from genome assembly GCF_037356315.1 of Lithobates pipiens. NCBI lineage: Eukaryota > Metazoa > Chordata > Amphibia > Anura > Ranidae > Lithobates > Lithobates pipiens. The sequence goes on from NW_027507758.1 coordinate 162,586,183, forward strand.
GGCAAGAATCAGTCTCCTGGCATGAATGTTGGATTCAGGTTCCCAAGAATTTTCTTCAGGTCCGTACCCTTTCCACTTCACCAGGAATTGAACTTGATTCCGTCTACACCTACAGTCCAAGATAGATTCCACCTCGTACTCGACTTCACCGTCGATGATTACAGGTTCAGGTGGGGCAATCCTCCGGCTGTCAAAGGGATCCGGGATGGCTGGTTTGAGTAAAGCTACATGAAATACGGGGTGAATCCGGAACGATTCTGGCAGTTTTAGCTCAAATGCTACGTCGTTTATCTTTTTCACAATTGGGAAAGGACCCACAAACCTTGGTCCCAATTTCTTAGTAGGACAGGCCATCTTTAGGTTCAACGTGGAGAGCCAAACCTGGTCCCCAACTTTGAGTTCAAGTTCCCCCCTTCTCCTCCTGTCAAAGACTTCCTTATTATGTCTTTGGGTCCTTGCCATGGTCTCCTGCAGCAGTCTGTTGTTGGAGCTGAAGAAGTCGATACTCTCCTGGACCGCTGGTACCGGGCTTTCAGGCAGGTCTTGGGACAAAAATGAGGGATGGAAGCCATAGTTGGCGAAGAACGGGGACTGACTTGTGGCAGAGTGGATGGAGTTATTATAAGCAAATTCTGCTAACGGGAGCAAGGGAGCCCAGTTGTCCTGAGAAAAAGACGAGAAGCAGCGCAGGTACTGCTCCAGCATCTGGTTCGTCCGTTCTGTTTGCCCATTGGTCTGTGGGTGGTAAGCAGACGAGAGACAAAGATCAATTTTCAAGGCCCTGCAAAGTGCTCTCCAGAATTTAGACGTGAATTGCACACCCCGATCAGAAGTAATGTTTGCGGGAACGCCATGTAGCCTCACAATTTCTTTAATAAAAACCTCAGCGGTTTCTGCAGCGAAGGGGGTGCCCTTCATCGGCAAGAAGTGGGCCATCTTGGTTAGCCTGTCCACTACCACAAAGATTGTGGAATAGCCTTCTGATGGTGGAAGCTCTACGATAAAATCCATTGATATCATCCGCCAAGGCCTCTCTGGAACAGGTAATGGTTTCATCAGACCCCAGGCCCTGGACTTGTTGCTTTTGTTCCGGATGCAAATGACACATGCCTCCACGTACTTCTTACAGTCAGATCTCAACTGGGGCCACCAAAAGGTGCGCTGGACTAACTCGGTGGTCTTGAGGGCACCGAAATGGCCGGCCAGCGGGTGATCATGGCATGCACTGAGGACTGGCACCCGAGTCTCCTGGGGAACAAAAATGTTGCCTTCATACCAGAGAAGTTCGTCTTGGGCCAGAAGTGTGACGTTAGGTGGGGGAGTGGCACCAGCGGAGGCTTGCTTGATCAGAGACAGCAAATCTGTTTGAAGAAGAAGAAAGTTCCCTGAGGTCAGGATGGTATCTGGGTGTGGGGAAGTCTCTGGCTCGTTGAACATTCGGGACAGGGCGTCCGGTTTGGTATTCTTGGATCCCGGGCGATAAGTTATATGAAATGAAAACCGGGAAAAGAAAAGAGCCCATCTGGCCTGACGTGGCTTCAACCTCTTGGCGGACTTCAAATACTCCAGATTTTTGTGATCTGTGTAAATAAGGATTGGATGTGTGGCCCCCTCCAGCAGGTAGCGCCATTCCTCAAGGGCCACTTTAATGGCTAATAGCTCCCGATCTCCGAAGTCATAATTCGCCTCTGCTTCGGATAGCTTGCGAGAAAAGAATGCGACTGGGTGCAGACGGGCCCTAAGCCCATGTCTCTGGGATAGAATCGCCCCAACCGCAATCTCAGAGGCATCCACCTCTAGGATATAAGGCCGGGTCGGGTCAGGATGCTTGAGAATAGAGGCCGACACAAACAAGCTTTTCAGAGTAGAGAAGGCTTCCTGAGCCTCTGGGGACCATTGAAACTTCAGACCCTGCCTGGTCAGTCTTGTGATGGGGGCTATAATAGTGGAAAATCCTCTAATAAATTTCCTATAGAAATTCGCAAATCCAACGAAACGCTGGACCCCTTTTCTGTCAGTGGGAGCGGGCCAATCACGGATAGCGGAGATCTTCTGAGGGTCCATCTCGATGCCATCTACAGAAATTACCAGCCCCAGGAATTGAATACTTTGTTGTTCGAAGGTACATTTCTCCGGTTTGGCATATAGCCCGTGGAGTCGGAGTCGGGATAGTACTTTCCTGACATGTTCCCGGTGTTCTGCCAGGGAGGAGGAGAAGATCAGGATGTCGTCCAGATAGGTGATGGCGAACAGGTCTAGGTAGTCTCTGAAGATGTCGTTGATGAAGTGCTGGAAAGTGGCGGGAGCGTTACATAAACCAAAGGGCATGACCAGGTACTCAAAATGCCCGAAGCGAGTACGGAAGGCAGTCTTCCACTCGTCGCCATCACGGATGCGGACCAGGTTGTAGGCCCCCCGGAGATCCAGCTTCGAAAACACTGCTGCTGACCCCAGTCTCTGGAAGAGTTCCGGCACAAGTGGTAGGGGATAACGATTCTTTATAGTTATCTTGTTAAGGGCCCGGTAGTCAACGCAGGGGCGCAGAGTCTGGTCCTTCTTCTCCACGAAAAAGATTCCCGCTCCCGCCGGTGAAGTAGAGGGACGTATAAATCCCTTCCTGAGATTATCATCCAGGTAGGACTTCAAGGTCACCAACTCAGTCTCTGATAGTGGGAAAATTCTCCCAAAAGGAATTTCTGCCCCTGGAAGTAATTCGATAGGACAGTCGTATGGCCTGTGAGGGGGTAAGGTCTCCGCACCCTTTTTGCTAAACACATCCAGGTAATCATGGTAGGCAGGTGGTACAGCTTGGCGGGTTTCCGCGTCAACTTCCAGGCAGAGCAACGAAGAGGAAGCCTGGTCGGTTCCCGACAAGCAGTGCTGGAGACAGTAAGGTGAGAGGAATCTTAACTCCCCGGTGGACCAGTCAATAAGGGGGTTATGTGCCTTTAGCCAGGGCATGCCGAGAATGATAGGGAAGAGAGGGGAAGTAATAACATCCAGACAGAGCAACTCTTGGTGGATCCCGGCAATAGAGGTTAATAAGGGCTGAGTCTCCTGGGTTACAGGACCGGACTTGAGAGTAGAACCATCGGCCAGATGTATAGAAAGTCCCCTTGCCCTGGGCCGGAGAGGGATGTTATGTCTTGAGGCAAAAGTTAAGTCCATAAAGCCACTGCAAGCTCCCGAATCAATAATGGCGTTGGTCTGGACGTTCCCTCCTGGTAGCTGCAAGGAAATGGACACAGTCAAATGGGAGGTAGTACTAGGACAGTCTAACGTAAGGGCAGGAGATACGGAGAGGCACTTACGGAGCTTGGCAGGGAAATTGCGCACAAAGTGTCCAGACCCTCCACAGTATAGGCAGAGATTCCCCTCCCGACGGCGTTGGCGTTCTTCTGGCGTTAAGAAAGGCCTAAGTAAGCCCAGCTGCATGGGCTCAGGGAGATCCTGACTCGTCGTGGTGACAGCGGGAGAGGTAGGATGAGGAGAGCTGGGGACCGAGGAAGCATCCATACCGGACGAGGAGTTGTTGAGGACCGCTCCAGGCGGCGTTCCCTCAGCCGCCTGTCTATTTGGATAGCTAGCTCCACCAAGGCTTCTAGAGTCTCTGGAATGCCCACTCGGGCGAGCTCGTCCTTCAAGGGTTCCGATAGGCCCATACGGAACTGATAGCGTAATGCCGCATTGTTCCAGTCTGTGTCGGAACTCCAGCGTCGGAACTCCGACACATAGTCCTCTACAGGTCGGCGACCTTGCTGCAGTGAATGCAGGGCTGCTTCAGCGGTTAATTGCGGATCTTCATATAACCGCGACATGGCCTGAAAGAAGATGTCCAGGGTTTCAAGGGAAGGATCCTTCTTCTCTAATAGGTGGTGGGCCCAGGACTGAGGTTCGCCGGTTAGCAGAGAGATGACATAACCCACCTTGGTGGCCTCAAGGGAAAAAGTCCTGGGTTGTAGAGCAAAGAACAGTTCACATGAGTTGCGAAAAGTCCGGAATTTCCCACGATCTCCAGAGAATCTCTCGGGTGTAGGCACCCTGGGTTCGAGTGGCAGCATTACTACAGCAGGAGTAGCAGAAGTTCCGGAAGCAGCAGGAGAAGAAGTAGACAGGGCCTGGACCCGTTCCTCCAGCTGACTATAGCCCTCTTGTAAACTCTTCACTGCTTGAGTGAGGCCTGCGAGGTGGCGGCAAAGTTCGTCCATAGGAGAGGCTCCCTGCGTGGGCTCGGACATGGCTGTTCTGTACTGTCACGTACCTGGTGGAAGGAGCCCAGAGTGCAGGGAGCGGCCTCTCGTAAGCCTCTGGCTCGAGATCCCCTGAGAGTGGGAACAGGGACTCTAGAGGTCAGAGGGCACAAGTGCCAAGTCCGTGTAGGTAGGCTTGGTCCTGGAGCTGGTGTCAGACAGCAGCGGGTGCAGGCAGGTGGTTCTGGAACAGCTGGAGAGCAGTCAGCGGCTGGCAGCAGGTGCAGGAGGTCACACAGGAACGGCTGGCAGGCAGGCAACAGGCAGCAGCGGTCACAGAAGACAAGCTGGATCAGCAGGCAACAGCAGGGTCAAACACAGGCCGGGTCGTCAACGGGCAGGCAGCAGAAGTACCGAAGGAGAAGGCAGGAGCGTGGTCAGGAAGTCCGAGGGTCAAGGCTGGCAGCAGGCAGGGGTAATCAGGAACAAGCCTGGTAGATCAGAGACAGGAACAATCAGGTTTAGCAGAGGTAACTCACAGGAACGCTGTAGACAGAACAGCACCGGGCCACTAGAACGGATCTCTTAAGAAGCCCTCTGGGCGCCAAGAACGGTCGCACGGCGTGCCCGCGCGTGCCCACGTGAAACCGTGCAACCGTTCGTGACCCCGCGCACCCGCGTGCGCACGTTCGCAACCTCGCGCACCCGCGTGCGCCCGATCGTACCTGCTCGCACCCGCGTGCGTCCGTTCGCGCTAACGCGCGCCTGGGAAGACCTATTAGCGCTCAACGGACCAATTCTGTGGATAGGTCTTCCATGGGCCGCTGGAACTCGGGAACGACCATGACAGGTCAAGATAGTGGCTGGATGTCTCCATTTGTATGTGATCTTATGATTAGATAATGCCTTCGTTACAGTTTTGAGCTGTCTTCTCATTTGTAGTGTAAATTGCGAGAGATCGGCGTATAATTGTATATCTGAGTATGGTGGTGGGAGAGTCGCTTTGGAGAGAATTTGCTCTTTAGCTTGATAAAAATGAATTCGCAGAATAACATCTCTGGCAATTGATTGTTCTAGATGTTTTGGTTTCGGAATTCTATGAATACGATCGATTGCAAGTTCAATCGGCGATAATTCTGGCAATAATGTAGAAAATGGTGTATTTGCATAGTTACGTAAGTCCATAGGTAGAACTGACTCTGGTATTCCTCTCATTTTAATGTTGTTTCGACGTGAGTGGTCCTCGAGATCTGCCAATTTCATCTTGACCCACATGGAATCATCTTTTTGTTCTGTACATGCATCCACTAGCTCATTCACTGTTTCAGTGCATTCCTCCATTTTGTTTTCAACGTATTGCAGTCTACCATCCATATGTTTCATATCAAGAGAGAATTTATGAATCATGGAGGATAGATTAGATATAATAGATGATTGTAATGACACAAGCATTTCTTTCATTGTGGTATCTAGTACTGGCTGACCTGCTGTTGGGAAAGCAGCTATAGATGTCTGTAATGAGGACATAGCATTATCATTATGCAGAGCTGTGTTCACAGTATCAGCTGCCTGGCAAGATGAATCCAGCTTTATCCGTGATTTTGCAGGTCCCTGGGATGTCGGGGATAGATGAGAGGAGCCATTAGAATATGAGGATGATAATTCCTCATCCATTTCAGGTAAATGGCTATCAGAAAGGTTTGTGTGAGTTTTATTATTTTTCCTCACAGCTCCGGCGGCGCCATCTTGGATTTTAGTCAGCTCACTGCTCTGTTTAAATGTAAATGATGACAGCTTTTTTGGTCCCCTTTCTTGTCCTCTTTTGCGAGACATTATTTCCCCTACTGTCCCAGGAGTACTGCAGAGTATTTAGGTATGTTTTTAGAGGAGAATACCTGCCTGTTTTTTGCTGTTAAACAGCCGGCTGTGGAGAGCTCTAGGCTTAAGCAGCCATCTTCTTCAGTGTGCAAGCCACGCCCCAGATCATTCTTTTTGAAAAAATACTTTATATATATTCTGATTTTTGACTTTAGTAATGAGTCAAAAATGAAAATTTTTGCATTAATTATGTGTAGACAATCTAGCTTCTTCCTGTTCTTCAAGGACAACCTTACTTCTTTATTTCTGAATTCTGCATGGGGGGCCTCTCACTTCCTGAAAACGTTGTCCTTCTCTCCTACACAGGCATGCCTACTGTTCATTCTAACCACCCATGTCTAGCCCAACACTGCACTCAAAGTCACACTCTAAATCGCAGTATGTAGTTTATAGGTGACAGATAATTTCTGCACATGTGACATTGTCTAACCACTCTCCATTCTTTTAGCCACATCAAGAGCCTCATAGACTTTCCTCGTCAACTCCTGTTTCTGATTTTAGCCCCAACCCAATAAAAGAAAGCTCTTTTCAGACATTAGTAGAGACATGTCATTCTATAACAATATCAGCTTTTTTCTACAAAAGGCACTATACAGCCAGGAAATACAGTGGGGCAAAAAAGTATTTAGTCAGCCACCAATTGTGCAAGTTCTCACACTTAAAAAGATGAGAGAGGCCTGTAATTGTCATCATAAGTATACCTCAACTATGAGAGACAAAATGTGGAAACAAATCCAGACAATCACATTGTCTGATTTTTGAAAGAATTTATTTGCAAATTATGGTGTTATATACGTATTTGGTCAATATCAAAAGTTAATCTCAATACTTTGTTATATATCCTGTGTTGGCAATGACAGAGGTCAAACGTTTTCTGTAAGTCTTCACAAGGTTGTCACACACTGTTGCTGGTATGTTGGCCCATTCCTCCATGCAGATCTGCTCTAGAGCAGTGATGTTTTGGGGCTGTCGCTGGGCAACACGGACTTTCACCTCCCTCCAAAGGTTTTCTATGGGGTTGAGATCTGGAGACTTGCTAGGCCACTCCAGGACCTTGAAATGCTTCTTACGAAGCCACTCTTTCGTTGCCCGGGCGGTGGGTTTAGGATCATTGTCATGCTGAAAAACCCAGCGACATTTCATCTTCAATGCCCTTGCTGATGGGAGGAGGTTTGAACTTAAAATTGTATGATACATGGCCCCATTCATTCTTTCATGTACATGGATCAGTCGTCCTGTTCCCTTTGCAGAGAAACAGCCCCCAAAGCATGATGTTGCCACCCCCATACTTCACAGTAGGTATGGTGTTCTTTGGTTGCAACTCAGCATTCTCTCTCCTCCAAACACAATGAGTTGTGTTTCTAGAAACAGTTCTACTTTGGTTTCATCTGACCATATGATATTCTCCCAATCCTCTTCTGGATCATCCAAATGCTCTCTAGCAAACCTCAGATGGGCCTGGACATCTACTGGCTTAAGCAGGTGCACATGTCTGGCACTGCAGGATCTGAGTCCCTGGTGGCGTAGTGTGTTACTGATGGTAGCCTTTGTTACGTTGGTCCCAGCTCTCTGCAGGTCATTCACTAGGTCCCCCGTGTGGTTCTGGGATTTTTGCTCATCTTTCTTGTAATCATTTTGACCGCACGGGGTGAGATCATGCATGGAGTCCCAGATTGAAGGAGATTATCAGTGATCTTGTATGTCTTCCATTTTCTAATTATTGCTCCCACAGTTGATTTCTTCACACCAAGCTGCTTGCCTATTGCAGATTGAGTCTTCCCAGCCTGGTGCAGGTCTACAATTTTGTTTCTGGTGTCCCTCGACAGCTCTTTGGTCTTCAACATAGTGGAGTTTGGAGTGTGACTGTTTGAGGTTGTGGACAGGTGTTTTTTTATACTGATAACAAGTTCAAACATATGCCATTAATACAAGTAATGAGTGGAGGACAGAGAAGCCTCTTATGATGGCAAACATAGGCCTCTCTCATCTTTTTAAGTGGGAGAACTTGCACAATTGGTGGCTGACTAAATACTTTTTTGCCCCACTGTATATACCAGTCCAACTCAAAACCCTAAACTTCTTTAGGGTAATGTGACCCAAAACCCTAAACTTCTTTAGGGTAGCCTTAAGCCTCGTATGATTGTTGGACAACCAAGTGTCTGATTTTTGTCAAAAGGGCGTGTGTCAGGATCTTGTCTTGCATACTAACATTACACAATTGTCATGCTACAAACACGAAAGTAGTGACATACTATGAGGAATTTTAGCTCTTGAGTGCCACTCTTTGGGCCCCTGCTGCTAATTTTGTGTTTGGTGAGCATTGATTCCGAGCATGTGTGTTTGTACTTGGTGGATTTGTGTACTGACCACACCAAAATCTGATGTCATGCCACTATCCGTTGAAAATTTACTAGCCTGTCATCCAACACTTGTTGGCCAAAAGTTGGACAACATTTGTCAAAAGGAGCGTACTAACAGTAGGATTTTAAGACAACAGTCTGTCAGACAATCCCCTGCCAACAATTGTACCGTGTGTAAGTGGCTTTAGACTTCTGCACAGGTGTGAATCTAGGCTAACAGCTGCTTTCATACAGTCTGCAGCTTGCCAATGACAGCAAACTAATCATGTGGGGAATAATTTCTTGAGTCGCAGATTCTGCAATGCAATAACCATAAAAATTTACATTCCAGATTCTGTTTAACCCCTTCTCACCCACACTGGCACCCCCTTTAAAAGTTCTTAACGTCCCCGGGGGGGGGGGGGGGGGATTTGCGGGAAAGATCGGCAATCATGTGACCACTGTGATCAGAAGCCAGCTACCGATGTTTTCTGGGGACCAAGAGACATTTTAGGCAGCTCAGTCTTTGTGCTGGGAGCGCATTGGGAGCACGCTTCCAGGGCATAAACATTGACAGCCCAGTGACGCATATGTGCGATGTTTGGGCGTTAAAGCCCAGCTTTTTGATGCTGCACATAAGCGGTTTACTTCACTAAATATGAATTACAGAAAACATTTTAAATGAACCAATGCATTGTTACTGATACCCAGTAAGCATGCTCAGGTTTAAAAACATTTTTACGTTTCTCGGTTTGACTTGAGTCCACAGCTATACAAATCTTGCCTATCCTAAAGCCTCCCAATCTTTGTGCAGCCTCAGAACTACTATAATCTATAATGTTTGGCACACCCATGAAGTGTTAAATGGCTGAATCCTTTTCCAAGAACTGAGTTCAGAAACAAGTTAAGAAAATGCAATTAAATAAGGAGATTTAGTTTAATTGCTCTTCATATTGAATATAATTCTAAAGAAGTCATGATTCAATTCTTACAGCTGAGTCAAAGCACATTACCCATGAATGTCATTGTAATTTTTGAAACAAATTATGACCCTTCATTCTTCATCTCATAATAATTTCATACTGATACCTAACTTTTACAATAGTAAAAAAAGGTTTAAAAAAAATGTGTCAAAAATGTCCGATGTGTCCACCATAATGTCGCAGTCACAATAAAAATCTCTGATCGCCGCCATTACTAGTAAAAAAATAATAATAAAAAATTATTAATAAAAATGCCATAAAACTATCCCTATTTTGTAAACGCTATAACTTTTGCACAAACCAATCAATAATCGCTTATTGCTATTTTTTTACCAAAAATATGTAGAATACATATCGGCCTAAAATTAGGGAAAAAATTTTTTTTATATATTTTTGGGGGATATTTATTATAACAAAAAGTAAAAAATTATACGTTTTTTTTCAAAATTGTCGCTCTATTTTTAAAAACCGCAGGGATGATCAAATACCACCTAAAGAAAGCTCTATTTGTGGGAAAAAAAGGACGTCAATTTTGTTTGGGAGCCACGTTGCACGACCGCGCAATTGTCAGTTAAAGCGACGCAGTGCCGAATCGCAAAAGGTTGTCTGGTCTTTGACCAGCAAAATGGTCCGGTCTGTAAGTGGTTAAACTATCAAAATTGTAGTTTACTTTTTAAGTGCCACAAATATAGTATATGCAGTGCCTTGAAAAAGTATTCATACCCCTTGAAAATGTACACATGTTACAACCAAAAGTGTAAAGCCTCATACACACAATTGGATTTTCCGATGGGAATCGCAAAATGCAGCGCACATTCTCTTCTTCTTTAATGGGATAATAATGAAGCTGCTTTGCTGGTGATACTGATGGAGTTCTGCCAAACTTGTTTTAAAAGGCTTTTATTTTCTAGTAATATCAAGAATAATATTATTATGCTTGTTTTTTTGGGCACGTTACCACAACACCATTATCCCATAGTTTTAAAGATCAAGGATACAACTATGTTGATGTCCCTTGTTAATTTTACATTGTATTTTTTAAAATGTTACTGCCTACTCCCAAACTGTCATTTGAAGTAAAACACATAGCCAAGTATTATTCTCCACAATTTTTTTATTGTGCATTGAAAAAAAGAAAACAGATACAATTAGACATGCTATCTGCCAATAGAACTTAACCAAAAAGTGCATTCTATGCATCCAAAAATATAGAAAATATACCAAATCAAATCATTATTCAACCAAAAAAATCTAATAAAAGCCTCATGCATGTGTCCAGACGCCCAATGGATTACCAAGTATGCGCCTATAACCCATTTAGCCAGACTGCTGAAATTATTACTAAATTATTACCAATCCTATTGGTATCAGTATGGCTTCAAGATATGTCAATAGTTTAGTTTCTCATTATATATGGATGGGTACTGTAGGCCAGGCCCAGATCTAGCCTGTCTGATGTGGGAGTGCAGTAAACAATGTTAGAGAGGCAGGGGATAAAAAGTCAGGGGGCAGTGTATAGGAGACAGTGTACAGGGGGTCAGTAGGATGGAGGATAGGGTTGTTAGTTGGTAGGACAGTGTTCAGAGAGTATTAGTTTGTAGGGCAGTGTAGAGTGAGTTAACCAGGCAGTGTAGAGGGGTTAACAGAGCAGAGGACAGAGGACAGCAGTGCAGTATGAAGTGGGTCAGCAGGACAGAGGATGGTAGATCAGCAGGACATATAACAGCTCAGCAGCACAGAGAAAAGGGGTTATCAGGGCAGAAAACAGGAGACAGTAAGGCAGAAGACAGGGGGTCAGCAGGGCAGTGTACAAGGGTCAGCAGGGCAGGGTACAGTGGTCGGCAGAGCATAGGATAGGGGGTCAGCAAGGCAGTATACAGGGGCCAGTAGGGCAGTGTACAGGGGGTCAGCAGGGTAAAAGAAAATAGTCAGCAGTGAAGAGGACAGGGTCCCTGCTTGCAGGGCACTCAACAGAGCTCCTCCTCCCCGCACAGCACCTTATTGAGATCAGCTTCCCTTACAGACACAGCCTCAATCTGCACAGTGTGTAGCTGGCCACTGCAGCTATGCTGCCATTCTGACCTTGGAATTTCACAGGTCAGAACTGCAACATATCAGCCATCTACACATTGTGCAGACTGAGGCTGTGTCTGTAAGGGAATCCAATCTTAGCTATAGTATGTGCTGTGTGGGGAGAAGGAGATCTGTTGAGTGCCCTGTGTGCAATGTAACAGTGTCAGAACAAGGTCATCTAGCACCCAGGGCAAAGATGACAAACTGGGTCATCTGATCAGCATCCAGTCAGAAAATGTAAAGGTAGTGGTATACACCAACCATCAGGGAAGATATAGAAGTCAGGCTATGGAAAGAAAGAAAGAAATAATTCTGTTCTGTTTTATACAGAACTTCATATACAGGCATGGACACTTGGCAATCAGACTTTCTCGGCCAGCAGCACCTAGATCTGATGTAGTGGACCCTACACCCAGCCCGTTAGTGTAGGAACCACATACATACTCATTTGAACATTAGTTCAGGCATTAGGATTATCCCGCAGTTTGAGTCGAACATAAGTTCAAATCGAAAATCGAGTGTTCGCCTGTTCGCCGAATTCTGAACATTATGGGGAGTTCGTGGCAAATTTGTGTGCCGCGGAATGCCCCATAATGCACTGCGAGATCGCAGTGCATTGATGTCTGATGATTGGCCAAAGCATGCACCTGATCTGTATGCTTTGGCCAATCACAGCGCACTCTGCTGTGCGAGCCACGACTGGAAAAAGGCAGGGTGCCTTTAGCCAATCATGGTCAGGGGGCTAAATCCACACCCCACACTATATAAGGCTGCTTACACAGCAGCCATATATAGTGTTATGCTTATGATTGAGAGAGCGTTAGCTAGAGGCAGGTTAGTTAGTGGCATGCAGGCAGTTTAATATACATATATATATATATATATATATATATATATATTGTACAGGACGCCAAGGTTGGGTCCTGGACGGGTACTATGTGGCGCCTATATTCGGGATGTGGTCCCTTTAAGGGAATCATGGTAGGCCTCAGGGGGTCACCCAAAATGGGTGATGGATTCCGGGTATAGTTTTCGGGAGAAGACTGATTCGCGGTCCTCTCTATATTTTTAAGAGAGATAGTTGGGACCCGGAATTTGGGAGGCTCTAAAGTGACATTTGGGTGGGAAAGAGCCTCCCTCCCTGACCACAGGGATTTGGCCTACAGGGGGTTAACGGCCTCCAGGAAGACAGACAGCCCATAAGACAGGAAGTGGACAGAGAGGTGGTGGTGAGGAGAAGAAGGAGATGAACACCTGTCTGAGGAGCTGTCTGGCTGTGTTGTTATATTTGCTGTTTGCTGTTTTGGAGGCTGCAAAAAGATCTCTGCAAGGACTCTTTTTGGTGAAGACCTTTCTACAGAACTGTAGGTGCTTTTCTTTTTGTATTATTTTGTGCTGAAGACAAGCGGACTTTAATTTACGTTTTTTATGCTGGAGAAAAGCTTTATTTTTGATTTATTCATAAATAAATATATTTTGGTTTCACCTGACAACGGTTTATGCACTTAATCCCGCGGAGCTAGTATCCCCAAACTTCACAATATATATATATATATATATATATATATATATATATATATATATACATATATACATACACACACACACACAGTGTAGTCAGTGTAGTCTATATATACAGTACAGGCAGTGTATTAATATATACAGTATATATCGTGTAGTGTGTATATATATATATATATATATATATATATATATATATATATACTCTGCATTCACTGTAGACTATATATACAGTGCAGGCAGTCTAATTTTATATATATATATATATATATATATATATATATATATATATATATATATATATATATATACTGTACAGCGCAGGCAGTCTAATATATATATATATATATATATATATATATATATATATATATATATATATATATATAGAACAAAAAGGGTATAAGATAGGCCCACAGTACCCCACTCAGCGCCTATTTCAGCAGACCAAACATTCAGAAAAATAGTAAACAGATATAATAATGACCTATTGAATTAGTCTCGAGGGTCTATAGGGCAGCAGCCGTTAAAGTAGAAAAAGTCATAAAGCAAATAGTACATGGATAAAAATCAGTTCATGTCCTGAAAATATCAGTACTAACACAGCGCTAAACAATAAACAAATTAAAGTCCCAAATAACAGCATAAAAATCCAAAAGGAGATTGTGCAGAAAGGGTGACAATTTTTGATTTATTCATAAATAAATATATTTTGGTTTCACCTGACAACGGTTTATGCACTTAATCCCGCGGAGCTAGTATCCCCAAACTTCACAACTGGTGTTTTGGATGCGGGCAAAAGTGCATTTGCAGCCGCAAAAACCGTTTAAAAACTGACATTTAAAAGAGACTGTGTACAAATTGCATGTCTTGGGTGAAGCCAGCCCAGACGCTGCAAGCAGCAGGCAAAGACATGGAGGAGGTCATCAGGGCTTTGGCACAAGCCACCGTGACCCAGCAGCAAGCTTTAGCAGACGCAAACCGTCGCCATGAGGAAGCGATGGCTCAGCAGCAGGAAAGCACGCGGCTGCTAGCCACCCAGTTTACTGCTCAGCAGGAGTCCACTCAAGCATAGGTGGCTGCCTTGCAGGAGGCAGTACAGCGGCTGGCTCAGGGACGTGAACAAGTGGCTGTTGCCGCTGGCAACCAGGTGTCTGTGAGGGCCAGCCATTTTTTACAAAAATTAACGCCCAGCGATGATGTAGAGGCCTTTCTCACCACCTTTGAGAGGATAACGGAGAGAGAGGGGTGGTCCCGTGACCAATGGGCCGGTATTATCTCCCCTTTCCTCACCGGTGACCCGCAAAAGGCCTATTTTGACCTCCCAGCAGAACATATCAGCGACTATGAATGTCTGAAGGCAGAGATCCTGGCCCGCCTAGGAGTGACCACAGCTGTCCGGGCTCAGAGGGTGCATCGCTGGCGGTACAAGCCTGACCGACCACCCAGGTCGCAAATACATGAACTGGTTCAGCTGGTTAAAAAATGGCTGCAGCCAGAAAAACTGTCAGGCCCACAGATGGTGGAACGAATAGTAATGGACTGGTACCTGCGGTCCCTGCCAGATGACCTACAGCGCTGGGTAAGCCATGGAGACCCCGCAACCACTGACCAGCTGGTGGAGTTGGTGGAAAGGTACACCGTGGTGGAGGACCTGCTTGGGCCTGCCAGGCATAGGGAACCCACACCAAGGGCAACCAGACCAGCCATAGCGCCAAGGAGAGAAGCCCTGCCAGACGCTGGGATCCGCAGAACCGCATCATCTGCTACAGAACCTCGAAGGGTGGTTCCTGTCCCAAGAACAGGAGACCTACAGTGTTGGCGATGTCGGTCCTGGGGACATACCCGGGCGCAATGCCCACTTCAGGAGAAGCCTATGGACTGCGGAATTGGTCAGAGAAGCTCCTTCTACGTGCAAAGAGTCTGCACCACTCACCTGGATCCAATCGCAGGACAGTTCGAGTGTGAAGTGTGGGTGAACCAACTTCCTGCCAGGGCGCTACTGGACTTTGGACTTTGGTAGCATGGTAACATTGGTACATGCCAGGGTGATTGGGAGACTTGGCCCTGTAAGGAAAACCCTACGGGAATATTAAGTTGAAGGATGTGCCTGTTTCAGGTTGCAAAACCGAGTTAAACTCTGAGGGGGGGGAAGACTTCCCGTTACAGGTTATGCTGGGGGAGGATGACGAGGACCTCTCCCCATTGCAGTCCCCGGTTGAGGAAAGTGAAGGGGAAACATCCTCAAGGCCAGTACACCCAGATCTAGATGTACCCAGGGGTGCGTTTGGCACCGCCCAGCTGCGGGATCCTACCTTGGTCAATGCCCGAGAGCAGGTTTCTGTTGTGGATGGGGTCTCACAAATGCCAGGAGCAGACCAGAGGTTTCCTCATTTTGCCATAAAGGGGGACTTGCTTTATCAAGTGGCTGAAAGCCGTGGGGAAACTATAGAGCAGTTGCTGGTTCCCCAACCGTATAGGCGGATGCTACTCGATCTAGCCCACAACGACGCACTGGGAGGACACTTGGGGGCAGAGAAAACCGAGGCCAGGATAACTGACCGGTTCTACTGGCCAGGGGTAAAAGTTGAGGTTAAAAGATATTGTGCATCTTGTCCCGTTTGCCAGTTAACTGCCCCAGTGCCCCACTATAGAAGCCCTCTGGCACCCTTGCCAATTATTGAGGTTCCATTCGAACGGATCGCTATGGATCTCGTGGGACCCCTGGTAAAATCGTCAAGAGGGCACCAGTATATATTAGTCATCCTAGACTATGCAACCAGGTACCCAGAAGCAGTTCCTTTGAGGAAAACTTCCTCTAAAGCCATTGCCCAAGAACTATTTCAGATGTTTTCGTGAACTGGTTTTCCTAAAGAGATATTAACAGACCAGGGCACCCCTTTTATGTCAAAGGTGATGGCGGACCTGTGCAAACTGTTCCAAATTAAGCAGTTGCGGACGTCCGTCTATCACCCGCAGACTGATGGCCTAGTGGAGAGGTTTAATAAAACTTTGAAGACCATGCTCAAAAGAGTCGTCCAGAAGGACGGGAAGGATTGGGATATGTTACTCCCTGCCCTTTTGTTTGCCATCTGGGAGGTTCCACAAGCATCCACGGGCTTCTCCCCATTTGAGCTAGTGTATGGGCGACGGCCTCGGGGGTTGCTGGATCTGGTAAAAGAAACGTGGGAAAGTGAGTCCTCCCCACACAAAACCATAGTAGAGCATATCTCTCAAATGCGAGAGAGGGTGGCTAAGGTGATGCCGCTGGTGAGGGAGCACATGCAGAGGGCTCAGGAAGCCCAAAGAAGGGTGTATAACCGGTCTGCGAAAGTCAGACAGTTTCAAGTAGGAGACCGGGTGGCTGTCCTAATACCTACAGTGGAGAGCAAATTCTTGGCCAAGTGGCAAGGTCCATTTGAGATAGTGGAAAAAGTGGGGGAGGTAAACTACAAGGTACACCAGCCAGGGAAAAGGAAACCATACCAGATCTACCACGTGAATTTGTTGAAACCCTGGAGAGACAGAGACCAGGTATCCGCGGTGGTAGCGGTACAGTCAGGAGACCATGCAGGGATCGACCTGGTGCAGGTGGCTGCTACCTTAACTAGACCCCAAACCCAGCAAGCAAAGGAATTTCTTCAAAGAAATAGGGACATGTTTTCAGGGTTGCCAGGACTCACCAATGTCATCGAGCACGACATTGTAACTGACCCCAAGGTAAAAGTGCGGTTAAAGCCTT